>NC_143579.1:71088613-71442219 GCF_048544385.1 Mastigoproctus giganteus
CACTCAGCCTATAACCTGATTGTCAGATTCAATAAATTAGCTTCATTTTGAAATGCAAAAATTGTAATAAAAAAAAGGTTATTGTTTGTTCTTTGGTTTTTTTTAGGAGCATTAGCAACTAAGGCCATATTGCTCCGGGGATATGCGGTGGTCATTCCCTGACCTTTCCGCATCCTCCGTATTTGGTGGTCACGGGCTTGAACCCCGGTCTAATCAAGAAGCATGTGCTACGCACTGCTGCTCCTGCCCACCTGGCTACGGAGGCACCTATAAAAAAAGGAAACAACAAGTTGAGCAGTGGAAATGTTTGGGTCACTATAGAGAATTTGTTCAAGGTCATTATAATGAATTTTAAATAGCATTAGGTTTATGGAAAATTGGCTGTGACTTACCAAATAGGATGTTAAACATGCTGGGATATTAAAAGGAGGGTTGGCATAATGAGTTGCAACTGTATTATATAAAGAAAACATGTTTTGTCTAATTCCTTTAATTTTATAGGGAAGAAAATGCCTTACCCTGAGAATCACCTCCACTTGTAAAAATTCCAATTGATGCTTTTTTGGTAACATTTACATCTGTAGGTAATAATGATGCTGCCATATTCAACACCTAAAAAAGAAATATAATAATATATACATACAATAATCACTGTGAATTAAATTTCAAGTATACTACTGAAAACAATTTGCAGTAATCAGAATCACAATAACATTGAGAGTTCCTGTATGTTATGCAAGTGTATACAACAAATAACAATAAATGAACTCCTCAAACGTCTATACAGAAATTTTTAAAATATCATAACAAATTACAAAATGTCACTCATTTAAAATTTTGAAAATAGCCATTTTGCTCTGAGGGAATACACTCTTCAAATAGTCAGTTTGAACAGTGTGCAACTGTTACTGGAGCCTTTTCAAACAACTGAATAGGGACTATATGCTTAGAATGTCAGAAAATGGCATCAGATGTGCAACTATGGTGGAAAAAATTTACATCCATAAATATGTTCAAAACAAAAGTTAGAATCTTTACTGCATTAACACTGTGGTTCAAAGCTGTATGGAAGAGGTATCAGATATGGTGTTGAGAGGGGAGATAACATGTACAGGCAACGCTCGTATAACGTGGTAGTTAGGTTCCAATAAAATCTTGTGTAGTGTGAAACCATGTTATACAGGACTAAAAAAAAACAGTACAAAAAGGGAGGGGGGGTTATGTTCCAAGAGATAACAAAAATAGACCATTTCATTAACATTACATTGACTGCCAGAAGTCTCTCGGATGAGCGCAGTGTAAATAAACAAATTTTTTGCTTGAATTCATTTTTATTGTAAGACTTGGAACTCTTATTTTTTTTCTAATTTGCATTTTCCACGCCACACTTGAAGCATACTAGTGACGCACTAATGTGCCGCAGCACACAGGCTGAGAAACACTGGTCTAAACAATACTCGGGTGGCCAGTTGCCGGGTTAATAAGAATATGTTACATTTAATTTTAAAAAAATTTCTCGTTTATTAATGAAATTCGTTAATTGGCTTTAGAAATTAATCTGTCTTCCAACTTTCATGGGCCTCTTTCAAGCTCGGTCCCAATGCAGCTGCACTGGCATAGTTATGCCACTGGGTTTGTGTCACATTCCAGCTCCAACTCAAGAAATAAAATGAAGAATAAAAGAAATTTTTCTGACCAACACACAAGTTGTTGTTATTTGGTTTTTAGGAGCATTAGCAACTAAGGCCATACTGCTCCGTGAATATGTGGTGGTCGTTCCCTGACCTTTCCGCATCCTCCATATTTGGTGGTGACGGGCTGAAACCCTGGTCTAATCAAGAAGCGTGTGCTACGCACTGCTGCTCCTTCCCACCTGGCTACGGAGGAGACCCAACACACAAGGAGCACAATTATTCAAATAAAAACACACCAATATTACTAAACAATTTTATAGCGATGTGTACTGCATTCGGCAGGGAGAGAAAGGTTGTTCGGCTATCCAGCAGGTGCAGGACAAAAATAATTAATTTTCATACATGAATACCCCATCATCTTATGTATAGGCCAGTTTTTACACATCCCTTGAAGGCGCATTATAGCCAAAGTAGCTTATGCGCCATCAAACCTCCATATCAACAACAACAACACATCCCTTGAAATATCTAGGCCCAGATAATGGCCAAAATTTCCAGATCTTCATAAGTTACTCAGACTTTTCTTTTCACCTATTATGAATTGAAAAAAAAAAAGATAATAATAAAAAATTCTCTGTGTCCTTTGGATTCTGATAAAATGCTAATCATATTTTCTAATCATATCTAAAAAAAGTCATTGTTTCGGGTTTCACAGAAGCCCCATGCGATTTAAACACGTTTTAAAATCAATTCTTTAACTAAACTTGTAAAAAATAAAACCTTTTCCTTCTGCTTTTTCTTTTCATCTATCTCTTTTTTTCATCTATTCTTTTTTTCCTTTTTTCTTCTAATTTAAATTTTTCTGCCGCTCACAGGGCCCAATTGGCCAAAGGCAGGCACTGGGCCTAATGACACTGATGAATACAACAAACAACTATACAGAGAAATAAGAGTGGGCCAGTAAATCAGATTGTCTAACAGGGGATTTTAACTTCCCAGATATTGACTGAAACTCGTTTGTTTGTTTGCTATTTGGTTTTTAGGAGCATTAGCAACTAAGGCCATATTGCTCCAGGGATATGCAGTGGTCATTCTCTGACCTTTCCGCATCCTTCACGTTTGGTGGTCACGGGCTTGAACCCCAGCCTAATCAAAAAGCATGTGCTACGCACTGCTGCTCCTGCCGACCTGGCTACGGAGGCATCCTGAAACTTGTGGATTAATCACAGTGTACTGATATGGGATTTACTTAAAGATGTAACTACCATCAAGGGTAAAGGGAAGGGTTTCTGTTTTCATAAAGGTGACTACAGTGGTCTCAGACAGTTTTTAAATTCTATACAGTGGGATCAACTGATGATGTTACCAAGTGTGAATTCTAAATGGGAAGTCTTCAGGGACTTAATCTTGGAGGATACTAGGCTTTTCATGCCAACTAAGAAATACTGTTAAAGGTTCAAGCCTAAATGGTTGTCGGATGAATTAATGAGGCTTGTGGCAGAGAAGAAAAATGCATGGGGTGCATACAAATTATCAGGTGACACAGAAGCCTATGGCAGATATAAGCTAGTCTGTAATCAAGTCAAAAAGGAGGTTAGGCAGGCGAAGGCAGATTACGAGAAATCTTTGGCAAAGGGCGCAAAGAGTTCTTTACTTATGTAAATTCTAGAAGGAAGGGGATGAATTTTATTAGTCCACTTAACATAGATAGTTCGACTGTTGATGATCCTGCTCAAGTAGCTGAAAACTGAATGAGTATTTCACATCTACATTCACACAAGGAGTTATTCAAGGAGAGGAATGCCAGAAGTTTATCAAACTCTAAAAGGGAGCTAAGTGATTTTATAATAACTGAGAGCAAAGTGGAAGAGAAATTATTGAAGTTAAACATAATAAAAAGGCACCTGGGGCAGATGTAATCTATCCAGTTATAATGAAGGAGGCAGCAAGAGAAGTAAGCAAACCCTTAGCCATAATTATAAGAGCATCCTTAGAGTCAGGGGAGGTCCCCATGGACTGGAGATGTGCAAATGTATCCCCAATTCACAAAGAGGGTTCAAAATGTGACAAAAATAATTATAGACCTGTTAGTTTAACTTCTGTTCTGGGGAAAATAATGGAGTCACTGGTTAAAGAGGTCATACATGATCACCTAGACAAGACAGCAGTAACAGCTCAGACACAGCATGGGTTCGTTAAAGTGAAGTCTTGTCTGACCAATTCGGATATCATATACTTCGATTTCAGGAAAGCTTTTGATTCTGTTGCACATGGAAGACAAATAGTACAAATAGGAGCAGTATGACATTAAGGGCAAGTTACTGCAATGGATAAAGGGATGGTTGAGTGGGAGACAGCAGAGAGTGGAAATAAATGGATACTGCTCTATGTGGACTAATGTTATTAGTGGAGTCCCCCAGGGTTTCATGCTGGGCCCATTGTTGTTTTGTGTATTTATCAATGATATTGATGAAGGTATATCAAGGCTTAATATCCAAGTTTGCAGATGATAAAAAGGTTGGCAGGGCTGTTAATGCAGTAAAGACAGTATGCTACTGCAACAGCGTCTAGAAAAGTTAGGCAGATGGGCTGAGAAGTGGCAACTGAAATTTAACATTGACAAATGCAAAATAGTCCATCTGGGTAGCAGTAACCCAAGAAAAATGTACCGTGTGGTACTATACTCAGAGAGGTGGAGAATGAAAAGACCTGAGGGTAATTGTGCAGTCAGATATGAAGTTCTCTGAGCAGTGCAGATAGGCTGCCAGAGCACATCATGAAGTTTTGTCAATTATATATAGGAATTTTGCTAGCAGAGACAAGGAGGTGATTACCCCTTTGTATAAGGCAATGGTCAGGTCACACCTTAAATACTGAATATAGGTCTGGAGGCCTCATTTTAAGAAGGATGTAGAGTTGCTAGAAAGAGTACAGATGACAATAAGATTGGTGAGAGGAACAAAGGGGTGCGCTTACGAAGAAAGGCTTAAGTCCTGCAAGTTGCAGTATCTGGAGACTAGACACCTGCGAGGTGTTCTGATGGGTGAAATGGAAAGGTCTTTTTTTTTTGGCTGATGCTGTATAAGCTTGCTTTCTTGCATCATATGCCTCAACTAATAGTAATGCTAATGCTAATATAAGCATAGAAATCTTTGTTTTTATTTGCCAGAGATCCCTCATAATCTGCCCTAGATTGCCTAACCTGCTTTGTGACTTGATTAAAGACTAATTTATAGCTATCATAATCTTCTGTATCACCTGATAATTTATATGCATCCCATGCACTTTTCTTCTGTCTCACATGTATCAATAGTTTATTTGACACCCATTTAGGTCTAAGCCTTGAGCAGTATTTCTTTATTGGTATGAAAAGCCTAGTGGCTTCTTTGATTACTTCCTGAATACTACTCATTTAGAATTTTCTGTTGGTGACATCATCAATTGATCCCACTGCACAGAATCAAAAACAGTGTGAGACCACTGTAACCACCCTTACGAAAGCAAAAGCCTTTCACTTTAACCTTCAGCGCCTCCATAGCCAGGTGGGCAGGAGCAGCAGTGCGTAGCACACGCTTCTTGATTAGACCAGGGTTCGAGCCCGTGACCACCAAATACGGAGGATGCGGAAAGGTCAGGGAATGACCACCACATATCCCCGGAGCAATATGGCCTCAGTTGCTAATGCTCCTGAAAACCAAATAACAACCTTTACCCTTGACAGTAGTTGTCTTTAATTAATATACATTAGTACACTGCGATTGCTGACACCTAGTAGTTCTTTTACCTGCAGATTCTTAATGCATGAAGAATCACTGCTGACAACTAGATCAAGAATGCTTCCTCTTGTTGCCTCTCTAACATACTGCTGTATAAATCAATCATCCAAGAAATTCACAGTTTTGCTAGTGGGCGAGTGCCTAACACACAAATTACAGTCAAATTCTGGTAAGTTAAAATCCTCCATTATGAGACATTCTGATTTGCTGGCCCACTCTATTTCTCTGTATAACTATTTGATATACTCATCATAGTCATTAGGCCTATAACACATTCCTACTTTCAATTCTGTTTTCCCAGTGCTTATATCACACCAATCTGACTCGACATAGCAATCGTCACCCAAATCAACTGGATGCACTGCCTTAGATTTAATATTCTTCTTAACTAAGGCATAATCCCCTCTATCTCTCCTGTCATGTCTGTCCTTCCTATATACATTGTACTCCCCATATTCAAATTCAGCGTCAATTATGTCTGAGTGATACCATATCTCCACTATTTCTACAATGCCTGCATTTGATGATTTAATTAGTACTTCAAAATCATCAAATTTATTTACAATGCTCCCAGCATTAGTGTACATGCCCATGTTACTCTTAGTTACCCTAACACAGACCAGTGGCGTAGGAAAGCCTTGGCATTGGAGCAGGTGCCAAGGGCGCCGACAGGAGAAGGGCACCACTGACAGGCCACATCAGTATATTGCCAAGCTATTTCGACACCCGAGGCTAGCTGACTAAATGGCACACCTCGATGATGTCGAATCAAGATAACAGCACAGGGAGAGTGAAAATTAATTTTCACACGGCAATTCAAGTCTGCATGCATCCTTACATCTGAGTACATACTGCATAGCAACATAGATCTATTTACTGTCCAGAATGTAACTTTGAAAGGACCAATCAGGCAATCGCTTCATCAGTGCGTGCTCGAATGCATAGTACTTTGCAATTTGTGCATTGTGTACAAACTGAATAAGTTATAAGTTATAGTGTTTTTGTGATTGCTATATAAACAAGCAATTGTGAATATTGTGATTTATAATTTAAATAAAACAATCAAGGCCAAATTAATTTTAGACATGCCACCAAAGAAAAAAAGTGGACATTAGTACTGCATAGAAAGACTGCATAAAGAGGAAATTAGAAAAAAACATTCCTCTAGTTTACAAAACTGGATTACAATAAGCCACTACAAACCTGAAAGTGACAAAGAAAACGAACATGATTTGAATGAAGATGAAATAAATGATAATGCCACTGAAATGTAAGTCCAAGAAAAAGGTCAAACAGTTGAAGTTCTTTTAAAAGAATTAGAAAGTGTGGACAATAACCAACAACAGTTGGCAGAAGAAAATGATGGCAGCAATAATATTAACATGGAACATGTAAATCTGAATTTTAATGATCCGTCCACATGGAACTTTAATACCCACAAAAACAGATCTCTTATGGTGCAACACGGTCCCGAACATATAGTCTTAAATACGTATCCTATCACGAATGGCCGATGTTTCAATAATTCGTGGAAATACAAAAATGAAGGTATTGAAAAAAAAAAAAAAGAGAGAGAGAGAGAGAGAGAGAGGAAATGGTTATTTTATTGCAAAAACAAAGATGCAATATATTGTTTTCCGTGACTCTAATTTTTATCTGGCACAAATAATGTTCTATTTTGCAGCTCAGATGGATTTAAGGATTGGAAACATCTAAACCCAAACATTCTTTTTCATGAGAATTCATTACAACACAAACAATTTCACAAAATGGAAATTATTAGAAAAGGGTCTTCAAAAAGGTGGACTAATTGATGATGCTGCACAAGCAGCACTAAGAAGCAAAATTTCGAAATGGCGTCATATAGTGAAAATAATATTGAAATGTATATTGTTCTGTGCTGAAAATAATTTGGCATTTCGTGGACATGCTAGTAATATCAATACCGAAGAAAAAAATGTGGCTTATTTTTAAACTTGATAAAATTTGTCAGCCAATTTGACACTGGTATGAAAAATGCTCTGGAATCACATATTAAACATCACACTAATTATTTATCTCCAGAAATTCAGAATGAATTTATTAATTTGTTAGCAACAAAAGTACAAAGTGAAATAATTTAAAATAACTAAATGCAACAAGGCATAATATGTTAAGAGTAAGACTTTCATATATATATAATATCGGTGTGGATACACCATAGATAACTCTTAAGAAAAAACTACAATATTAGTGTGGGAGGCATCATTTCCTCTCATATTGTGCTTGATGATAGGCCAATAGCTTTGAAATGGTGCCGTTTCACTTCCACGAAACAACAGATGACCGCTTGTCAGGATAAAGGAAAACCACTCTCTTCTAAATCTCTAACAGGGTGCTTACAATAGAAGGTTGACCAGAGCCTTGGTCTGTCCACTGGCTATGGATACACAGAAAGTTGACACAGAGTTGACCAGCTCGACTTCTCGGTATATGGAACAGGTAGTCGGATAGGTTTTATGGGTCCCACTGAGGTGCAGATGGTAATATTTTTATCTTTTAATTTGGGCATAACAACAGCACTATTGCTTGCTTGAAGGCCACGGGTGCAAAAGATGTGTACCCAGTTAAGTCTCGTAATGCAGCCGTTATATGGAAATTTTCTTCATTCTACGAACGAAGAAATAAAAAAATTCTAAAAAAATTCGGTAAAAATAAAACATTTATCACTAAATAGAAAAATTCGCTATAAAGAAGTTTGTTAAACAGAGGTCCGACTGTACTTATTATTTATTATAATTTTACCAATTATCGAAAAAAGGCACTTAACCATGAATTTGCCAAGGGCGCCGAAAACCTAGCTACGCCTCTGACACAGCCAATGTATTTATTTGTTCCATGACAACCCACAGCAGGGACTGAAGTCCCAGACACCTTGCTTTCCAGACTGCTGCATGTACCAATAGTAGCAATGCAAGAATCACTTTTGCCTCAGCCTGCTGTTCTAGGTAAGCTATTAGCCTGTGAATTCCCCCACCCGCAAATCAAGCAGTTTTCTGCATCTAACACCTATCTGCCTTGATAGCATCAACAAAAATATTCTTGCACCCGTTCTATTCAAACGTATCCCATCCCTGCAAAATCAGTCTGTCCTATTAACAAGCACAGACCACACTGAGAAAAATTCTACCCCATAAGCCTTGCACAATCTCTACAGGGCCGAATTGATTGACATGGCTCTTACCATATACTCCCTCCTAACATGTGGGAAAATTGCATACTTTCAACTTTTTCCCAATGTTGCCCAGTACTTGTTAAGTCCTCAAATCTCCTACGCTTAATATCATTAGTGCTGTGTACAACAATATCACTTTTTGTGTCTTAAAATATGATATCTGCTCTACATCATCTACTTTTGCCCCTGGCAGGAATACTCTGGTCCTATTCTACCTGTCCTTGAACAACATATTTTCTGTTTCCCTGACAATAGAGTCACCAACAGTAATCAATCACCTCCTTTGGGACCAACACATTCTGCCCTGGGAATTGCTGCTATGTTGCCTGATGCCTAAGTAAGTTCTCTGGTGTTGAGCTGGGCAGCTGAGAGCTTGATGGGCCCACCATTTTAATTCCTTCAAGGGCATCTACCCTACTCTTCAAATTCTCAGAAACGCTGATCAGAACACTGAGTTGGCAACTAATTTCTTCACACTTCCTACACCCACGAGCATATTTGGGGAGGGGGGTGGAGGCAGAGGTGGCATATGCCTCCCTTAATCAAGTGTATAAGTGTTCCTAGGTCTATCTAAATAAAAACACTCAAAAACCTGGTCATGCCCCCCCTATGATGATACCTGGATATGATGCAGCCTGAACCTAACCATTGGTTGGATCATTTCCTGTTCCAGAAAGTCTGCAAACATTTCACAAATTGCACACTTTGTGGGTCTGTGATACATTGAAGAAAACCCCATTGGTTCTCCCACAGCTACAACACTCCCACTACTTTGTGCCCATTGCTTTGCTGCTCTAGTCTGGGGCATGATTTCCAATTAAATAACAATGAAAATTAATAAAATTAAAAAATTTAATTGATTAATTAACAATACTAAACTAAGCTAATAGATACCAAAATGCACTGATACATATTACGCTATCAAGTTTTACGTTATACTATCAATTTCAAGATATACGTTACGCTATACCATTAGTTATAAAATTCCTTAGCTAAACACAAAAAAAGATATATGTCCAACAAGTGACTGGAACCGTTGAGCTACTTATTTATCACAATTAAAACCCTACTATTCCTCTGCACTACTCATTAAGTGCTAAGATATTTGTGCCAAAACACCGATACAATAAGCAGTATGAATATGTTGTAACTTACAAAATCACTAGCTAAATTTAAATATAAGCTAACAAACGTGACTAAGACTATTTATGCTATTTTTAAAAACAATTTAATATGTTAATTAATCAAAAAGACGGTAAAAATTTCAAAAAAACATCGTTTCCACAAGCTCAAATTTCTGTCTTGGCACAATCTGGTACCACCCTAGTAATACATCAACAGTGTTGTGCCATACTCAGGGTAGTTGAAAATGAACATGACCTGGGGGTAAATGGACAGTTGGATATGAAGTTCTCTGATCAATGCTGACAGGCTGTTAGGACAGTTAATGAGGTTTTGTCAATGATATACAGGAATTTTATTAGTAGGGATCAGGAGCTGATTAGCCCATTGTATAAAGCAATGGAGAGACTACGTCTTGAGTGCTGGATACAGGTCTGGAGGCCTTGTTTTAGGAAGGATGTACATCTGCTGGAATGGGTGCAAAGATGAGCAACGAGATTGGTGAGGAGAACAAAGGGGTACTCTTACCAAGAAAGGCTTCAGTTCTGCAAATTGCAGTCTGGAGACTAAGCACCTACAAGGTGATCTGATTGAGGTGTTTAAGGCTTTGAATGGATTGAGCAAGCTCAATGCTGATGGGATTCTTCCTCTTGCTTTGACTACACATGTAAGGGATAAATTCAAATTGATGAAGGATGATTGCAGAATAGATGTGCGGAAGTTTGCCTTTAGCCAGCGGGTGGTTGATTGCTGGAACAAACTTCCATCTTCTGTTGTGGAAGTTGAGAGCTTAAATAAATTCAAGGAAGAACTAGTCAAATTATTGGAAGGAATGAATAGATGAAATGGAAAGTGTCTTTTTTTGGCTGATGCTGTATAAGCTTGCTTCCTTGCATTATTTGCCACTTCTAATACTACTGCTAATTATTTTGTTTTTTAGACGCAGAGATTCTTGTTTTAGTTTAAATAATTATGTGCTACAATTGTCAAGAAAATAACCCTAAAACAATTCTGAGTGCATTTCGAGAGAGAGAGAGAGAGAGAGTGTGTGTGTGTAAAACGTTTCATTACTATCCCCCTCATCACTTTTATTATTTTAGACTCTAGAATAATTACTAATGCAATAACCCTAAAACATTTCTGAGTGCATTTCTCTAGTATGTGTGAAAAGTTTCATTATCCCTCCCCCTTAACGAGCTTGGCAGTCAACATGTTAAAAGTAGGATGAGGTGGTTAGCTGTTGGGTAAATTGTATGTGCTAAAATGACCACCGGTGATCCAGCAAACTCACTAATCCAGCACCCCACAGGTCCCAATGCCGCCGGATTAGTGACGGTGGACCTGTACTGTCCTTTCTACTATGGTGTATACTTGTCGGCTATTGCTTTATGTGACACACCTTTAATAAATTGAAAAAACTGTATTACAGAACCCGAAAGTTCATACAACCGCATTACATAAGCATCAATTGTTAGAACATAAACACACCACAGCATTTTAAAGTTTATTGCACGCACGGCGAGCGCTGCAATAAAACTAATTGCGATAAAATAAACTCTCAAACGTCGTAATAAGTTTGTCAGTATTGTTAGAGATTTTGTGAAAACAAGTTCATTAGCGCACTGTATTATCTATCATATTGTGTTGTTTTTCCGCAAGTTTGTACAAGTGTGTTGTAAAAAAAAAAAAAAAAAAAATCTAAAAAGGAATGGCTAAAGGAAAATTACTAAAATAAGAGGAACTGAAAGAAATTGCTGGAATTTACAACTAAGCAGAGTTACCGCTGTCAAGTTTTTTCAAAAGTTCAACTTTATCTGTTATGGACAATGAACGGTGTTTGCGCTTTACACTACGAAAGGCACTCCTTTATGCACAGGAACCATGGCTGGGGCTAAATGTGAGCAGGTTATAATAATAAATACAAAAAAACAAGTAGGGATGGTTGCCAGTGCTTACGAGTTCACGCCAACAGCTGATGCTGCAACCAACGCCACCAAAACAGTAGCGGCAGGTTAGTGCGCCGACCTGGGAAATTTGAAATTACGTTCGCTATGTCCGAATTAACGGTGGAACCGGATTGGTGATGGTCGACCTGTAATAAGTACTATATATGGCTCACGTGCAAAAAGGACTGTTCTTCCTCCAAGTGCATTGAGTCACTTAGACCCCATGTGCTTACATTTGAAAAATCAGCAAAAAATAATTTAAAAATTTTCACTTGTTTGGTTCCACCTATATTTTCAAACTTTTCCAAACGGAACTGTGAAAAATCCAATCTTAATATTAAAAATTCCTTTTTTTATGAATTTTTGAAATTAAAACTCCCTTCACACCTTTGGGGAGCAAAATGAATTTCAAAACTGCACACTTTTATGAATGCCTGCAATTTTTTACGCTAAGAAATTCAGCACAGCCTGCCTCCGTAGCGGCGCCTCCGTAGCCAGGTGGGAAGGAGCAGCAGTGCATAGCACACGCTTCTTGATTAGACCGGGGTTCGAGCCCGTCACCACCAAATACGGAGAATGCGGAAAGGTCAGGGAATGACCACCGCATATCCCGGAGCAATATGGCCTTAGTTGCTAATGCTCCTAAAAACCAAATAACAAACAAACAAGCCTCCGTAGCCGAGTGGTCAGGAGCGGGAGTGCAGTAGCACACGCTCTTTGAGTAGACCGGGGTTCAAGCCCCTGACTGCTGAATACGGTCGATCTGCCAACCCGCACTGGACCAGCGTGGCAGATTATGGTCCATTTCCCTCAACATGAATTGTTGAGGAGGCTTCCATCCTGCAGTGGGTTGATAATGGCTGCACTTTACTTACTTACTTACTTACACTGCACGAAGTGCAGATGTCAACAATTTGATTCCAGATGATGCTTCAATGCCTTGAAGCTATAGAGCATTATCGATTGGATGAAAGCATGCAGCAATAAAGCCAGCTTGTTATCAATAACTGTAAGTGACAGATGGCAATCAACACATGCATATAATTAGGTTTAACTTAATGCATGAATTTTTCCTAACTGTGCGATAATTAACAGACTTACTTAGACTTAGGTCCGCCTGTGCAACTGGACCTCAAGTATTCTCCAATTAGCTGTAATGGCTCCTGCTTCTTCCCATGTGATACCAATGCTTTGCAAGTCTTCTTGGAACATTATGCACAAAATCTTGGGTGCTTGCCTCTCTTCCCCTTCCCAACAAGGTGTTATCCATCACATTGCAGTCTTTGTGAGCTAGTGGTTTGGTAGGTGCAGAAGTGTCTAGCAAGGTGCATCCTGCATTCTGTCACAGTGTCTTGCAGACTGTGCAAGCCACTTCTTAGGATCTCATTATTAATAATGCAGTCACAGTAAGTAACACCAAGTATTCTTTGTAAGCATCGCAGATGGAACATGCTGAGTTTCCATGCTATTCATGTCATGATTTTCCATGTTCTGCTGGCAAAGATCACAGATGACAAAATGATAGTGCTGTAGAATTGGATCTTCATTGCAGTATCAATAGTTGTAGTCGACCAAACTGTGCACAGTTGTTGGAACGTTGCTGACACTTTACCATAATTAACAGAGATTTCTGGAATTTTCAGTGGAGAAACCAAAGAAAATATTTTCAGAAACGACTATTAGGAGTTTTCAGTTGTGTGGATAGAGTAGATAAAGGACAGAAATAGCTGAAATATTGTCTGGGGGGGTCTCATTGATCCTACACACCTTACTCAGCATTAAAGACCACATACCAGAAAAACACTGAAACATATCCAGATTGACCTCATCACCAGATTCAATAATGATGCAACATCAAAGACAATAATATTATTTTTCTCTGAGAAGAAGTTGTTTGACCAGTTCCATAAAGGACAGACCGAGACTGGGAAGACCATCAATGCAGACAGTCCGACATGCAAGCGTAAGCATACCAGAAGAACATTCACCAAAGAAATCAAAGTGGTCACAGGAACATAAGAGTTCCCATATCCAAATTGAGGAATCACATAAAAAAAAAAAATCTTGGCCTGAAAGCACATCACCCCTGCATAAACAATATAAAAAAATGATACTGTTAAAAGAAATTAATTTATTAAATTAAACTGCAGAGTTTCCTGGTCTGGCAGACTCCTCAAAATTTCTGTTGTGCATTAATTGCCAGTTAACTCTATCTACCTTCCTAATTATACATATAGTCTTACTTGAGCTATTTTGGAAGTTTTTTGTATAATTCCAAAAGAAAACACTTTTTTTTTGGAATCATACATGAAAGGGATTTCAAAGGCCAGACATTACTGTTAGAATGCAAAAATGTAGAGCCCAGTCTGTTGTGTGCCAAATATTCTTCGTCTGAAAAAAGGGCTTTTTTTTGTTTTTTCAAACAATCAGTATACAATCTTTCATTAACATTTTTAAATGAAAAACTCAAACATTTAAAAATCTGCATTTTATACCTGTTATTTTGAATGAACAAAAAACTTCTAATGGCATCTAATGTGAGGAGCCCTCAGCAAAATATCTATTGCAGGTTAATCACTGGTTCGATATTTGTGACTGTTACTCTGTCCACCTTCCTAATTATATATAGAGCCTTATTTGAGTAATTTAATAACATTTGATAAGTATTATAATACATTATATTATTCAAAATAGAATTTTATATGGAAATATGGGTACTTGCCTAAATACCTGGTACTTAAATGATTTTATAAACTAGAAAAATGGAAGGAATAATAGTTCCATGTTTATATTAAAGTACAGTATATAATGTTTTTTTTTTTTTTTCAGAAGAATTAATAAAAGTTTTGTTTTGTTGAAAATAGGTGTGAAAATGAACATTTTCAAAATTTTCATTAAAAATTTACATTTAATAAATATTGAATCCATTAGTACACTCCAAGAAAAATTCAAACATAAAATAAATAAAATCTCTTTGAGTCTGTCAGGCCAGTTGCCAATGTTAATACATGCAATGGTGGAGCTACCATTAAGTATCAAACATTTAAATTAAATAATGTTTAATACATAACTAAAAACAAATACTGTTCTGTGGAGAGTCTATCTTATCTCCTGCAGTACATTTTTCAACACATAGCTATATAATCCTCCTCTTTTTAATTAAACATAGTTAAGGATATTGATGATTTCTGATTTTGTGTGCAGACCAGAGATATCCAGCAAGTACACAAAAAAAAAAAAAAATCCCAAGAGCACGATTTTTACTTCATACACCAAACAACTGTTCTTCTAACTTGTTTCTGATTTTCTTTATAGCCACATTTCAATTCTAACACAATTAAAGATGCAAATAGCAGTCAAACCAGGTTGAAGGAATACTAAAATTCACATGATTACAATGGTCAACATATAAAATGTTACAAAAACACCAATCTTGACTAATTTCATGCTGCTGAACATGAAAATCACATTAAAATTTGTCGATTCTCTCTTGTTTTCGAAGTACAGTTGGAGTCTCGTATTAGCAAGTTACTCTACATTATAAACTATGGCTCTAGGCAAAATGAATGGTAACACCGCAGTTTCAGTACCACAACGCCTTATTACATGATCAGCAGCTATCGCCTCACTCTGAATCACGTGAAAAGTTGTCACCTCAAATGCGCCTTCAACTCTGTTGCAGTAATCCTTGAATATTATTATTATTACTCATATGGTGCAAGGAAGCCTAAGGCTTATGCCGCACCAACCAAAAAAATTCCCCAAGTTACTCTGAGAGAGAGAAAAAGAGAGAGAGAGAGAGAGAGAATCAGAAGTAGAAAGGAATCACCAAGAAAGAGAAGAATGATGATATCCAGCTCAGCACCCTGAGGATGCCAAGCCCATTCTCACCAGATGTTGAGCCCCTGGGGTTATATGGCTAGGTACTGGATGATTTGTTCTCAGTTAACGGTTGTCCTCTGTGAGATTCCTACTTTTTGTGCAGTATTTCTGTTGTGTAAGATTAATATGCCCTGTAATTGCATGAATAGGCTGGATGACTTCTGTTATATATGTGGAGAAATCATGTTAGCGTCAAGAAAGTGTCCCTTAACTCAAGCCATAAAAAAGACCTACTTCTTTGTACTTTTGTGTAAAGTACTGGGCTCCACACATATGCTGCAATACCTGTTCATCAAAACTCAATGCATGGGTGAATGGAAAGAGACATTTTCTGCCTTTTGCAGTGCCAATGATATGGAGGGAGCCAACATATCACATCACAGACTGTTATTTCTGTATGGTGCCTCCTATTAGAATAGGGATGACAACAAAGAAAAAGTGGACAGTGATGTACCCAAATATACCATCTGTAAATCGTCCCATGCCTCACGGTAAAGTACTACCTATTCCTGAACCACCTGACCATTTTTCTGTACATTGTGATGAAGACACCAGTGAACATCAACTGACACACAAAGAAGTACAGCAGCCGTCTACTAATGACACCTCCATAGCCAGGTGGGAAGGAGCAGCAGTGCGTAGTACACGCTTCTCGATTAGACCGGGGTTCGAGCGCGTCTCCACCAAATACGGAGGATGCACAAAGGTCAGGGAATGACCACCGCATATTCCCGGAACAATGTGGCCTTAGTTGCTAATGCTCCTAAAAAAAAAAACAAACCAGCAGCCGTCTATGTCAAGGGATCCACCATTTTGTCCAAACCTTTATCCTTCTGAACCACATAAGATTACAGAAAGTGAGCTTAATGACCTCATCAGAGATCTCAAACTGCTGAAGAATAAGGCAAAGTTTTTGGCCTCAAGGCTACAACAGTGGAACCTTCAAGATCATTGTGTGAAAGTGACAACATTTCATATTCTAAATAAAGACTATGATAAATTCTATCAAACAGAAGGTGAACTCACTGTTTGTAAGGATTTTGATAGTCTAATGGCAGCAATGAACATTAGCATTTAGCATTAGTAGAGGCATATGATGCAAGAACGCAAGCTTATACAGCATCAGTCCAAAAAAAAAATAATAAAAAAACCCTTCCCATTTCACTCATCCATTCGCTCCAAATGTTTGTCTAGTTCTGCCTTTAATTTATTTAAGCTGTCAACTTCTACGACAGATGGAAGTTTGTTCCAGCAATCAACCACCTGCTGGCTAAAGGCAAATTTCCGCACATCTATTCTACAACTGTCTTTCCTCAATTTGAATTTATGTCCCCTCAGGCCTCTTGACCAGAATTAATCTGGTCAAGAGGAAGAATCCCATCAGCATTGAGCATGCTCAAACCAGTCAAGGCCTTACACACTTCAATCAGATCACCTCGCAGGTGCCTAGTCTCCACATGCTATAATTTGCAAAACTTAAGCCTTTCTTCATAAGAGCAACCCTTTGTTCCATTCACTAATCTTGTTCCCCTTCTCTGTACTTGTTCCAGCAGCTCTACATTCCTTCCTAAAATGTGGCCTCCAGACCTGTATACAGTATTCAAGGTGTGGCCTGACCATTACCTTATACAAGGGGATAATCACATCCTTTTCCCTGATAGAAAAATTCCTATATATCATTGACGAGACCCCATGAGCTACCCTTGCAGACCGTCTGCACTGCTCACAAAACTTCATATCTGACTACAATTATCCCCAGGTCCTTTTCATTCTCGACCACCCTCAGTGTAGTTCCACACAGTTGATATGTTACTCTGGGGTTTCTGCTACCCATATGCAGTACTTTACATTTGTCAATGTTAAACCTCAGTTGCCACCTCTCAGCCCATCTGGTCAACTTTTTTAGATCCTGTTGTAGTAGTGTACTGGCATTAGCATCATTAACAATCCTCCCAACCTTAGTGTCATCTGCAAACTTAGACATTAAGCCTGATATTCCATCATCAATGGTCAACATATAAAATGGCCTCAACATATAAAATGGCAAAATGCACCCGACACTGAACCCTGGGGGACTCCACTAATAACATCAGTCCACGAAGAGCAGTAACCATTGATTACCACTCTCTGTCTTCTCCCACTCAACTATCCCTTTATCCATAGCAGCAATTTGCCTCCTATGCCACAATGTTCCAATTTGTGCAGCAGTCTTCCATGTGACACGAGGAACATTCCTGAAGAATGGTGACTTCGTATAGACGCTTCTAAGATTAGCCTTAAGGCTATGTTATTACATAATGGAAATATGCTACTTTCGATGCCTCTTGCATATGTCATCCACAAAAAAAAGGTATGAGTGGCAGATATGTGGTGATTTAAAGGTAATTTAGGACTACAAAAGGGTTACACTAAATATTGTTGCTTTCTCTGCAAGTGGGACTGTCTTGGCAAGGAAATGCACTACTACAAGAAGAGGATTTGGCCTCAGCGAAAATCATTAGCACCTGGAATGGAGAACGTTGCATTTGAACCTCTGGAAGATTTAAATAAAGTTTTCCTTCCACCACTCCACATCAAACTGGGACTCGTGAAAAATTTCACGAAGGCTTTGGAAGTGAACGGTCCTGCATTCACATACTTGCAAGAGAAATTCCTAAGACAGTATAGAGAAGATTAAGGCAGGAATTTTCATTGGTCCACAAATAAGGCAACTTTTCAAAGATGAACAGTTCAAATGTGTTCTTAGTGATAGCGAGAAATCAGTGTGGAAAGCCTTTTGAAATGTTTCTAGACTATAGTAACTATAGGCAGCTTGTGGAAGATCTCATTACTTCTTACAAAAAATTGGGGTGCAACATGTCATTGAAGATGCATTTCTTGCACTCACACCTGGATTTCTTCCCACCAAACTGTGGTGCTGTCAGCAACAAGAATGGTGAGTGCTTCAATCAAGACACCGCAGAAAATGAACAAAGATACAAAAGCAAGTGGAGTGCAGCCATGTTAGCCGATTATTGTTGGATGGTGGAAAGGGATGCTCCAGAAACTGAATACAAGAAAAAGGTGAAAAGGTCTGGTGTTTGATACAGGTAGTTCGTAGCTACATCTTACTGTCATATAAATAAAAAATACCTCATATAAATATAAAAAACTACTTTTTTTGAAAACAAGAGCCACTCTGCCATTTTAAGCACTATTTCCATGTTTAGCACCACAAAATCTATTGTGTAAACTTACTTTCATGCCTGTAACAAGATATGACCCAAAATCGTTGTTCAGTGTTATCTGTCTTTTACAGGACTAGCTAACTTGATTAAAAATTTGCAGCCAGCTAAAATTTTTAAAAGCTAGGATGATATGGTGGGTTACAGAATTTGCTTCATTTACCAGTTCACACATATAATACACCCATTCTATCTTTGATTTTTGCACCAATGATATTTTTGCACCAAAGTGACAAAGGATATGGCGCCTCTGTAGCCAGGTGGGCAGGAGCAGCAGTGCGTAGCACACGCTTCTTGATTAGACCCGGGTTCGAGCCCGTGACCACCAAATAAGGAGGATGTGGAAAGGTCAGGGAATGACCACTGCTTATCCCCGGAGCAATATGGCCTTAGTTGCTAATGCTCCTAAAAACCAAATAACAAACAAACAAACAAACAACCAAGGCTATGAAGTATGAATGTATCCCTGTCTGAAAATTATATACAAGGTGATTAACTACCAGTGCGACAAACTTGAAGGAGGTGTAGGGGGCACAAAGATGAATCGGAATCACATAGCATTGCAGGGTCCGAAATGCCTTCATCATATGGTAGAGGATGTTGAACGGGAGGTCGCATGAACAGCGATCCTGCTGGAAGTCAGCATTTGCGAACCGGTTCCCGAGGCAGTAGGATGGACGAGTATTCAAACGTTGAACTGGCCGACATGCACCTCGCGTATGGAGCTGCGGACTGTAACGGGCATGCCACTCTGCGCTTGTACCAGGAACGTTTCCCGCACAGGTGTGCTCCTCATCATACGATTTTCACACGTGTGCACAGAAGGTTACGCGAGACTGGTTGTTTCAAGAGAGGTACCATGAATCGAGAGCGAATGTCGAGGACGCCAGACAACGAGGAGAATGTCCTATGTCTTGCAGAAGGCAATCCGAGTACGAGTACTCGAGCAATAGGCCAACGATTGGGTATTTCCCAATCCACTGTATGGAGGATACTGTCGACAAACCAAATGAGTTCATACCATCTGCAATGCGTCCAATCATTGGAGCCTGCGGATTATCCACTCCGGAGGACTTTTGCTACTTGGTTTCTTCAACAGAGTGCGGCAGACAGCGCATTTGCTGCATCCGTATTGTTCACGGATGAGGCAAGTTTCACAAGAGAGGGAACCTTCAATCAACATAACGCCCATTTATGGGCTTTGGAGAACCCCCATGGTACGTGAACACGTACAACTCAATGCCGTTTCTTTGTCAATGTTTGGGCCGGCATTGTTGCAGACCACCTCATTGGACCGTACCTTCTGCCCCCTTGTCTGGACGGTAGGGCATACTTGATCTTTCTACAGCAAGTCCTGCCCGAACTTATTGAAGAAGCACATGTTCCTCAGTCGTTGCGCCGCTCAATGTGGTTCCAGCATGATGGGGCTCCCCTACATTACACCAATGACGTCCACCAACACCTAAACGTTACATTTGGACAGCATTGGATAGGTTGTGGTGGTCTGGTTCATTGGCCTGCTAGATCGCCGGACCTATCATGCCAGACTTCTTCTGCTGGGGTCAAATGAAGACATTGGTGTAAGAGACCCCCGTTGATTCAGTTGAAGACCTTGTCACTCGCATCTCTGTAGCTGCCAGGGAGATTCGAGACACGCCAGGAATCTTCCAGAACGTTAGGGATTCCATGCGGCGGCGCTGTTAAGCCTGTGTGACTGCTTCTGGTTGAACTTTCGAACACCTTCTGTAGCATGACTTTTTGCCAATGTAAAACTTGTCATTAAAATGATAAGACGAATTGGAATCATTATATGATTCCAATTCGTCTTTGTGCCCCCTACACCTCCTGCAAGTTTGTCGCACTGGTAGTGAATCACCCTGTATATTTTATGGTCAATTTGCTTGTTTTCCTGGATAAAAAAATCATAAGTTTCTAGGAGAAAATCAGGTTTTTCATCAAAATTTGCTATGACATAGAAAACTACCACATAGAAAATTTCAACCAGTGACCCACAAGAATCACCAGACTGGATCACACAAGAGAGAGATATTTATGGCTTTGGATCACACAAGTTTGTATTAAAAAAAAAAAAAAAGAAAGAAAGAAAGAAATCTACTTTATATGAAAAAAAAAATTCTTTATTGATAAAATTCGCTATATATTTATCTCTCTATATTTCTATAAATCTGGCTTGCTATATTTTTTATACCTCAGTTTTGGTGACATTGTCACTCAGTTTGATTGACATACTAAGCAACATGTGCCAATCCAACTAATTCAAGCAGCTTGACTGTCAATCAGGAAACACTGATTTACAGGCCAGTTAGTTTAACTTCTGTTCTGGGTAAGATAATGGAGTCACTGTTTAAAGATGCATTGTTGGATCATCTAGACAAGACTGCAGCAATAATTCCGACACAGCATGGGTTTGTTAAGGGAAAGTCTTGTCTGACAAAATTGATTGAATACTATGATGTGGTTACAAAGGAACTGGATGCAAAAAATAATTTTGATATCATATACTTGGATTTCGGGAAAGCTTTTGACACTGTTGCACATGGAAGACTACTATATAAACTGGAGCAGAATGGTATTAAGGGTAAGTTGCTACAATGGATAAAAGGGTGGTTGAGTGGGAGAAGACAGAGAGTGGTAATCAATGGATTCTGCTCTTCGTGTACTAATGTTATTAGTGGAGTCCCACAGGGATCGGTGTTGGGCCTACTGTTGTTTTGTATATTTATCAATGATATTGAAGAAGATATATCAGGCTTTGTGTCAAAGTTTGCAGTGATACAAAGGTTCACAGGGTTGTTAATGACAGTGTGCTACTGCAACAGGATCTAGAAACTTTGGGCAAATGGGCTGAGAAGTGGCAACTGAAGTTTAACATTGACAAATGCAAAGTACTGCATATGGGTAGAAATAGCCCAAGAGGAACGTACCAACTGTGTGGTAATACACTTAGGGTGGTAGAAAATTAAAAGGACCTGGGAGTAATTGTGCAGTCAGATATGAAGTTTTCTGAGCAATATAGACAGGCTGCAAAAGCAGGTCATGGGGTTTTGTCAATGATAAACAGGAATTTTGCTAGCAGGGGAAAAGGAGGTGATTATCCCTTTGTATAAGGCAATGGTCAACCACACCTTGAGTACTGCATACAGGTCTGGAAGCTTCATTTTAGGAAGGATGTAGATTTGCTTGAGCATGTACAGAGAAGGGCAACTAGATTAGTGAGGGGAACGAAGGGGGGGTTCCTCTTACCAAGAGAAGCTTAAGTTCTGTAAATTGCAGCGGCTGGAGACTAGGCACCTGCGAAGTGATCTGATTGAGGTGTATAAGGCCTTGTGATGAGATTCTTCCGCTTGCTCAGATTATGAACCTGAGGGGCATAAATTCAAACTGAGGAAAGACAGTTGTAGAATAGATGTGCAGAAATTTGCCTTTAGTCAACGGGTTGTACATGGAAGACTACTGTACAAACTGGTTAATTGCTGGAACAAACTTCCAACTCTCATTGTGGAAGTTGATAGCCTAAATAAATTCAAAGAAGAACTGGACAAACCTTTAGAGTGAATGGTTGTGTGAGCTTCTTTTTTTTTTTTTTGGCTGATGCTACATAAACTCATATGCTTGCAATCTTGCATCACATGCCTCTATTACTATTAGCAAATTTCCTATCATCATACATAAATTACTTATTGTTTTTCAGTTCACATTTTTAATATATATATATACAAGGTGTCTCAAAAATACATGGCATAACTTCAGGAATGAGTTCCTCATATGTAGACAATAAAAATATTTTATATCAACATAGTTCCAGAAATGCTTGGTTCCTGAGTTATTAACTGGAATGCCTTATCTCCCGCAGGTGATTTCCTTCATCACAAGGTGCTAACAGAATCTGGGGGTTTTCCATTCCGACCATGTACTCAAATCAGGAGCAAGCGGATATGCACTGTTTGGTGGACGACAATGCTCTGGAGGCTTGTTCTTTGTATCACGAAAGGTTCCCAGAACGAAAATGTCCAGACAGGAAAACATTTGAAGGTATCCATCGCAGCCTTTGTGAACATGGGACCTTTACACCTCGTGCTGCTGACAGAGGACAACCAAGATCTATGACTCCTGAAGTAGAGGAGGAGATTTTGGATGTTGTGCATGCCACTCCTGGAATCAGCACGCGCAGAATAGAAATGCAACTGGCTGTTCAACGTTTGACTATTTGGAGGGTGTTGCGAGAACACCAACTGTATCCTTACCATCTGCAATGGTTACAGGCCTTGTCACCAGCACACTTCATGCACAATGGCGCTCCCGCACATTTCAGCCACCTAGCCCGCAATTACCTGAATCGAAAGTTTCCTGGTCGGTGGATAGGTAGAGGTGGACCAACTGCCTGCCCTCCATGCTCATCTGATTTAAACCCACTAGATTTCTTCTTGTGGGGCCATTTAAAGTCATGGTGTATTCGACTCTGGTAGCTGATGTGGAAACTCTCCGCAATCAAATTGTGGCAGGTTGTGAGACAATACAAAACATGCCAGGAATTTGGCATCGTCTTCGCGAATCCATGAGGCCTGTATTCAGGCAGAAGGTGGACATTTTGAACAATTACTATAAGGTGATGTGAACAGTTAAGTGTCATAGATAGACCTTCAAAACTCGGAAACCAAGCATTTCCGGAACTATGTTGATATAAAATATTTTTATTGTCTACATACGAGGAACTCATTCCTGAAGTTATGCCATGTATTTTTGAGACACCCTGTATATATATATACATAAGTACTATGTTTCTATATTTTTATTTTTAACTATATAGCCAATATTAGTGCGTGACCATGGCCTAAAAAGGAACCAAATATCAGCCATAACTAGCGAAGTCGTACTTAATCTAAAATTATCATAATAGCAAATCAAGAGTATCAAGAGCGCCTCTCAATATATGCTATCAGTAACAACATGAGCCATCTGTTTCTGCGAGTTACATGCCAGTCACACCTTATTAATATATACCAAATATAGTATATAAAATAGCTGAAAAGTCAATTTTGAATTATTTAAATTTTAATTTTTAAGCTAAGTTAAGATAAGACGAGTTAAAGTTACAGATAGCATAATATGCTAAACTTGCCGAATATGACTTGCACAATAAAAATTTCTTACGAGCGGTTGCCTGGCATAATATAACTGCTAGCCTACAGATAGCTTTACTCTTACAATATTTACACGAGTGTTTCTGTTACTGTAGCTGAATGGGCAAGAAAAAGCAAAGGGCCATAAGCCAAAGAAATAGGCGAAAGGCAAAAGTAATAGTGGTAGCACCTCAATTTTCCTCAAATTATTATACATATAACATATGTGTGTATATAGTAGACTTCCAGTTAACTGGCACCCATGGGAATTGGTAGATGCCAGATAACTGTAGTTTCTGGTTGCTTGAGAGTTAGTATTAAAAAAAGACTTGACTATTATACTAAGCCCAATATTTAGAAAATTAAGACAACCATAGACAAATTTTACTAAAGAAACTGAATTTTATTATAGAAACCACTTTTTGAATACAGTAACTTACAAAAAAACACACTCAAAACTGTTGCAGTAGGTAGAGAGTTTACTGGGTAGACATCACATGAGGATAGTCAAGATCTGCTGATATAGCTGGGACAGGATCAGGAGGGTCTATAGATGGTTTTGGATCTGCATCAGTAGATGATGTTGTGCTGCCAAACTTGCTTTCAGCATTCTTCAAAAATGAATGAATATGACCTTGCTTTGAGGTCTTACGTCTCTCAGACAAAGTCAAGTTATGCATGATGTGGAGCTACATAAGATGCTGAGAAGTGAAGAAGGGTTGCTGTTCTGCAAAAGCTATTAAAGTTTCAAATGCTGCAGTAGCTCTGCCAAGATACTTTTCCCACCTGACACACATCGTCATCGCTTTCTTCCTCCTCTTCATTTTTCCATGATTCACAACAGCTTCTATAATGTCTTCCGTATTCAATGTATGAGTTACTGGTATATCTTCAAACACAACAAGCCAGTTGTCGACTTCATCTCGAGGCAAATTCATTTCGTCAACTAACTCACAGATTTCATCATAAACAGTGCTATTGACAGCTGCACTATTGCCTGGAAACTCTTCAAATTCGACGGAGGAGGACTTCTCAAATATCACAGCTGGCCACAACTTTCTCCAACATTTCCATAACGTTTCATTTCTCACAGAGTCCCAAGCACAACTGATAGTGTAGATAGCATCTTTGAGGTTATATTTCTTCTGAAAATCCACAATTTTCCCATCAAAATTAGTCATTTTCCGCATGAAGTTGCACCTGTAAAGCATTTTTATGTTTGCATCACCCCCTGATCCATTGGTTGGATCAGACTTGTGACGTTAGCTGGAAGATAACACACGAAAATGTTGCCATTAACTAGCTCTTCAGCAGGAGGATGTGCGCGACAGTTATCGAAGAGCAACAAAACTTTACTATTCTCTGGTAATCCTTTCTTTTGTAAATTTTCTTTAACACTAGGGACAAACGAATAATGAAACCACTTGGTAAAGATTCCTGTGTCCATTCAACTGTTACTCTGTGCATGATAATGTACAGGAAGGTTATTTACACCTTTAAAGCACCTTGGTTTAGCAAATTTGCTGACCACACACAGCTTTACCTTATGATTTCCTGATGCATTTGCACAAACGAGCACAGTTACACGCTCTTTATTTTGCTTAAACCCATGAAGCTACCTTCTCATTACCACCAGACAAAGTAGAATTAGGCAGACACTTCCACATTAGTCCTGTCTCATCTGCATTATAAATCTGTTCTGGGGTCAAGTAATTTTTTTCCATTATTTCACTAAACACCTCACGAAATGAAGCTGCAGCCTGAAAATCAGCCAATTTCTGCTCCCCTGACAAATCCAGCTTATGGATGCCGTGACGAACCTTGAATCAAGTAAGCCAGCCACTTGAAAATGAACACTTACCTTCAATTTTCATTTTCTCATGAAATTCTTTCGCTTTTTCTTGCAACATGGGTCCAGAAATGCAACCACCCTCGGATCTTTTCAGCAAAAACCACTCATACAGGGCCTGGTCAAGCACTTCCATTCTCGGTGTATGAAGAGTATGACACTTCTCTACACTCTTGTTCACTCTCCGACTTGGCATAAAACTCCTTTATTTTCTGAGCCTGAGCCTCAAATGTCACAGATCATTGACGAGCCAACATTAAATTCTTCCATGAGCACTGCACGACTTTCACCTTTCTCAAGCCTCTTGCATATTTCCATCTTCTGCTTGAGGATAAGCACTACACATTTATGCTTACTTGCTACCTGTTTCGGCATACTAGGGGTTGAAAGAGAACACAGAATTTGAATAACAATAAATCAACCGGTATATTTACACAGTGAATTGTTGGCAGTGAGAGACAAACATGTGATGAGGGATGCACGTGCGCATACTCATAGCGCAAAGCGGCGTGCCAAGTTTAAATAATTTTATCTAGAAATTAATATGTATCATTTTACTTTTTCAACTACCTACTATTTCCAAGATTTTTTGCTGGTTGCTTGAAATCCGGTTAACGGAGAGTCTACTGTGTGTATGTATATATATATATATATATATGTATGCATAAAGTACTACTGTCTTAACCATGTCCATCCACATGGAACAACTCAACTCCCAGTGGACAGATTTCACTTCCACTAAATTTTATATTTAGTTCATTTAGAAAGATTTAAGCCACCTTGAATTTCATTAAAATCGAACAAACAAAAATCTGACAATTATTATTTCTTTTTGCCATACAGTTTGTATGAAAAAAAGAAGTTCATTAATTAAATGTGGTTTTAATTAAGTATTATTATTGTTAGCTTTACACAGACCATGCATAATTGTGTGCATTGTTATGTAAGACTAGTGAACATGATGTCACTTGTGGATGGGGGTAGAGGAAGAGAGAGAGAGAGAGAGATGAGACAAGAAAAGTAAATGGGAGAAGAGTAATAACTATTATTCAGTCGTAATTAAACTTAAAGGCTAAATTTAGAGAATATAAAACTGTAGAGTTTTATTATATTAAGTTATAGTCTTAGTGATTAAGTGATAAAATAACTATATTTACTAAATTTTTATAATTATACTATATTTTTGTAATTTAACTGAACAGCTAAGTTTAGAGAATGAAAACTATAAAGTTTTAATAAGTATAAGTTATAATCTTAATAATTAAGTGATATTTACTTTTCACAGAAAAAGGAAAAATACTCAATTAATTTAAGAAAAACTCAAACATGCCTGAAATGCAATGCATGCACATATTATCTAATTTGTTTCAATATAATTTCAACTCTTTAGAAGCACTGATCAAAGCAACAGTGGCAATTTTTGAATGATGTCAAAGAATGAAGTTTCACAAGTTTATGGAGAATGGCAACAGCACTGGGATAGGTGTATTACATTAATTAATTTACCTATCAAAATGTGGATATACATTTAATAGGTAAATAAATTCAGCAAACATAATTACACCTAGGGAAAAAGCCTCAAGCTATGAAAGCTATAAAAAGTAACTGTACATGTCAACCACAGTCTCTTTCTGTACAAAGCTTTGAGAAAACTCAGTTTGATACTTAGGAAATTGGTCTCATATTGTGGAGGCACTTCTTCGTGAGTTGCCTTGGAATTACATGACTTTCAATAAAAAAGCACTACTCCAATTGAGCAGTATGTTGCTTATTATTTAAAGTGTATGCCACAACCTGAGTTTTGATCCATTTTGGGATCTCACCAATGGGAAGGTGGCCATTGTGAAGACAATAATGTTAATGACAATGAGAATGATATTCTGTTGGAGTAGACACAGAGAATGGCTGTTGTTGTTGTTATTTGGTTTTTTTAGGAGCATTAGCAACTAAGGCCATATTGCTCTGGGGATATGCGGTGGTCATTCCCTGACCATTCAGCATCCTCCGCATTTGGTGGTCACAGGCTCGAACCCCAGTTTAATCAAGAAGCATGTGCTGCTACGCACTGCTGCTCCTGCCCACGGAGGCACCCAAAGAATGGCATCAAGATTAGTGAAGGGAAACAAAAAGAGTACTCGTACCAAGAAAGGCTTCAGTTCTGCAAACTGCAGCATCTGGAGACCTGCAAGAAGATGATTAAGGTATTTAAGGCTTTGAGTGGATTGAGTAAGCTAAATGCTGATGGCATCCTTCCTCTTGCTCAAACCACACACACACACACATGAGGAGGCATAAATTTGAACTGAGGAAGGGTTGTTGCATGATCACCCCAAGGGCTCACATCTGGTGAGTTTGGGCTTGGCAAACCCAGGGTCCTGAGCTGGATATCATCATTCTTCTCTTTCTTGCTTTCTTGGTGATTCCCTTCTACTTCTCTCTCTCTCTCTCTCAGGGTAATGCGGGAATTTTTTTTTTTTTTTTTGGCTGGGGCAGCATAAGCCTCAGACTTTCTTTCACCATATGGCTAATAATAATAATAATAATAGATGTGCAGAAATTTGCCTTCAGCCAGCAGGTAGTTGACTGTTGGAACAAACTTCCATCTGTTGTAGAAGTAGATGGTTTGAATAAATTTAGAGGAATTAGAGAAATTATTAGAGAGGATTGATAGGCAATGTAGGAAGTGTATTTTTTTTTTTTTTCCTACACTGTATAAACTTGCCTTCTTGCATCATTTGCCACTAATGCTAAATACTAAAATTCACATTAACATCATTGTAATAGTTTGATTTTTAAAGTAGTTTGCAACATCAGCAAGTTCATAACAGTCTATGATGCTAGCTGTTAAGCTATTGACAGCACTCGGTTTTGGTTGTGAAATTCTGTATACAACTACTTATTTATTGCTTTTAGGCATATGAAACAAACTCAACAACAAATTAAGAACACCATTCATCCTATACCAAAAGCAGACTTCAGATAACTGTTACATTTTCAGACTATCATAACTAAAGCCTAATCTCATTGGCTGCAAAGCAGCTATTCTTCATCATACATTGAGGCTCTTTCAAGCAGTAAGATTCATGCCATAAACAAGTACTGTTGATTGTTTCACATCTGTAATTGTCTGCAATTTATTGGCATCAGATATCTGACAAGAAATCAGATAAGGTGCAAATTTCAAACTGTTTCACATGTGAAAACAGAAAAACTTAGAGCAATACTACTGAAAATAGCAGGCACCATTAGAAAAATATTTTGTGCCTTAGTAACTTTGAATCCAGGGTTTGCTGTATCCTGAGAATTTGACTATATTTTCTTATTAAATATCACCCTTAAACTTTCTAACAAGCCAGTTAAGGGTAGTATTTAACAAGCCAAAAATTTAGTTTATAAAGGGCTAGATATATCATATATGAATTACTCTAAAGCAGGGATACTCAAACTACAGCCTATGATAGAATATGAAAATCAGGGAGGCATAACAAAATATATACATTAAAATAAAAATAAAAAATGTACAAAAGCCTTTTAAACATGATTTATTTAAGTACAGCAGACTCTTGATTTACTGGGATGCTCAAAGATTCCAAAGTAAAAAAAAAAAAATTTACACCGGAAAACATAAAATTCAAGTAATAAATAGAATAGAACCTCAGGGACTCACATCTGGTGAGTATGGGCTTGGCACACACAAGGTCTGAGCTGGATATCATCATTCTTCTCATTCTTGGTGATTCCCTTCTACTTCTGACTCTTGCTCTCTCTTTTCCTCACTCAGGGTAACTCAGAAATTTTTTTTGGTAGGTGCAACAAAAGCCTCGGGCTTCCTTGCACCATATGGCTAATTATAATAATAAACTGATGTTTTGCAAGTCGTAAATAAGTGACAAGAAGCGGCATTATAAGTAGTTATTGGGAGATGAATGTATCTATTATCTCACAACTCCCACTGGACTAAACTTCATTATTTGGGTACCACAGTGGGCGTGGTTGTAGAACGGAGTGATTGTATGGTCGAGTTCTGTGATCGGGTGATTACTGTGAAGGCGTTTTCTTCTTCTGATTGTTTTGTGTCATTGAGGAAGGGGGTGCTTAGCTTAGGTAGTATGTTTATCACCCCCATCACGCTGTTTTAAAATCAGAAAACAAGTTCCCGATTTAAAATATGGCTAATAATAATAACCCCTAAGAGGACAGTGGACGAGGAAAGCAGCGAGTGGCACCTGCCAATCACTGCTTTGTTCCTATCCTTTTGTCGAAAACAGTAGAAAGAGAACAAATGTTTAGTTTGCTCATAGAGTAGTGACATATTCCTACTCTGTGAGTTTGTTTTGGTGGGTAGCGTGGATTGTTGTGCTCTGTCGCACCGCAAAAAGACAAATTTTGTTTTGTTTTTTATGTCAGGGGTGTCGAAATTTTTTTTTTTTTTATTTATTTTTTTTTTATTTATTTTTTTTTTGTTTTTTTGTTTAAAAATCGCAAAAAGGATGGGTAAAAGCAAAAGAGTTGTGCTTTCAATTGAACAAAAACTTTAAATTATTCAAAAGTTTGAAAATGGTGCATTGGTTAAATCTTTTAATGAACCATTATAACTGATGATATTTTAAGGAGTCCTTATGTGCTGTGATGTAATGACTAGATCGTAGATATAGCTTGGCTTAATTTTTCAGCACTCACATCATAGTAATCTGCTTAGTTGGTTGAAAGTTTTGCCACGTGAACCATTATAATTACAATGCCGTTGGTGACCAAACCATATGCGACATCATAAAAAATAAAGGGAAGCTATTAGATTGTGTGGGCACATCTGATAGTTTTTTGATATGACTATCAGAAAAACAAAGAAACAGTCTACATAGGAGGACCTCGACAAGGCAATGGCATTGTGATTTAGCCAACAAATAGCAGAAGGCATTCCAGTCTCTGAGGTAGTTTGAACAGCCAAGGCAAAATATTTTTTCAACAAATTAAAATTGCAGGGTGATTTTAATGCATCTTCTGGGTGGTTGTTTAAATAGAGGCACAGTATTCAAGGTTTTACTTAAGTTTTTCACCTTGATTGCCATTCAAGGTGAAAAACTAAGCAGTTATGCACTGGCTGCCCAAGAATTCATGAGTGAGTTTCAAAAATTTGTTGAAACCAGTGAACTTGTGCCAGAGCAAATTTACAATGACAATGAAACAGGATTGTACTGGAAATGTTCAGTCAAAAACTTTGGCTTACGAAACCGATGTAAAAGCTCCAAGACGTAAAATGCAAAAGAAAAGGTTGACTGTTCTTTTCTGTGCTAATGCTGCTGGGTCTCATTCTTTGAAACTCTGCATAATTGGAATGGCAAAAAAAAAAAACACAAGCTTTCTTGAGTATTTCAATATCAAATTTACCTGTTGATTACTACACTAATAAGTCAGCCTGGATAAACAGGGAGATATTTTCCAGTTGGTTTAGAACTAAATTTGTGTCTTCAATGTGCCAACATCTGGCATCACTGGGCTTTCCACAGAAAGCTGTCCTGCTATTAGACACCAAGTCATATTAATGAGGAAATTCTAAAATCAGACGAGGGAAATAATTTCATCAAATATCTACCTCCCAGTGTGACATCTCTAATACAACCTTTGGATCAAGGTGCATCCAACATATGAAACCAATTTATCACAGAAATTTCTCTCAAGTAAGGGGAAGAAAATGATTGCGATTTATTGACATTTCGGAAAAACCTGACTTATTGGCCGTGATTTACAAAGTTTCAGCAGCAGGAAAATCAATAAAAAAACATAACCTCAAAGAGGTCTTGGCGTAAAATTTTACCGGGAAACGAAGAAGGATTCCTAGGATTTGAAGAAAACTCCCAAGATCTGGTACCAGAAATGTTAAGAAATTTGCAACAAATTGGGGAAGGGGGAATGTCGATGAGCAATCGATTCATGATTGGCTTAATTCTGACAAAGATTTAGCTGGCCATGAAGTATTAAATGATGAAGAAAGTTTACATCATGTAATGACTACAACACGTTTGGTTGTCTTGGAGTATAAACAGAAAATTTATTTATTTATTTTAATGAGGGTGAACCTGAAGAAGAGTTGATATTGTCACAAAAAATTAGCCACAGTGTTGTTTAAAACCATGCAAATACCTGGAGCAGCAAGATGATAGTGTTCTGTAGAAAAAAATGGTTTTAAGAAATATTCGAAGCTCATTCATCAAAAAGTTACAAAAGGAAAAAAAACAATCTTCTATACTTTCGTATTTTTCTAAGTGAATTGATTTTTGCTTATCTCTCCTATTTTTTGTAAAATTAAAATATGTTAAAAACAAAACATGTTTTAAAGATATCATAGATTTTTTAAGTTAAAACAAAACTTGTAAAAACATACAGTATTGTGAAAATTATTGTGCACCTCCCCTCGGCAACCTTTGGCAGCCAATGCAAGCATACATCATTAAAGAGGTTTGAAGAAAAAAAAACTATTTATTAAGGTCACCCAGAATGTTAATTCAACTACCCATGTGTACTGTTTCTGTGTGTGTGTTATCTGGTCGATTTGTCTGCTTTGCTGGACGAAAAACCCCAGGTTCCATGGGAAAAACCTTGCTATCTATGCCTGAGACTGATTGACTAACTCAGCCACGGAGTGAAAAAAAGCCCATAAAAGTTCCTCGTGTCACTGACAGGATTCAAACCCGGGCCTTTTCCACCCGGTGTGAGGAGGACGGTGACAATACCACTGTGCTACTCACGCAGGCATTAAAGACACTATAGTATGTTTTTATACCTATGCAAGCATCGTATTGGACAGGTGAGTAGTGTGTGGTAAGCTTTTTTTATCTATTGCCATATGTTTTAGGTACATTGCTGAACATTTTTCAATATTTTCAGATTATCTGGGATTTTATTTTTACCATCTATCCCGAAAAATTGAGTCTACTGTACCTTGGCATTACACAAACAGAGCAGTCTTTGCGATTTACAGAGACACTTAAAATAGCTTCCATTGCATCTGAAAACTTTCTTGCACTCAGTAACAGATTTAAGCATAGCATGACATTGAGACATTCACTTAAAATTATTTTAAAGTTGTTGATTCTTAAACAAAAAAAAATATTATTTATTGTACAAGTCAAATATAATCCATAACAAACATTCCACATAGGACCCAATTTTTGATTGAGGAGACTAAATATAATTGTGCATTTTTATACTAAATGGGCAATGAAAATATTACTATTTAGGGAAATGTAATTCAGGTTAATAGAATTAACATAAATTATGACAATTTTAATACCCTGCATTAAAAATATTACCCTATATTCAGAATAATAGAATTACAGTAATATAATTCATGGCCGTTCTATTCTAAACAATAGAATGGAATAATCTATATATTTAATATGGACACCACAGTCAGTGTGAACAATAGGCTTAACTGATCCAGCTGGAAGTGGTCTCAAATTGAAGATATTTCTTCTTAGGTGTGCAGAAAGTTGTTAAAATTTAAAAATTCTGAATAGTTTTATTTTATAGAACAGGCCAGTTTTGTACTACAAATGAGAATAATTCAACGTTCACTTCATAGATGGAGCCATAGGAAGATGTTAACTGTTAAACAAATTTGTCTAAGTTGATAAGGAATTTTATTCTGATTGACAATTTGCACATTTGCTCCAAAAAAAAATAATAATAATAATAATAATAATAATAAAACTCTGCTACCAATTACAAAATTTTCACCTGTACAGCTAGCTGTAGCCATGGCATACAAATTGGAGCAGTATGGTATTAAGGGTAAGTTGTTACAATGGATAAAAGTGTGGTTGAGTGGGAAAAGACAGAGAGTGGTAATCAATAGATGCTGCTCTTCGTGGACTAATGTTATTAGTGGAGTCCCCCAGGGTTCGGTGTTGGGCCCACTGTTGTTTTTTATATATATTGTTTTAAAATGAAGGTATATCAGGCTTAATGATACTTATTGGCAGGGTTGTTAATGACAGTGTGCTGCTGCAACAAGATCTAGAAAATTTGGGCAGATGGGCTAAGTGACAACATTGACAAATGCAAAGTAATGCATATTATTAGCTATATGGTGCAAGGAAGCCTGAGGCTTATGCTGCACCAGCCAAAAAAAAAAAATTTTCTGAAATACCACACAAGAGAGAGAGAAGTAGAAGGGAATCACCAAGAAAAAGAAAAATGATGATATCCAGCTCAGGACCCTGGGTGTGCCAAGTCCATACTCAACAGATGTGAGCCCATATCAGTAAGTAACTCCAGAGAAACGTACCAACTGTGTGGTACTAACTTAGGGTGGTAGAAAATGAAAAAGGCATTGAAGTAATTGTGCAGTCAGATATAAAATTTTCAGAGCAGTGTAGACAGGCTGCCAGAGCAAGTCATGGGGTTTTGTCAAGGATATTCATGAATTTTGCTAGTAGGGTGATTATCCCTTTGTATAAGGCAATGGTCAGGCCATGCTTGAGTACTGTGTACAGGTCTGGAGGCGTCATATTAGGAAGGATGTAGAGTCGCTTGAGCGTGTACAGAGAAGGGCAACAAGATTGGTGAGGGGAACGAAGGGGTTCTCTTCAGTGGTGAGCCGTGAATATTTTAACAATGGGCTCGCAGTTTTTCCGACTTTCTACCTAGTAAATGTGATCGGTCACGGAAGTGACATCATCCACGGCTTCCACCAGAGGCACTTCCCACGCTAGCACTACTAGTAGTGTGATTAGAGTGCGTGACACATTTTTCGTGACCAGTGTGATATCTCTAGTCAGGGGCAGACAGATGCAGTTTATTATCCCCCTTAACCATGGATATAAGTGAATGTGTAAAACGTTCCTAGGTCTATCTAAAAAAAAAACTTAAAAACCTGGTCGTCATGCCTCGCCTTACGACAGTGTCTGGAGTTCTAAATTTTTAGAAAGTATGACATCACCCCAGGGGCTCACATCTGGTGAGTATGGGCTTGGCAAACCCAGGGTCCTCAGCTGTATACCATAATTCTTCTCTTTCTTGGTGATTCCTTCCTACTTCTCTCTCTTTCTCAGGGTAACTCGGGAATTTTTTTTTTTTTTTTTTTGGCTGGTGCAGCATAAGCCTCAGGCTTCCTTGCACCATAGGCCTAATAATAATAATCACAATCATGCTTCCTGAAGTTACTACTGCAGTAAATACAATTGCAATAATACAAATATTTGTCAATAATTCTTTTTTCATCTCGCATTTTCGTTACATTCCATTGTCGCTTCAACTACAAGATCGGTACATCAATCGGTGTTATTTTACATAGATATTTAGATACGTTGCACTCTCAAGTATGTTTGTTTGTTTGTTATTTGGTTTTTAGGAGCATTAGCAACTAAGGCTATATTGCTCCGGGATATGCGGTGGTCATTCCCTGACCTTTCCGCATCCTCCGTATTTTGTGGTGACGGGCTCGAACCCCGGTCTAATCAAGAAGCGCGTGCTACGCACTGCTGCTCCTTCCCACCTGGCTACGGAGGCGCCCCACTCTCAAGTATACGTGTCTTACTTTAGTTATTATAAATCCATTGTATCTTGTCTTCTAGAAATTATGAAAATCTGTGAATGATCAATAAAATGTTTACAATAAAAAAGCTCTTTTATTTCCTAATCGATATATACAAATCAAAATACCTAAAAGAAATGCGAATGATGTTTCGCATAAACCATCTACCGCGCGTGCCCGGCACACGCGCAACGTTTTTATTCGTCTCTCTTTTTTTTTTTTTTTTTTTTTTTTAACAACTAGGGAAATATAATGGATACATTTTTTTCATGATAAAATTTTAATATTGTGAATAAAAAATAACATGAAATATTTCCCATATCACAAATAACATAAAAACTATCACAAAAAATTCCACAATATAAAAACAAATATTACATAAAAAACAAACTTTCTAGAAAAAGTACACAAAAAATCACAGATTACATGAAAAAAAATTATTTCCCAAATATTGAAGAAAAATTTATTCTAAAAATTGCCAATTTACTTCTTTATTAATATTTGTTGTCGATCTTCTGCTTTGCTCAATAGCTGAGCGATGATTACAGAGGAATGATTTGACGTAACGACCTGGATAAAATTGAAGCAATGGTTTTCCATTTAGATGTATGATCATCATAATCTGCAACGTGTGCAATTGTCACAATATTATTCATTACGCTGAAAACTCACTCATTCAGCACAGCTAATCGCAGTGGTTTCAAAGATATTTCTGGCTTTCTTAATTGAAAAGGGAATTTCACCCGATTTTGTCTTTGACAAAATCTCTAAAATCATTCATTTTTATTTCATATTTTATCAGAAAACAAATTTCTTATTCTGTTTTCACCATCTTGCCCCCGAGACGAAAGTTCTTTCATATTCCACGATTTCGGGTAGCATATGTTTAAAATTTATTTCAATGGTATCGTCATTTTCTTTATTTAATTTAAAATCACTCTGTTACATTAATAACTTATCCTTTACGGATAAAACAATGCATTTAATAACCTGCCACGGGGTAATTTTTTTGCTTTCGATTTTTATTCCTTCAAATTCTTACCACTTCAACATGCTCTCTATTTTAGCTTCATAATTTCCTTCAGAATTTTTCAAATTAGCAATAGCATTGATAGTTCGAATTATTAATTTAAATGCTTTTACCATTGTGATTCTTTAAAGCTTCTGAATGGTAAGAGAGCTCCTGCAGGATGTCGATCATTAGTGCTAAATTTTTAAGAAATTCCAAATTTAAAAGCCGATTTAATAATCCCGAATATTTAACTTCTGATTCAAAAAGTTTGCACAAAGCGGGATAATTCCTCCAACCCGCAATTGCCGTCCGCAAGCTACAAGCTGCCCATCTTGGCCCGAACACACGACCGATCTCTATAGTTTCCACATCAAGTTCTTTAGCAATCATCCTTAATTCGTGCTAGTTTTTTGGAGATTGGTAATACAGTTTATTTATTTATTTTTTAATTATTGCCTGTACGCCATTATATTTTAGAACATTTTCTACAGAGTGAAAAGTCTGCAATGTAGCATGGTGGTATCATCATCGTCCTCCCCACACCGGGTGGAAAAGGCCCGGGTTCGAATCCCGTCGATGACGCGAGGAACTTTAGTGGGCTTTTTTCCCTCCGTCGCTGAGTTAGTCGGTCTCAGGCGTAGATAGCAAGGTTTCCCTCCTCCCCAGAAACTGCGGTTTTTTCGTCCAGCAAACAGGCAAATCGACCAGGGAACACACACAATTTACAGACAAAATAAATATATGGGTAGATGTAATCATTTACAGGGTACCCTAATATCATAATTTGTTTTTACACAGTGAAAAGCTCGACAAAGTTTTAAAATCTGCCAACATTTCATCATAAAGTTTATATAATCCCAGGGGCTCGCATCTGGTAAGTATGGGCTTGGCACACCCAGGGTCCTGAGCTGGATATCATCATTCTTTTCTTTTTTGGTGATTCCCTCCTACTTCTCTCTCTCTCTCTCTCTCTCTCTCTCAGGGTACTCAATTGTTTTTTTTTTTTTTTTTTTTTTGGCTGGTGCAGCATAAGCCTCAGGCTTCCTTGCACCGTATGGCTAATAATAATAATAATAATAATATCTTAGTTGCCTCAATCCCCCCCCCTCTACGTTGCTACTGTCACTAGTTGTTTGAATACTGTGCAAAATGTCGAAATCACACGAATATTCAGCTACTGTGACCAAGTAAACATAGACAGGAGGGAGAAATTTACTGGAAGGCGTGGATCATTCACTTCTCCGAAAAACATATGCCCGTTTGTCAGAGTAAAAGGGAACCACAACACAGGTTGACAAGAAGCTATCATCTGTGTCGGGAATCTTCTTAATCCTCTGACTGGCTATGGAAAGCAGATTGACGAGCGCGACATCTCGGTATGTGAGTGCATAGGTTTTATGGACACCACTAACATTGTGAAACGGTAATCCCTCTTCACCCTTAATTCGCACTCTCTAATTACCTAAATTGCCTAAAGGCCAGAGGTGAGAACAATGCATACAAAGTTGTCTCTCCTAATCCGTTCGTTACATGGAAATTTTCTTCGTTCAACGGAAACTATTTTAAATGTAATTACCAAGGGGAATCAAAAAAATTCGCTATAAAGTTCGTTAAACAGAGGTTCTACTGTAATTAAATCAAAAATGAAGCAATTTTAAAATACATAACCGATCGATTGCGCCATTAAAATGCTGGGAATGGGGCCCCGCTCGCCTAACCGTAGTTTCGGCTCTGGATACTCAATAATTGTATTCAGGATTTCATTTGTAAAATAAATGATCGTCTCAACAATGGGCTCGCAAATTTTCAAAAAAAATGGGCTCTCGTGAGCCCGCTATAGATCTCACCACTGGTCCTCTTACCAAGAAAGGCTTAAGTTCTGCAAACTGCAGTGGCTGGAGACTAAGCACCTGCAAGGTGATCTGATTCAGGTTTGGCCTTGAATGGGTTGAGCATGCTGAATTCTTCAGCTTACTCAGATTACGAACCTGAGGGGGGTATAAATTCAAATTGAGGAAAGACAGTCGTAGAACAGATGTGCGGAAATTTGCCTTTAGCCAGAGGGTGGTTAATTGCTGGAACAAACTTCCATCTGTCGTTGTGGAAGTTAATAGCATAAATTCAAGGATGAACTAGACAAACTTCTAGAGGAAATTGATGTATGAAATTATTATTTTTATTTTATTTTTTTTTTTTTTTTGGCTGATGCTACATAACTCATAGGCTTGCTTTCGTGCATCACGTGCCTCTATTACTACTACTACAATAGGCCTAACCGATTTGAAAATTGAAGATATTTCTTTCTATGTGTGTAGAAACATGGGAAAATATAAAAATTACGAATAGTAAAAAATACGGAAATCCTGCACTTTAGTGTAGTGAGTCACGGTCATCTAACAAGTCACCACCAGCTCCAACATTGTCTTGAATCAATTGTGACGGAGTAGTTCCGATTAGATTGAGCATTAGCGACACGGTATCTGCAGGTCTATATACTGGCAATGTACCCGCGGTAATTCTTTTTTTTTTTTTTTCGTTTTCAGAAAGAATAAAAAACAATTTCCTGACTAGATAAGAATTTGATTATAAAAATAAAAGTAGACTTATAAAAACAATAATGGCAATAAGTAATTATTATTAATTTTTAAGTATTATTTTCAGGTAATATATTTTGTATTGCCTGAAAATAATAATGAGTATATTTTGTGATTATTTGTATATATTGTAATAATTTGTGAAAAGGTGAATTAAATAAAAATACATGTAGTACTTAATGCTATAGATCCAATGATTTTAACTTTTTATCTATCTATACAGGGTGTATCAAAAGTATTGGTACAAACGTTTAGGGCAGGTAGGTAACATCTAAAGGAATGTGAATCGCATAGGAACCCATAACCGGAAACGTCACGGGAAAGTAGTAGCAGAGGCACAAGAAGCAGAAATGACACAAGACAGTAATTAGTGGCAAATATTTATTTGACACAATATTAACAATGGAACAATGGAGTACGAGATGGATGCATTTCATGATGTTACAACAGATGCTCGAAGGTTCCACCATGAGACACAATGCATGCGTGACACCGACGCAGCATGGATTGGCGGACACGGTCGAACACACCTGGAGTTTCTTTGACAGTAGCAGCAGCGCAGACGAGTCTCGCCACGAGATCCATTTCCGTCTCCATAGGCAATTCATACACGATAGATTTGAGGCCCTCCACAGAAAGAAATCAAGGCTCGATAAATCAGGTGAGCATGGGGGCCAGGCAACGGGTCCACCACGGCCAGTCCACCGACGCCCAAAACGCCTGTTCAAATGGTCACGAACACACCTTCCATAATGGGCAGGCGCCCTGTCATGTTGAAACCAAATGTTGCGTCTCACATTTGCTGGAATATCGTCTAGTAACCCTGGTAGAACTTGTTCAAGGAAGATCCGATATTTAGCAGAGTTAATGCGGGATGATAACAGGTATGGGCCGACTAAGCAGTCACCGACTATACCTGCCCACACATTTATTGCGAAGCGATGTTGTGCCGCATGTGGGCGCACACCGTGTGGGTTGTCGTGAGCCCACACATGAGCATTATGCTGATTGAATAAGCCTTCCCAAGTGAAATAAGCCTCAAACTTGAACAAAACATAGGCTGGAAAACTCAAGTCTTGAACACTTTCTTGGAGAAACCACTGCGCAAAAGCCACACGTGCAGGATGGTCTTGGTTGAGCAGTAACTGAACTCTTTGGAGATAAAAGGGGTCTAAGGGATCGTGGTGCCAGACACGCTGTACACTGCAACGAGACACTCCTAAGGCAGGGGCAATGGCATGTGTGTTGGTAGTAGGATTATTCTGGACGGCATTCAACACACTTTCTTCCATGGCGGGAGTTCGCGTCGAACGTGGTCTGCCCACAGTATTCCTGTTACCTCTAAATGACCTATAATCGCACAAATTTTGATGCACACGCGCAAGCAAACGGTGGTTCGGTACATGTCTTTCTGGGAAGCGTTCTCCATAAATTCGCTGAGCGGCTTGTCCATTGCCCTCTGCTAATCCATACACTAGGTGCATGTCTGCCGGCTCACAGTTCGTATATCGATGTATGCTCTTCGTGCGGCGACTACTGCTTGAATGAGTAAACCAGAAATTTTCCCTCTAGCGAACTGATGAACAGCGCCGTGATGAACAGCGACGTTTCCGGTTATGGGTTCCTATGCGATTCACATTCCTTTAGATGTTACCTACCTCCCCTAAACGTTTGTACCAATATTTTTGAGACACCCTGTATATACACACACACGCGTGTATCTTCCCCAATTGATTCAGGAGTATTGTGTTATCCAAACACAGGAAAAAAAAAAAAATTACTGCGAGTACGTAATACAGTAGTTTTCAACCGGGGTGCCGGAAAACATTCCAGTAATTTGGGTTTAAGTTACTTAAATTTAACCCCGGGGGCTCACATCTGGTGAGTATGGGCTTGGGTACCCAGGGTCCTGAGCTGGATATCATCATTCTTCTCTTTCTTGGTGGTTCCTTTCTACTTCTCTCTCTCTCTCTCTCTCTCTCTCTCTCTCTCTCTCTCTCTCTCAGGGTAACTCGGGAATTTTTTTTTTTTTTTTTTGGCTGGTGCAGCATAAGCCTCAGGCTTCCTTGTACCATATGGCTAATAATAATAATAATAATAATAACTTCACCATTATTATTTTTTTAATTTATATATTTATTTCATTATAAAAAGATGTTAATTTTGTGGTGATCTCTAATTGATGTTTACTTAGTACCTCTATATAAAGAATAAAATTACCGGTATATACTGTATATATATATATAATTTGAATTATGAAATTACTTTTTATAATTATATTATTATAATAAATATCATATACCATATATATTTTTAATATTATATATATATATATAATGAAGAATAATGATATAGAGAAGCTATATGATATGGGGGGGGGAAATTAAGTTTCAAATTAGATAAGTCTGAAAGTGTGTGTATACAGGGTGATTCACTGCCAGTGCGACAAACTTGCAGGAGGTGTAGGGGGCACAAAGACGAATCGGAATCACATAGCATTGCAGGGTCCGAAATGCCTTCGTCATGCGGTAGAGGACGTTGAACGGGAGGTCGCGTGAACAGCGATCCCGCTGAAAGTCAGCATTTGCGAACCGTTTCTGTTGAAGAAACCAAGTAGCAAAAGTCCTCCAGAGTGGATAATCCGCAGGCTCCAATGATTGGACGCGTTGCAGATGGTATGAACTCATTTGGTTTGTTGACAGTATCCTCCATACAGTGGATTGGGAAATACCCAATCGTTGGCCTATCGCTCGAGTACTCGTACTCGGATTGCCTTCTGCAAAACGTAGGACATTCTCCTCATTGTCTGGCGTCCTCGTCGTTCGCTCTCGATTCATGGTACCTCTCGTGAAACAACCAGTCTCACGTAACCTTCTGTGCACACGTGCGAAAATCGTACGATGAGGAGCACGCCTGTGTGGGAAATGTTCCTGGTACAAGCGCAGAGCGGCGCGCCCGTTACAGTCCGCAGCTCCATACGCGAGGTGCATGTCGGCCAGTTCAACGTTTGAATACTCGTCCATCCTACTGCCTCGGGAACCGGTTCGCAAATGCTGACTTCCAGCGGGATCGCTGTTCACGCGACCTCCCGTTCAACGTCCTCTACCGCATGATGAAGGCATTTCGGACCCTGCAATGCTATGTGATTCCGATTCATCTTTGTACCCCCCTACACCTCCTGCAAGTTTGTCGCACTGGTAGTGAATCACCCTATATATATATTCTCTGTGTGTGTATATATATATACTGTATATATATATATATATATATATACACACAGAGAATCGGTTCTAACAGGCAGAAAATTGAGTAGGGGTGCGGCAAAATAAAATAAATTACTTAGGGGTACCGTTGTTAAAAATAGGTTGAAAACCACTGACGTAGAACATTGCCAGTATACAGACCGGCGGATAGAGTGAGTTTCGCGCATGCTCAGCAAGTCGGAACTGCTCGTCGGAATACGATTCACGCCAGGTTGGTGCTGGCGGTGACTTGCGGACTGATCGTGACTCACGACTCTAAAGTGCAGGATTACCATTATTTGTATATATAGTACTGTTTTTGTATTGTTTGTGAACATCGCACATTGCAGTGTTACCAATTAAGTAGCAAAACCAGTTTGCCCACAGTTACGTAGAGAATGAACCTGGACCCATGTATAACAGCTTTTTGGCAAACGTTAATTAACTAAATGACCTTTTTAACTACACGGAAAACTTTCAGAAAAATTAGCGTAATTGGTCAGTTAGACAATCCACCTTCATCACAGAGAAGTAAGATTACGCTGGGCAACTTCACGACTTTTGTCTCTTTTTAGTTCTCATTAGTTTCTAGTACTGTACTTATGATGGACGTCATAACATATTGTAATTATTTTCAGTACTAAACCAATCACTTTGAATGTTCCCGGTGGTACATGGGATTTTAGGTCAAATTGAAAACTACATTTTTTATATTTTGCTATTTCAAAGGGATCTGCGCTCTACAGGATGCTTTATTACAAGTTATTATTGGTATGATTTGGGTCTACATTTCTGATTGTAATGTGAACACCATTTACTTAAAAGTTAAAAAGAGCATTTAGAAATATTACTGAACGTATTATGTGAGGTTAATGATCATAGCAGCCGTTTATGCGCAATACAGTTACGCATATTTCTGTTGCATCCATTCTCCACTTGTCACTTCTTATTCTTTTAGTGTACATGTGTTCATCGAGTTGTTCGGTAGTTTCGGCCTTGGGTTTATCGGTTGAAAACGCGTGCGCTATTGTAATTAGTTCAATCCTTTCGTAAACATGCATGGCACAAGCATTTCGGAGGTTGCTTTCTTTTCTGCAGCAGTTTGGTTATGCCACTTTCCATGTTGTGTTACCAATCAGAATAGTCATATTTAGTGCTCTGAAAAAAAATTGGTGTTTGGTGTGCAGTGTCTCGTATCAAAAATTATTAGACTTCAGTTAAAGTGCAATATTTTCAGCATATGATGTAATTTTAGTAAGTATTGTGAAATTTACTTTTAAATTTTCATTTTGGCCCATAAGCAATGGCGTATCATCTTGTGATGTAGCTGCACCACAGCCCCGTGCTCCTAAAGATTACATAATATAGGTGCAACGTATAATAAATTATACGTTGCACCAGAGCCCACGCTTGTGATAATAAAAAGTAAAGTACAGCCATTATCAACCCGCTGCAGGATGGAAGCCTCCTCAACAATTCATGCTGAGGGAAATGGACCATAATCTGCCACGCTGGTCCAGTGCGGGTTGGCAGATCGACCGTATTCAGCAGTCAGGGGCTTGAACCCCAATCTACTCAAAGAGCGTGTGCTACTGCACTCCCGCTCCTGCCCACTCGGCTACGGAGGCCTTGTGATAATACGCTGTGCTTATAGGCACACTGTGTTCATATTACAATTAAAAATATGTAATCTGATTATAGAAAAAAAAAATCATACAACCTACTGGTTGTAATTGTGCAGTCAGATATGAAGTTTTCTGAGCAATGCTGCCATACTGCCAGAGCAGGTCATGGGGTATTTTGTCAATGATATACAGGAATTTTGCTAGTAGGGAAAAGGAGGTGATTATCCCTTTGTATACGCAATGGTCAGGCCACATCGAAATGTTAAATGGCCAAGCTTAATGTCAAAGTTTGCAGATGATACAAAGGTTGGCATGGTTGTTAATGACAGTATGCTGCTGCAGCAGGATCTGGAAAAGTTGGGCATATGGGCTGAGAAGTGGCAACTGAAGTTTAACATTGACAAATGCAAAGTACTGCATATCTGTAGCAGTAACCCCAGAGAAATGTACCAACTGGGTGGTGTTGCACTCAGGGTAGTGAAGAATGAAAGAAATCTGGGGGTAATTGTGTAGCCAGATATGAAGTTTTCTGAACAGTACAGACAGGCGGCCAGAGTAGGGCATGGGGTTTTGTCAATGATATACATGAATTTTGCGAGAATTTTACCTCCTTATCGGAGGTAATTATCCTCTTGTATAAGGCAATGGTCAGGCCACACCTACTACATACAGGTCTGGAAGCCTCATTTTAGGAAGGATATAGAGTTGCTGGAAAGAGTACAGAAAAGGGCAATAAGACTGGTGAGGGGAAGAAAGGGGTGCTCTTAGGAAGAAAGGCTTAAGTTCTGCAAATAACAGCTTCTGGAGCTTAGGCACCTGTGAGGCAATGTGATTGAGGTGTATAAGGCCTTGAATGGATTGAGCAGCCTCAATGCTTGCTCTTGCTCATATTACAAACCAGAGGGGGGCATAGATTCAAACTGAGGAAAGACAGTTGTAGCATAGATGTGTGGAAATTTGCCTTTAACTAGAGGGTGGTCAGTTGCTAGGACAAACTTCCATCTGCCATTGTGGAAGTTGATAGCTTAAATAAATTCAAGTAGGGACTGGACAAACTACTTTTAGAGGGTATGGATGTATGAAATTGTTTTTTTTTTTTCGCTGATGCTACATAAGCTCATGTGCTTGCTTTCTTGCACATGACTCCATTACTACTACTGCACAGAGACGTTTTAAAACACCATGTATTATTTCCAACAGGAAATTTTCTTATAATAAGACTGACTTATTTAGATGTCATTTAATTTCAGACATGCCAAAGGAAAAATTGGGTATTTTTGTACAGGATTCTCAGGTATGAAGTCTAAGCCTTTTGTTCATTAACCAGGCTGATAAAAAGAATTTTATTCAAAGAGTTATTAGATGTATAATAATATAGTAATAAGATTTGTCATGATGTGATAAATTAAAGTGTTTCATGTAAATGCCAAATAATTATATTGATTTTCTTATTATTCTGAATCAGTTCTGTTATTTATTTTTGAGAATTTACTCAATGCTTTCACTCATGTGATTTCAAACAGTTATGTCATGAAATGTTGCAATTTTATTTTTGCTTTTATTAGAAAAGTAATCTAAGAAATTCTTTTATTTTAAAGATTAATTGGTGTACCCTTTTAAGAGAATTGTATTCAAGTATTTGTACAACCCTAGTTAAAATATTCAAGTGGTGCAATAGAATGTGACAAAATATTTAGAATTGTAAATTTTTTTTTTCTTATTCCATAGATAACATTACCATTCATGTAATGTTATCACTTTTATGATTCCCTGATCAGATGGCGCCTCCGTAGCCAGGTGGGCAGGAGCAGCAGTGCATAGCACACGCTTCTTGATTAGACCGGGGTTCGAGCCCGTGACCACCAAATACGGAGGATGTGGAAAGGTCAGGGAATGACCACCGCATATCTCCGGAGCAATATGGCCTTAGTTGCTAATGGTCCTAAAAACCAAATAACAACCCTGATCAGACATACTAATACATGGTTATTGTAATCAATGCTTTTGTTTATATTATCACTTTTTTGCCTTATTGCAGTATATGCAGGTGCAGTGTAAGTGATTGTTACATACTGACCTGGTCCTGAATTCTAACATGTTGCATGTTCAGTTTCTGCTGTTGCTTAATACAGTTTATATGGTTGTCGGAGGCATCACCCTGTGAAAGAAACTACTGTATCTGTAGTCTCACTAATCTGATTGTCTTATTACAGAGCATAAACCCTTTCTAATCGTTAATTTTGATATTTTCTTTGTTTTTAATGGTTTGCATGGATATCCAGAAACAGTGTAATAATAATAGTAGAAGTGATGCAAGGAAGCAAGCTTATGAGCATCAGCCAGAAAAAAAAAAAAAAATTTCACACATTAGCCATAAATGTTTGTCCAGTTCCTCCTTGAATTTATTTAAGCTATCAACTGGAAGTTAATAGCTTATGTTCCAGCAATCCATTCCCCCCCCCCCCCGGCTAAAGACAAATTTCTGCACATCTGTTCTATAACTGTCTTTCTTCAATTTGAATTTATGCCCCTTAGGTTCATAATCTTAGCAAGAGGAAGAATCCCATCAGAATTGAGCCTGCTCAACCCATTCAAGGCCTTATGCACCTCAAACAGATCACCTTGCAGGTGCCTAGTCTCCAGATGCTGCAATTTGCAGAATTTAAGCCTTTCTTGGTAAGAGGATTCGTCCCCCTCGCCAATCTTGTTGCCCTTCTCTGTACTCGCTTAACCAACACCACATCCTTCCTAAAATGAGGCCTCCAGATATGTATGCAGTACTTAAGTTGTGGCCTGACCATTGCCTTATACAAAGAGATAATCACCTCATTTTCCCTACTAGCAAAATTCCTCTATATCATTGACAATATCCTATTACCTGCTCTGAAAATTTCATATCTTACTGCACAATTACTCCCGTGTCTTTTTCATTTTCTACTGCCCTAAGTTAGTACCACACAGTTGGTACATTTCTCTGGGTTACTTCAAACCCGTATGCAGTACTTTGCATTTGTCAATTTTAAACTTCAGTTGCCACTTCAGCCCATCTGCCCAACTTTTCTAGATCCTATTGTAGTTTTATTTTAAAGATTAATTGGTGTACCCTTTTAAGAAAATTGTATTCAAGTATTTGTACAACCCTAGTTAAAATATTATGGCACACCGCCATTACTGTCATCAACAACCCTGCCAACCTTTGTACCATCTGCAAATTTTGATATTAAGCCTAATATACCTTCATCAATATCATAGATAGATATACAAAACAACAGTGGGCCCAACACTGAACCCTGGGGGAATCCACTAATAACATTAGTCCGCAAAGAGCAAGTTCCATTGATTACCACACTGCCTTCTACACTCAACCACCCTTTTATCAATTGTAGCAACTTGTCCTTAATACCATATTACTCCAATGTACAGTAATCTTCATGTGCAGCAGTGTCAAAAGCTTTCTTGAAATCCAAGTATATGATATCAAAATTATTTTTTGCATCCAGTTCCTTTGTAACCACATCATAGTATCCAATCAAATTTGACAGACAAGACTTTCCCTAAACAAACCCATGCCCTGTCTAAATTATTGCTGCAGCCTTGTCTATATGATCCTGCAATGCATCTTTAACCAGTGATACCATTATTTTCCTGGGAGCAGAAGTTAATCTAACTGGTCTGTAATTACTCGTGTCATTCTTAGATTCCCCTTTTTGAACTGGGGATACATTTGCACATCTCCATGGGGACTTACCCGAGTCCAAAGATGCTCTCATAATTATGGCTAATGGTTTTCTTGCTTCCTTTGCCACCTCCTTTAATATAACTGGATAGATCCCATCCACCCTGAGTACCTTTCTTATGTTGAACTTCAAGTTCTCCTTCACTTTGCTCTCAGTTATTACAAAATCATTAAGCAACCCTGTTACAGGTTGATAAACTTATGGCATTCTCCTCCTTTAATAACTCCTCGTATGAACGTAGATGAAAAATACTCATTCAGATTGTCAGCTATCTAAGCAGGATCATCAACTGTAGAACCATCGATATCAAGTGGACCTATCTGATTCATCCCCTTCTTTTTAGAGTTTACATAAAACTAAATAATTTACATATAAACTAAAGAAGTTCTTGCTGTTTTTCTTAGCATCCTTTGCCAAAGATTTCCCGTAATCTGCCTTCGCTTGCCTAACCTCCTTTGTGACAAGATTTTCAGACTAGCTTATATCTACCATAGGTTTCATTGTTGCCTGATAATTTATATGCATCCCATGCATTTTCTTCTCTGCCAAGAGTCTTCTGGGTTCATGTGATACCGATTTAGGCTTAAACTTTGAACAGTATTTCTTAGTTGTTATGAAAAGCCTAGTAGCTTCTAAGATTAATTTGCTTGAATGCTTCCCATTTAGAGTTTGCTGCTGGTAACATCGTCATTTGGTTCCACTGTATAGAATTTAAAAAATGTCTGAGACCAATTTAGTCACCTTTATGAAAGCAAAAACCGATCCCTTTACCCGTGATGGTAGTTCCTACACCTTTGAGTAAATCCCACATCAGTACATTGTGATCACTGCCATCTAGTGGTTCCTTTATCTTCAAATTCTTAATGCATGAATAATCACTGCTAATAACTGGATCAAGAGTATTACTCTTTCTGGTTGCGTGTCTAATGTGTTGCTGTAGAAAACAATCGTCCAGTAAATCCACAGTTTTGCTGGTGTGACAAATCCACAAGTTCCAGTCGATGTCTGGGAAGTTAAAATCCCACGATATCTGATTTACAGGCCCACTCTTATTTCTCTGCATAGTTGTTTGTTGTACTCATCAGAGTACAACCTATAACACAGTCCTACTCTCATTTTTGCCTTGCCCGTGCTTATGTCACACCAAACTTACTCAACATTGCACTATGTCAACTGGATGCACACCCTTAGATTTTGGTTCTTAACTAACAGTATAGCCCCTCTCCCTTCCTATCCTCATGTACACATTGTACTCCCGAAATTCCAATTCTGCACTGCTTATATCTGTGTGACACTACGTCTCTGATATCCCAACAGTATCCACATTTGATATCTTGACCAGCACTTCAAATTCATCAAATTTATTTACTATACTTCATTGGTATACACCTATTGGAATGCACCTATTCTTAATCTTAGTTACCCTAACACAGCCCATGTATTTATTTGTTCTGTGATGACTCCCACCATCCCTGAAAACCTCTGCACCCCGCCCTCCATTCTAATATAAGCAGTGCAAGAATCACTTTCACCTCTGCCTGCGGCTGTTGTTAATCTTTGTCTGTGAATCCCGCAAGCTAGCAGTTTTTCAACCCACCAAACACTGCCTCGATTGCATCAGCAAATATTCTTGCACCCCTTTTATTTAATTGAATTCCATCCCTCTACAAGTAGTCTTTCTTGTCAACAAGCAAATAATAGTTTCATTTTGATTGATGTCTTTCTCAAAGAAATAATAGACCTCAAATTAAAGTACAATCATTTCAGCTATAATGTGCATTTTCACGACACGATTGATATATTAAGGAACAATGCGAGTATAATGCGCTTTTCATGTTGGCTCATGTGTGATTTCATCGGCAAGTTACATCAGGTGAACGCAAAATCCGGTACCAAGCTAAATGTAGCAACCTACACAGCAATACATACAAATTTTCAAAGTTTAAAAAATGTCAAACGTCGAATGTGTGAGAGCTATATTTCCCATTTACTCTAGTTGTATTGGTCGGAGACACGCTGTTGTCATTCGCTGTATTCACAAGATAACAGGTGATATTGTAGGCTGACTCACATTTTCGGGAGCTCACATTTTTCTGTTCGAACATGAATTTCGTGAGGCGGGATAGCATGAGCGGAGGAGCACATTTCAGCATTTCACTACCATAAAACAGTAAAAACAATTTGCAGTTCCCAGTTTATTGGGCTTTTCTGTTAGTGGAATCTAATTATAAATGGGTAGTAAACTCAAGCTTATTGCATTTGAGATAATACTGATAGCTGGAATTCTGTGGGTTTTTATGTTATTATGGTGAAATGTGTATCCCCTTCCATGAAATCTTCAATCATATAAAAAACATAAATAAAATTTCAGAATCTCCTCTTTGTTCCTATTTTTTAAGCTTCGTAAACTTGTTAATCCGTATCTCACTTGTGTAATTTGTGCATCCCGTGTTCGATCTTATTCATTGCTTATCTTTTTTACTGTTTTAAATTTTACAATAAAAAAAAATAAAAAAAATGTCAGTGAACAGAAATATCAATCAGACAAACTTTTTACCTTGTCAAGGTAAAGTGCTATATTTACTGTAATATTTATTTATTAAATTTAAGATGTTTATACCTGTGCTAGCAATTTTATTAGGTTTCTAACTGTTTTTTAGTTTTTTACTTACCAGACTGAACATTTTTTGAGTGTTCTGCCCCTATCCTATTTTTCCCATAAGCTCTGTTGTTTTTAATGCGCGAAATACCATAAAGTGGAGATTTTTAGGAACACATGTACCGCGTTAGAGCAGAACTGACTGTATTGTATAGTGCTTAGTTTTCATATTTTTTTTCTGTCCACTTCCACTTTTTATATAAACATTTTTGCCCAGCATCACTAAATCATGTCGAATTGCTGCATTCTTGTTTCTTTTGTTTTTATCAATTGGCTCTCAAAGTGATCAAAATAAGTAGCATCCAACGTATATAAGGCAAATACACTAGTTTTGTTGAAAAATTTAATGGTAGACTTCAAAATTCCATTTGTAAACAAAGCAGATTAAGTAAATTTCTTTAGCTAAAGTTTCCAACAAACAAATGTTATTCAAAAAGGGTTGGCTGGCAGAGCCAAACCCTTTTTGAATACTATTAAGAGAAACTAATGATTTTGAAAAATTGAAATTCTCTTGAAAGAATTTGTGATAACAAGTGAATTTCTCCTGAGCAGTAAAAATTTGTCCTTGTGCTTTGGCTTGAATAGTTTTCAAATTTAGTAATAGGGATGGAAAATGATGCAATGAAAATAAGCTTATATAGCATCAGCAAAAGAAAACTACCCACTTCTCTAATAACACTGGCCAACAAAAAAAAAAATAAAAAAATTGTACCTCTTGAGCACAAGCTGTTCATTCAAAAGGAAATAGATCTGCTGATTTGAAAAAGCCCACAATTATGCTTCTGTCACACCTCCACTGAAAAATATATTGAAATTTTAGTAACTTAATAAGTGACCAATTTCAAATATCATACAGGCAACCCCCGTATAACACGGTACTTCTACAACATGGTTGATAAATTGAGGCAATCCTTGCATAACACGGTTAGAGAATTTCGGAAAACCTCGCTGTTGACTCGCTAGTCGTTATGCAAAAAAAAAAAAAATTATTGGGACGTTCCGTATTTTATTTTGTTCGGAAATCCACGTGTTAGGTTCTGTGCTGTTGAACTTGCGCTTGTTTGAGACCACAAAAAAAAAAAAAAATTGACTTCGAAGCATTACTAAACTTTGTTCTTAAGAACTGTATTGAAATATTTTCTTTGTTGTGAATTAAATTCCAGCCCTAAATCGGCAGTTACCCAAATTATGCCTAACAAACTTGGGCATATTTGGTACTGGTAGAAAAGAGGCTGGCGAAGGGGATTTGGTGGAAATGGTATCAGAGGTTAACCAAATCAATTCAGAGGATGATAGCACAGATTAAAATTCTGAAGTTCCAAATTTTACACTCCTTCAAATATTTTTTAACAGTTACTCAGTGAGAGGCAATTGGTGTGTTTTACAATTTCATCCACTGTCCTGAAAACAGTTGGCTTTACAATTGTCCACCTTGCTATTCACCAATCCTGTATCTTTTTTTCTGCTAATATGCAGTGCCGTACCTAAACTACTGTTGACCCCAGGCAAAATATTCACCCGGAGCCCCCTCACATAAATTAAAGGTGGAATTCTTAAAATTGAAAAATAAAGGAACACCCAAAAATTATTCAATCATAATTATTTATTTAAACTTTAACTATTACATTATTTATTTAAACTTTAACTATTACATTATTTATTTAAACTTTAACTATTACATTATTTATTTAAACTTTAACAACTATTACATTATTTATATAAACTTAAGTTTCAAATATATATGTGCATTACCTTATGAAATTTGTTTTATAAATTTGTCTACATGTCTGGTGTGTTTTTATTTATATCTTTCAGTACATCTTGTTCTATTGACATAATGGCCACTCCATTAATTCTTTCTTGGCCAATTGTTGCGCGTGAAAAACTCTCTCCAGATGTAACTATAATTGACAATGTTAATAATAAACTGAAGAGAAATGGTGATGTTGGGATATAATTCAACTAAGTTTTTTTTTTTTTTTTTTTTTTTGAATGAATGTCAGTAATTCTAAGCAACCAAAATTTTTTTTTCTTTTAAAAAATGCTGCAAAGACTGGATTTCTTGATGTAACTCTTTGGCATCGATGTTGCTGCTCCCGCCTTCACCAGTGGAAATTCCTTCAAGCAAGTGCAATTTCTATTGCACTTTCAAATAAATTCATGAAGTTTTCTGATTTTAGAATAAGATGAAAAGCCGAGGATATTTCAAATATATATGTGCATTCATCATCATCATCGGCCATTTTCAATCCACTGCAGGATGAAGGCCTCTCCAGCAACTTTCCAGTTCCTTCTGTTTTGAGCACTGGACATCCATTTACTACCCACAAACTCATGAATTTCATCTATCCATCTCCGCCTTTGTCTTCCAGGTTTTCTTCTAGCTCCTCTTGGATACCATTCTGTTATTTTCTTAGTCCATCTGTCATCATGTCTTCGAGCTATGTGTCCTGCCCAAGACCATTTTAGTTCTTTAGTTTTGATAAGAATGTCCTTTACTTGAGTTTGTTGCCTAATCCATGTGTTTCTCTTCTTATCTAACAGTCTTATTTCCAATATGATTCGTTCCATTCTTCGCTGTGTAGTTCTCAGCTTCTCTTCCATTCTTTTGGTGAGTGCCCAAGTTTCACTTCCATAAGTCATGATGGGGAGTATACATTGGTCCATTATTTTACGTTTCAGACAAACTGGGATATTGCTCTTCAGTATGTGACTATATTTCCTGAATGCTATCCATCCAAAATTTATTCTTCTCTTGACTTCCAGCCATTTATCATTATTACAGCTAATAACTTGTCCCAGATAAGTATATGACTCCACCTTTTCAATTACTGCTCCTTCAATCATTATTTTCCTTTCTGTGGCATACTTGTTCATCATTACTTTTGTTTTAGCCATATTCATCTTTAGTCCAAAATCCTTACTAGCTGTGCATAACTGATTAAGATTTTCCTCTAATTCTTTGGGATCATGGCTTATGACCACAATGTCATCTGCAAATCGTAAATGGTTTAGGTACTCTCCGTTCACATTGACTCCTTTCTGCGACCAGTCTAATCTTCTGAAAGCTACCTCAAGGGCAGCAGTAAACAGCTTCGGAGATATTGTGTCTCCTTGTCGAACTCCTTTCTCAATTTTAAATTTCCTACTGTCTTTGTCTAGTCTAATAAAGGAGGTAGCACGCTCGTATATTTTCTTCAAAATCATAATATATGGGGTATCAATGCCTTGTCTTTCCAGTGCCCGAAACATTGCCTTATGCTGTATGGAGTCAAATGCCTTTTCATAATCCACAAATGCCAGGCATAATGGTGTTTTATATTCATTTGCTTTCTCCATTAGCTGTGATATTACATGAAGGTGATCCATAGTTGAGAATCCTGTCCTAAAGCCAGCTTGCTCTTTCGGTTGATTCTCATCCAGTATTCTTTCTAATCTGTTAGTAATGACCCTTGTGAACAACTTGTAGATGTGGGATAACAAGCTAATTGGTCTATAATTTCCAATTTCTGATTTATCTCCTTTCTTATGCAGCAAAACTATGATTGCATTATTCCACTGCTTAGGCGTCACACCTTTTCTAATGCACTTTGTGAAGAGCCTTGCCAGTTTTTGTGTTATGTCTCTTCCTCCCAATTTCAACAACTCTACAGTAACTTCATCTTCCCCCGGGGCTTTCTGATTCTTCATTTTCTTCAATGCATGTTCTACCTCATCAGGAAGAATATTGGGTATGTCGTATGTGTTGCTACTTTGCAATCCATCTTCCCCACTGCTGGCATCATTCCCCTGCTCCTTGTATAATTCTCTATAGTAGTCTTCTGCTATTTGAATTATGCCTTCTCTGCTGTTTATAAGTACACTATCGCTATTCTTCAGTTTCAGTATCATTTGTCTTTCTGTATTACTGCTCATGGCTGCTGATTTAAATCCTTTGTTCTCCCTTAATGCTTGTTCTACTTTTCTTGTGTTAAATCTTCTTATGTCCTCTCTGAGTCTCTTTCTAATGGCTTTGCATAACTCAGTATACTCAATTTTCTCCCTGTCAGTGTTTTTCTTGCTTTTCATTTGTCGTCTTCGGTTCATCATGACAAGTGTTTCTTGACTAATTTTTTCTTCTTTGGATTTCTTTTTCCCTATAGGTTTCTTGGGCTTTATCACTTTCAAAAAGTTGTAATATTCCTCGTCGATATCTTGGTCCTCAGCAGTCTGCAGAAGCTCAAACTTGTTCTTAAGTTCCAGTACATACTGCTTTTTCTCCTCCTCTGTTATTTCAAAGACCTTTGTATTATTTACTCGAGTCAGTTTTTTCCTTTCCTTTCCTACATCTATATCGTGTACATCTTACCATTCTGTGATCACTTCCAACATTTACCTTATTCAGTACGGTAACATCATTCACAATATATCTTCTGTTAGTGAGGATGAAGTCGATTTCATTAGTAGTTAATCCATTTGGACTCTTCCATGTCCACTTTCTGTTCACCCTTTTCTTGAAAAAAGTGTTCATTACTGCATTACTGAGAAATAACCCCAGGGGCTCACATCTGGTGAGTATGAGCTAGGAACACCCAGGGTCCTGAGCTGGATATAATCTTTCTTAGTGATTCCCCCCCCCTCTCTTGGTAACTTTTTTTGGCTGGTGCAGCATAAGTCTCAGACTTCCTTGCACCATATGGCTAATAATAATAATATTCAGAAATAATAAATGTTAATAATGTAATTAAACCTTACATTCTTGATCTGTTTCCGTTGCTGTTTCAATTTTACTATCTCTTTCATTTGTACTAAATGCTAGATTCGGTAAATTGTTCAATAATGCAATCTTTCCCCATACTTCTGCTCTATCTTGAAAACATGGTCACAGCAACTTTTCCATCTTTCTTGAGATATGCTAGCTATTCTTTGTTTCATGTATTTCTCATATTCAGACCTCCTTCAATATTTTTATTTTGAATAAAACTTTTCATTTGAGCCCATATTAATTCAATAGTGTTTAAATCGCAATGATATGGCGGTAATCTTAAGGCAATGTGTCCGTGCTCATGGCGTATTCGGTCTATGACCACGGACACGTGTATGTTTTTGGAATGTTTAAATGGCTGATAATTCACATTTACGCATTTTAGGCTGCAATGATACATTGTCTCATCAACCACTCTATACCTTGCTTCTGCGACAAAGTGTTTGGAGGCTTGTCTTGCTGAACACTATGATATGGTGCATTGGATTTTCCCGAATGGAAAATCCAATTTCTGCCTTATAATTGATTTAAAGTGGGTACCTTTCTATCGACACTATAAAATTCTTGAATAGTGTGACGGATAATGCATATATCAAAATAATCTACCTCATCAGCTCTTTTCCTACTCACAGATTTTTTTTTTTTTTCCCTTCCTCTCTTAAGTGAAGATTTTAAATTACCTTGAGTGCAACAGCAATGATGCACGTTCTTTTCTAATCAATTAAATTATTTCTGATAAACCTACAGCTAGAACAGCTCTTCTTATAGGTTGACTTTTAGGTACAATTAAACTAAAACATCTTGCTTCTTCAAGGTGCATACTCGTACACCGCCTCCGTGGGTAGCACTGTTGGTAGAATTGCCATCCTCCCCACATCAGGTCGAAAAGACCCAAGTTCAAGTCCCGTTGATGATGTGAGGAATTTTTATGGATCTTTTTCATAATTGGCTGATTTAGTTGGTCTAAGGCAAAAGTAGCATGGTTTTTCTCCCGGAAACTCGGGTTTTCCATCCAGCAAAACATAAAATCAACCACAAAACTTACAATTTACATGCAGTATACACAGAGCAATATACACAGAGCAATATGCATTAGTGACTGATGCTCCTTAAATCCTACTACAACAACAATAATAGTACATGTCAAATGTACTGCTGTCAGGTGCCTCTTTACCTTACCCTTCTGCAAAATGGTTTGGTCTGGTTGCCAAGGCACCGAAATATGTTCCACTCTCAACAGACAATACTGTGCTCTAGTGCAGGTTGAAACTTGTAATGTACTGCATTAGCACACAAGTATCTTCCATCTCATTCTAGGCAATATGACGTCAAATTCAGAGCAAAGCGAACAGTTTTTAAATATGAATCTGCATTTTTTTTTGTTGCATTAAAACTAGGTTTAAATAATAAAAATAGACAAAAATTAATTTATTTTACATCTGATTATAAAATAAATTTACTGTAATATAAATATTGAATTATAATTAAAGTATTATATTAAGAACCAACCATTTTTGATATTTAAAAAAAAAAAAAAAAAATTTAAATACTGTATCAGATTTTGGGCCTCCTACATTCTCAGGCAGCTGCCCGACCAGCCCTTGCCTAGGTACGGCATTGCTAATATGCAGATATGATATCTTCTTTACTATTCCCACTCAATCTAATGCCAATATAATCTAGCTGCAAAAAAGTGCAGTTTTTAACTTCACAGATTATAATGTATCGCTTATTTTTGGTTAGCCATTAATCCCATTTCCCTTTAATCCTAATAAGACAATATGTGAGCTTTATTCTTGCACTTTCACCATTTACATTATTAGCATTAGTAGAGGCATATGATGCAAAAAAGCAAGCTTATGCAGCATCAGCCAAAAAAAAAAAAAAAAAACACCTCCCATTTCATCCCTCCATTCGTTCCAAATGCCTGTCCAGCTCAGCCTTAAATTTATTTAGGCTATTAGCTTCCACAATAAAAGATGGAAGTCTATTCCACCAATCAACTACCTGCTGGCTCAAGGAAAATTTCCACACATCTATTCTATAACTATCTTTCCTCAGTTTGAAACTGTGCCCCCTCAGGTTCTTAGTCTGAGCAAGAGGAAGAATTCCATCAGCATTCAGCTTGCTCAACCCATTCAAGGCCTTATGCACCTCAATCAGATCACCTCGCAGGTGCCTACTCTCCAGGCACTGCAATTTGCAGAACTTAAGCCTTTCTTGGTAAGAGCACCCCTTTGTTCCCCTCACCAATCTTGTTGCCCTTCTTTGTACTCGTTCTATCAACTCTACATCCTTCCTAAAGTAAGGCCTCCAGACCTGTACACAGTATTCTAGGTGTGGCCTGACCATTGGCTTGTATAACAGGATTATCACCTCCCTGTCCCTGCTAGCAAAATTCCTATATATCATTGACAAGACTCCATGACCTGCCCTGGCAGCCCATCTGCACTGTTCAGCAAACTTCATATTTGGCTGCACAATTACCCAAAGGTCTTTTTCACTTTCCACTTCCCTGAGTGTAGTACCACCCAGTTGGTATGTTTCTCTTCAGTTATTGCTACCCATATGCAGTGCCCCAGGGGTTAATCTTGGGGACTTGACTAAGTGACTTATCTAAAGTGTAATTAGTGAAGTTTGGTTTAAATTTCTTATTGATTTGTTACGTTTCAAGTTTTCTGTTGCACGAAGTGCATAGATTAGCTGCCCTACGTTCTCGTCGTCTGGGGTGAGCGGTTAGGGGTTCACCCCCCTAACCGGCTAAATGGGCATTGATTAGGTGGGGTAGAGTGAATTTGGTTAAATTGTATTTGTATTGTAAAGTTAAAAGTTGTAAATAGTTGGCAATTACAGCCCTTTAATGTTTGGTAAAAAGTCGAGCGCTGGCTCTCTTTCCAAGAAGAAAGCACATATTGAGATGGATGTGGATAGTGATTCAGGAGATTCAGAGAGTGAAAACTCTGAAGTTCAGGAACAAGTGGAAGAAATAGTTCCTGAAGGGACACCACAGGATACAGCTTCTAAAAAGGGAAGGCAGGAGGCATGGACACCAGAAAAGAAAGTTGAAATGATATACAACATGAAGAAGTTGTTGAACTCTATGATTAAAAGTTCAGGACAAAGACCAGTGGAAACTAGTATAGAAAAAATAGTGGAGGCACGAGAGAGATTAAGGGCTCTCCTATTACAAAGAGAACACAGAGTAACAGGCAATGTAGCAACGAAGATAATGGAAATATGGGATGACCTAGAAATGGTTATAGTAAAGTTGGAGATAGATCTACAAGTGAGCAAAGTTGAAAAGAAAGGTACTCAAGAACAAAATAAAAAGGAATATGCTACCGTATTAAAAGAAAAGTGTGTTGCAAAGCCCCGGGTAGCAATTATCACCACCAAGAACAAAAAACATAAATGTAGTGAAGATATTAAAAAAGACCTAATTAGAAATGTGAGACCTGAGCTACAACATGTTAAAGTCCAAAATCTAAGAACTGTTCTGGATAATAAGATCGTCCTCGAAGTAGAAACAGAAAAAGATATAGATATGCTCGCAGAATGTCCAAAGTTCAAAGAACTAAAATTGTGTGTAGAAAAGGTACCGAAGAGAAATCCTAAAGTTTTTATTTACGATGTAGATCTAGATGTGAATGAAGATGAGTTAAAAGAACAATTATGGATCAAGAACTTAAAAGACTATGGAGTAAACCAAGAAGTGTACCAAGAGAAAGTTTCAATGTGATATCTGTGAACAAGGCAAAGAGCAAGAAGTTGAATAACTGGATAGTGCAGATAGCAGGTCCTGTCCACAAACAGTTGATCAGAAAAGGAAAAGTGTTCATCAATTGGTCCGCTTGTCGGGTCCGTGACATTGTCACGGTAACCCAGTGTTACAGATGTATGAATTATGGCCATATTGCGAAGACCTGTAAAATGAAAGCGTTCTGCGGACATTGTTCCACCGAAGGTCATTCATATAAAGATTGTGAGAACAAGGAAAAGTCACCTTGCTGTATAAATTGCAAGCGTAAAAAACAGACAGCAGAACATAGTGCCGTAGACCATACCTGTCCCGAATATGAAAAGGCTATAGCCTTAAATCGAAGAACAGATTATGATTAGAGATAGTGCTGTGCTTGGAGAGAGACCTAGTGTGAGACTATAATTTTATTATGATAAAAATTTTTTAGCCGCCTTACGAGTAGAGGTCTTCCTCCACGAGGAAGGGGCGGTAACTGTGGTCACACAGGATATTTGCTTATCTCTGTGTGACCACAGGCTAAAGACCGAAAAAAAAATAAACTGTTTAATCAACAGAAATGTTAGAACAATTTTGGCCTAATAACCATAGTAGTGATGATAATTCACACAATAATAATTGTAATAAAACTAAAAAGATTAAGACTTTTGCGCAGATAGGCTATTGCCTGGGTGGCGCACTGAAGGTTCTGTTGCTTAAATGGAATACCCATATGCAGTACTTTGCATTTGTCAATGTTAAACTCCAGTTGCAACTTCTAAGCCCATTTTCACAACTTATCTAGATCCAGTTGGAGTAGCATACGTTAACAACCCTGCCAACCTTTGTATCATCTGAAAACTTGGACATTAAACCTGATATACCTTCATCAATGTCATTGATAAATATGCAAAACAACAAAGGGCCCAACACCGTACCCTGGGGAACTCCACTAATAACATTAGTCCACATAGAGCAGTGTCCATTTATTACCACTCTCTGCCATCTCCCACTCCTCAACCATCCTTTTATCCGTTGTAGCAACTTGCCCTTAATGCTATACCGCTCCAATTTGTACAGCAGTCTTCCAAGTGCAACAGTATCAAAAGCTTTCCTGAAATCCAAGTATATGATATCAAAATATTTTTTTCATCCAATTCCTTTGTGACCACACCGTAGTATACGATCAAATTGGTCAGACAAGACTTCACCTTAACAAACCCATGCATTGTCTGAACTATTACTGCTGTCTTGTCTAGGTGATCCTGTATCACCTCTTTAACCAGTGACTCCATTATTTTCCCCAGAACACAAGTTAAACTAACAGGTCTGTAGTTACTTGTGTTACCTTTTGAACCTCCTTTGTGAATTGGTGATACATTTGCACTCCCCCAGTCCATGGGGACCTCCCCTGAGTCCAAGGAAGCTGTCATAATTATTGCTAAGGGTTTGCTTACTTCCTTTGCTGCCTCCTTTAATATAACTGGATAGATCCTGTCCACCCCAGTTGCCTTCCTTATGTTTAACTTCAACAATTTCTCCTCCACTTTGCTCTCAGTTATTACAAAATCACTTAGCTCCCTGTTAGCATTTGATAAACTTCTGGCACTTCCCTCATTGCATAACTCCTCTTGTGTGAATGTAGATGCAAATAATCATTCAGTTTATCAGCTACCTGAGCATAATCATCAATAGTCAACCCGTCTATGTTAAGTGGTCCAATCTGATTCATCCCTTTCCTTCTAGAATTTACATAAGTAAAGAACTCTTTGCTGTTTTTCTTTTCATCCTTTGCCAAGGATTTCTCGTAATCTGCCTTCGCCAGTGTTACATTTGATGCAAGAAAACAAGCTTGTATATCATCAGCCAAAAGAAAGGGGGGAAAAAACTCCCAAATCACCTGCCAATCCCCTCCAGTAATTTGTCTAGTTCTTTCTTGAATTTATTCAAACTACCCAGTTGCTGGCTGAAGGCAAACCTCTTTCACATCTATCCTGCAACCATCATTCCTCAGTTTGAATTTATGCTCCACTGTGTGTAGTCTGAGCAAGAGGAAGAATGCCATCAGCATTGAGTTTGCTCAATCCATTCAAACCTTAAAACCTCAATCGGATTAGTTTGCAGGTAAATAGTCTCCAGACACTGCAATTTGCAGAACTGAAGATTTTCTTGGTAAGAGCGCCCCTTTGTTCCCCTCACCAATCTTGTTGCCCTTCTTTGCACCCATTCCAGCTGATATAAATCCTTCCTAAAATGAGACCTTCAGACGTGTGCAGTACTCAAAATGTAGCCTACCCTCCCCAATGCCTTGTTCAATGGGATAATAGCTTTATTCCTGCTAGCAAAATTCCTGTATATCATTGACAAAACCTCATGAGCTGTCCTGGCAGTCTGTCGTAATTGCTTGGAGAACTTCATATCTGACTGTACAATATTTCCCCCGTGTCTTTTTCATTTTCCACTAACTTGAGTGTAGTACCACATGCCTGTTCCATGTGTTTATTTCCTTGGAGATCTTTCTGGGCAATGAAATGTGATTTGCATTAATCTTTAATATCCAATTTGTAAAATATTTTCAGTATATCCATTTTACAATCTATATTATACCTCTGTTCTCTTCTTTGGCTTCCAAATTAGCTCCATAACCATTCCCCTGTTTTCAGTGCATCTTATTTTCTTGGCTTAATATGCAAATGCATTTACAACAGACCCTATAGCCATCAAATATACTGGGAACTTGAGAAGCAATTTAAAATAATTATCTGGTTCCTGATGTTTCCATGAAGCCAAGATGATAGCTTGAAAATATTGCAAGTTATTGAATGGAGGATATCCTAGCATGCTAACACTGTCTCGTATTCTTACATCCAATCTCTCTCCAACATAAAACTGCACAACTTCCCGTTTGTGAATATATGCATATAGTAGTGATTGTGCTTTGTAGTGTGCTGCAACAACAAAAAGGTTGGGAAACACTGCTCTAGATTCCAGACACTTTCAAATTTAACCCTAACTCGCAACATTTTTCAGCAATGACCTGTACTTGTTAAGTAAATCTGTAGATCTCTTACTCTTAAAGTCATTAGTGCCAATGTGTACAACAATATCTCCTTTTGTGCCCTTAAAAAAGGTGATATCTGCCTTACATCATCAACTTTCGCCCCTGGCAGACATACCCTGGTCCTGTTCCACCTATCCTTCTTGCATAATATATTCCCTGTCTTCCTGACAACAGAGTCACCAACAATAACTAGTTCCTGTGGGACCAGTGCCTTCTGCCTTGGAGGTTGCCGCTGGATTGCCTGAAGTGAGCTCTGGCATTGAGTTGGGCAGCTGAGAGCTTGATGGGTCCTCGTGTCAATTTCTTCAAAGGTATCTACCCTACACCTCAAACTTTCATAGATGCCCATCAGAATGCTGAGTTGGCACCTAATTTCTTCACAATCTCTGCAAATGCACAAAGACATCCTCCTTGGCAAGATCATGCCCTGTTCCAGAGAGTTCTGCAAACATTTCACAAGTTGCACTTTTTTTTTAGACTGTAATGCATTGGAGAATTGTCTCCTTCGGTTTTCCTGCGAACCACAGCACTCTGGCTAATCTGCAAGCATTGCTGTGCTGCTCTAGTCTGGATCATGATTCCGTTTAAGTATAATTTAATTAACAATGAAATTTAATAAGATTAATAAATTTGACTGATTAACTGATAATACTATACTAATCTAACAGCTTTCTAATACAGTACTATGTATTTTTCTATCTAGTTTTACACTACTCTGTATCGTATAACAATGGTGGCAAGTTATGAACAGTAAAATCTACGGACACTAAGTATTAACTTTCAAAATCACCATCTAAATTCAAAATAAACCACAGAGCTTGACTAGAACTATAAAGCTACTTATAGAAAATAATTTAGTATAACAATTAAGTTAATAAAATGGCTAAATATAAATAAAAACTTAGCATTCGCCGGAGCTGCAAAAATCTCGGTCAACACATTGATAACCTTCCCTTGGGAAAGGTGATTTGATCCAGTTAAACATTTTCCCAAGGACCCAGCTGGTTCTCAACAATCTTACATATAGTAGCTTATCAGATTGGTAAAGCATAATTTCTCTTTAACAAGTCCATGCTTTGATTGACTTATAGCCAGGGCTTAAAAAGGAAAAGTTTGCAAAACAGCATTTGTCAGGATAATATGTGCTGAAGGGAGTTAACACTTGCATAACATTACTGATACATATGATGAAACTTTCTAGTTCGTCATATGTATCAGGAGTGTGCATGTCAGCGTAATTTTTAGCTCATGCTATGCCTTGCATCGTCACCACGTTGGAGAAATGAATGGTATTATAGAAAGATCTTCTGAAGAAGCACCTGGGGTAAAATTTTTATTATTTTCTATGGCTAGGTTGCAGAGCTTTCACAGTCATCATTTAATGCTTTTATCTATGAGTCAGGCTTGTTAGTTGCCATACACAAGGCATTAGAGAGGCAGCCTGCTATTTCTTCACTTGCAACTGACTGGGTTGGGCACCCTGTGTTGTTATTTACTTTTCAATCTTTTCGGTGATGTACTTCTTTTTACAATCGGAATTGTATTTACTGAGTTATGGCTACCCTGTAAACAATACTTATTGTTCACCACCACCACATTGGAACTCCTTTTGTTTAAATAATCACTACTATGTGGTCCATGAAATTTGCCTGAGCATCTTAAAACTCATACCAATAGAATAGACACATAAGGACTCTTCTATGGGTTATATAAAAAATGCACCCAGATCTCTACTCCTCTCCTAAGCCTGTGCTCAGCACTGTTTTATGGTGAGCTTGCAAACTTTGCAAGCATCGATGGAAAACACTGCCACTATTGGCTGAAGGGTGTAAACCCCCACCAACATTTTTAACTGTCTCCCCCCCCATCTAAGGAAATAATCCTGCAGAGTCAGCCCTTCATCCCAAATTGATGGCCTCTTTATCTTGGATACCACTCATCCGATTGCTTTAATTCAGACATCTACAGATTCATCTCAATGACACAACTTCATTACACAGGTATTAAGAACTTACAGTTACCAGGATTGTTTTACTTTGACACAACTTCACAGAAGCTTGTACCTACTTGATCACTACCTGTCATGTCTGACAAGGAAAAGTTTGGAAGAAGATTTATAACTGGTCATGGTCTTACAGAGGACCAAGAAAGAACAACTATTCTATGGTGAAAGAAGGAGAAAACACCAAAGTGGAGACACCCCATCCCTAGGCTGAGTTTTTTCCAGAATGAAAAAAAACTCACCAGAACAAAGTCCTACAACCAAGAGGTCAGCTCAGATGATGAACATGAAGATAATGGGAACGTCAAGGAGGAAGTGCCTTCCTACACAAGCTAACAAAATTACTATCCTGAAGTGAAGATGCAAATGTTGCCTAAGCAATGAGGAATGTAAGATCTCAACAACAGTGCTGTCAAGGTCTCTCTTGTGGCCAGATGGAGAAAATGGTGTTAGAACTCAAAGTTGAGAACTAAGGCTGATTGCCCAAATGCTGTGGGCAACATGACTGTTCCTCAAGCACCAATCATCACTGCAATGAACCACTTCCTATGTAGAAACTGTAAAGCAACCAAAAAAACATCACCCAAGTACCTAAATAAATCATCTTCAAGGCCCAGGAAGACTGCCAATAGATCTCCAGTGAAGCCATCCAGACAGAAGTATTGAAGACCAAGCTCAAGTTGGACAACATCCAGGTTGTGTGTAAAAAAAATTAGGGACAAAGGCATCATTCTGGGGGTTGCAAACAAGGTTGACCTTGATAAAATAAAAAACTGTGCAAGTATAGTCGCCAAGGCTCAAAACACTCTCCAAGAACCAGGGCCCCAAGCCTCATCCTCTTTGGGGCAATATTTAGAGAGAGACAGAAGCTGGTTGAGGAAATTTACTCCGGGAACTTAAGAGACCACATTGAAAAGACTACAGCTCTCGAAGAAATCAAAATCCGGTTCTCAACAAGAACTAAGTCAAAGGATAACCTAAATTGGGTCATCAAAACCTAGAGCAGAATCTTCATGGGACTTTGTTCCTTTTATGGCTACTGTGCAGAGTCTGGGCACATAGAAAAGAGATCAGCCTGGCAAATCAACTGCAAAGGAGTAAATTGGCCACATGACCACCACTATCAGGGATGAATCTTGCTTCTACACATAAACAAGCAGGGGATGATTTTCAGAAATCAGACCAGTTATGAATAGGTGATCATCACACAAGTGAATGCACAATCTGTCTTGGTAGCCAACCACCCCACCAAGTTTATGAAAAAAATGAACACTGAAGCAGTTCTTCTGCAGAAGCCTGTTTGCAAATGGGGGCAAGGTCCCTGCCTATCTACTGTCATATCACAGGATCCAAATCTGTGATACTACCTACATGGCTGCCATAATAATAAGGAATCCAGTCCTAGTGATTACCAGAATTTCCTCTTTATGTACCTCATATACTGCAAGTGTCACCATCAAAAGCAACACTAGCTGTCATACCATGATGACAGTGTACTTTCAATTTTGCGACCATATGGCACAATTATTGAGTACTATTGATATCCTTGGGAGAGAGGAGAGCTCTTGGTGGCTGCAGATGCCAACGCACACTCAACCCTGTGGTATGATGCAACCATGGATCAGTGAAGCCTTCTCTTAGAGGACTTCACATCTGCCAGATTGGACATTGTAAATGAACCAGGTATGCCCACGACATTCAACTCTAGTAACAGGAAAAGGCAGCAGGAAAGCAAAAATAAGAGTGTGTTATAGGCTTAATGACTTCGATGAACACAACAAACAGTAAATCTGAATGTTTTATAATGGAAGATTTTAATTTCTACGTATTGATTTGAACTTGTGGATTGGTCACTCACAGAGTAGCAGGCCTTTTATGGAATTTTTGGATGGCTGTTTTCTACAGCAGCAGCATGACAGGGAGGAAACAAGAGGAAGCATTATGCTTGATATGATTATCAGTAGTGATTATTCATGCATTAAGAATCTGCAGATAAATGTGCCACCCAGTGGTGTAACTACCATCAAGGATAAAGGAAACGGTTTCTGCTTTTGTAAAGGTGCCTCCAGTGATCTGATAGTTTTAAATTCTGTACAGTGGGACCAACTGATGTGTTACAAACAGCAAATTCTAAAAGGGGAACCACTCAATGAATTAATGTTGAAAGCTGCTAGGCTTTTCATACCAACTAAGAAATACTGTTCAAGGTTTAGGCCTAAATGGATGTAAGATGAACTAATGAGAGACTCCTAGCAGAGAAGAAAAATGCATGTGATAAAAATATTAATCATTAGGTGACACAGAAGCCTATTGTAGATATAAACTAGTTTGTAATCAAGTTATAAAGGGGATTAGGAAAGCAAAGGGAGATTATGAGAAATTGTTGGCAAAGGTTGCGAAAAAAACCAGCAAGGAATTTTTTCTTATGTAAACTCTAGAATGAGGTGGGGGGATGAATCAGATTGGTTTACTTGGTATCGATGGTTTGGCTGTTGATAATGCTGCTCAGGTTGCTGATAAACTGAATTGAGTATTTTGCATTCACACATGAGGAATTCTTTAGGGAAGTGGAGGCCAGAAGTTTATCAAACTCTAACAGGGAGCAAAATTATTTTGTAATGCGTGAGAGGAAAGTGAAGAGAAATTGTTGAAGTTAAACATAAGAAAACACCTGGGGTGAATGGGATCTATCCAGTTATATTAAAGGAGCCAGAAAAGGAAGTAAGCAAACCCTTAGCCATAATTATGAGAGCATCATTGGATTCAGGGGAGGTCTCCAAACTGGAGATGAGTGAATGTATCTCCAATTCACAAAGGGACAAGTAATTACAGACCTGTTAGTTTAACTTCTGTTCCAGGGAAATAATGGAGTCTCTAGTTAAAGTAATGCAGAATCATCTAGACAAGACTGCAGTTATAGTTCAGACACAGCGTGGGTTTGTTAAGGGGAAATTCTTGTCTGACCAATTTGATTAGATATTATGATGCAATCACAAAGGAACTGGATGCAAAAAAATAATTTTGATATCATATACTTGGATTTTAGGAAAGCTTTTGATACTGTTGCACATGGAAGTCTACTGTACAAATTTGACCAATATGGCATTAAGGGCAAATTGCAGCTATAATATATTTATTTATTTAAATAAATTATCAGACCAACGAGAACCGTACAGTCGAACTGGGATCCAAGATTAATATTGGGTGGATCCTTCGACAGCACTTCATGCAGAATGGATGGTGCATGAACGTTCCATGTATCAATGCACAATTTCATTTTTCAGAGGAGATGCTATTTCATGTTCAGGGTCTGGATGGCGGCCGAAAAAATTCTGGTGAGAATCGACAAATATACAGGCAAAGAGTCTTCAGTGATTGTCGGCCAAGGTCATCACACTCATCTCCCATGACTCACTGATCTGCATCTCCAGCCAATTTGTTTGAAGATTCATGTACGTAGTGTCATCGAGGAATCCGGCTAATACTTCTCTTCGGATCCATTTTCGACTACACAGTTCCATAAAGTATCCTCATATTCTGGAAAAAATTCTGGTGAGAATCGACAAATATACAGGCAAAGAGTCTTCAGTGATTGTCGGCCAAGGTCATCACACTCATCTCCCACGACTCACTGATCTGCATCTCCAGCCAATTTGTTTGAAGATTCATGTACGTAGTGTCATCGAGGAATCCGGCTAATACTTCTCTTCGGATCCATTTTCGACTGCACAGTTCCATAAAGTATCCTCATATTTTAATGTTAACTCCTGGCTATTGCCGTGTGGGCTGTTTATAATGGCAGTTTGCTGTACGAATTTGCTTTTGCATGCATTGTAAAAAGAATTACTCTGGGATCGGAGAAAATTAGATTATTTGCCCGTTGACAAGAATGGCGATACTTTCATTGCAGCTCTTAGAGTGTATCAAAGACATAAAAAACATTTCTGTCTTTGATATGCTCTAAGAAGGATACATTTCGAGAAGTATACCTAAACGTATTAAATATATGCAGTAACTATTACTAATATAAAATAACACTAATAATACAATACACTATAATATAATACTAATACTTACTGGTACAAATACTAACAGTAGGTGGTAGATGGCTCTCATCAACCGGTGTAATACCACCACTTTGCTTATTGGAGGGCTTGAAGTGGTGAAACTCACGTTTAGTCTCTAGAGCAAGTTTCCAGCATATTCCCCTATACTTCTCCTTCAACCCATGCACGGTACTAAGTACTATAGGTTTTTATACCTTTTGTGTTTGGGATTTTCATAAAAAAACAAAAAAAAAAAAAAAACACAGGAAACTAATGTTGATATTATGCTCTCCACACCTACCTTCACCAGAAAAATTCAGAACTGGACCATCCCTGATCATAGGGTAATAACATTTGATATGGCAGGAGCCTCCACCACCCCTAACTTCTATGACACCAGTAGGTTTGCTACTGGACATTTTAAATGGGACAGATTTGAAGAAGTGGTTAATGACAAACTCTGCCATCTTCCAGACCACTACTTCAACAGATCAAGAAAAGCGGATTTTGTCCAAAACCTCTTGCTCCTTCAAGCATCGAAGCATCTATAAAAAAAAAAGAATGCAGAATAAGGAACAACCTCAAGAAGGCACAGAGGGAATTCCAATAGAAACTACATGCAGGTGGCCCACCAGTTCTTCAGCTTCCTCCAGCTCCAGTATTGAAAAATACAGTGGCAATACATGTGTGCTGTTTATAATGGAGTTATCACAAAAAACAGGCCAAAAAACATTGGTAGCACATTATATGTATGGACAGAAAAGTTCCAACCCATTGTGGTGGGTGGTGCATAAGATGATCAGAAATAAAATTGCCACACCAGATATCAGCTCAATCACAAACCACCAACTGAAGTGGAACTATGGTGACAAAACTACACCTCCTTATTGATCTCTTCAATACCTGCTTCCCCTCAAGGTAAATACATGCAATCCTGTATCTGGTCCTGAAAGATCCTGTGTGCCCAGCTGACATCTGCAAGGCCTACCAAACAATTGCTTTGCTCCCAATCCCAGGCAAGGTAGCCGACCGGGCTAGCTGAGTGGGTAAAGTACCTGCCTGGCAACCCAAAGGTCGCGGGTTCGATTCCCGCCTTGGGCTTGGATCAAAGTGCTGCAAAAACCTTGGGAGGTGCAATATGGCTACAGAAGCCGATGCGCCAACAACTACCAAATCAATCAAAACCCAGGCAAGGTGAAACAGCTACTCATAACCCAGGCAGGTAGTCGTTTAATGACTATATCACCAAATGGCTTGCAACAACTATATCACCAATTGGCCTCAACCAATATGGCATTCAAAAGACAATGCCTTACCATCAATGTACTACCATTCTCCAGCAAGTAAGCACCACCAATGTCATGAAATATGCTTATGCCATATTTATTGATTTTTAAAAGTGCATTTGACTCAGTTTAGTGGCATAGTGTTATCTGAAGGGCTTGCACTGCAGGCTGCTCAGTGGAAGTCTACAAATGACTTAAAATTACTTTACTTCCAGGAAGCTCACTATCTGGGCCATATACCAGGCCTGTAACTAGAGGACACCCTCTAGTTACATGCTGCCCTCAGGGTTCAATTATTGGCCCAACAACCTAGAACATGATTCTGAATGAGTGGCTGACACTACTTCCCTAATGCAGCTATAACCTCATAAGCAGATGACCTGGTCGTTGTCATCCATGGTCCCACTAGAGCTGTCTTAGAGTCCGGTGCAAATACAATCTTCCATGCACTGTCCTAGTGGTCCAGCTTACACAAGCTAACAGTTTTTATTTCTATCAAAAGTTGCGTACTAATGTTAAAAGTGAAACTTCATTTGTGGACTTCCAACAATCTGTTACCAGCAGAGCCATACTTATAAACAGGCACATGAGGCACTAGCATCGGGCCACGCAATATAGGGTCTCGCGAGGCCTCTGTAATCTCAAATTTTTATCAACAAGTGACCATGGAAGATCAGTAGTGCATCTAGAATGTACTAAATTAATAAAAAAAGCTGAGTGTGAAACTGCATTACTTACTGTCCTCTGGGATAAAATATTAAATAGCTTAAATAAAACAAGTAAATCGTTGCAAGATCCTGCAATAAATTTACTACATAGTTCTGATCTTTTGAAATCATTACATGGATATATTTTGCATATTAGAAACGATTTTAATATTATTGAAAGAGAAGGTAAATTATTAATTGACGAATGGAAATACAAAGATAAAAAAAAAGTTTAGTTAAAAAAAGAAACTGTGCGATGAAACGAGAGATAATGAAGTAATTTTAGAAGGGAAAGAAATGTTTATTATCAATACAGTACATTCATTAATTGTTGAAATAAATAGACGAACAGAAGTATACACTGATATTTTAGATACTTTTAAAATATTTATAAATCTTGATTTAGATGAAACAGAATTCAACACTAGCATCGATAAATTAGTAAGTATATATAAAAATGACACTGACTTGGAAAAGTTTAAAGATGAAGTTATCCAATCTTTACTGTTTATTAAAGGAGAAAATATTGGCAACAATGTGAATGAATATTATTATTATTATTATTATTATTATCTAGCCCAATGATGCAAGGAAGCCTGGGGCTTATGCCACTCCAACCAAAAAAATTTCCTGTTAATAATGGAGTGAGATCTACATTTGCCAACGTTGAAACAATATTAAAAATATTTTTAACAATCCTGATTTGTAACGCAAGCGGGAACGGTCATTTTCTGTTCTCAAACAAGTAAAAAACTAATCAAGGAATAGTTTAATTCAAGTTAAAATGAGTAATTTGTCATTATTTATTGAATCTGAACTAGTAAACAGCATTAATTACGATGATTTAATAGATATTTTTGCCAAGGTAAAGCCAAGTATATTTGTATAAATATAAAAATATACAAATAAATTGTATGAACTCATAATTTAGTTATTGCATTGCTATTTTATAATTTACTTGCTATTATTTACTGCTGACAAACAAGATGCAAATGTTTTTGTAATATTTTTGTAAGACAATTTTTGATATTGTTTTTGTAATAAAATTAGTAATTACACTAATTTGTCATACTTATTTGTGTATTATACTTTATTGTTGTTGCGCTTCCCCCCCCCATAGCTCGGTTCTAGCAGTGCAGGCAGCCCAGGTTCAATTCTGGTGGGGGGCACCAAAGTTAAGGTGTTCAGCATCGTGATGTGAAATGAGGAGCTACTTATGAAAGGGCAGTGGACGCTGGTCATGAAACATGGCGATGGAAGTAGATTCGCTGACCACATAACCTGCCAAAGCCATGTGGCTGGTCATCATACCATCACGGGCTCTTGTGACACAGAGTTTAGTTCAGTGCTCTTTATATTTTGCAGTGGTGTTTGTGTTTAAACAGATCAGTAAAAATTGTTTTTTTTTTTTTATCTCTGGTATATTTAAAGGGGGCCCCTCAAGAGCTTAGCGCCTAGGACCCTAGAAGTGTAAGTATGGCCCGGGTTGCCAGGAGAAGTCTCTTGTCAGTAATTGTCAAGCAATTGTTCTGCTACATTTTCAACAGCAAGAAGTTTACCTTCTTGCTGGCCAGCATTAGCAGATGGGACTGTGGGGTCTCTAGGGAAAGTCTTGCAACTAATTTACAGCAGATTTACTAATTTGCTGCAGATTGACACAGATGTCCACCAGGAGTAATTGCAAATCTGGAACACTCTTGCATCTCATGGCAAAATTATTATTATATTAAGATCACCCGTAATTTCTTACATAAACCTGTATTTGTGTCTGTAAATTGCACGAGTTCTCTGGTTAATTTGCCTGTTTTGCTGGATGAAAAAAACCTTGTTATCTATGCCTGAGACCAACTAACTCAGCCAAGGAGTGAAAAAAGCCCATTAAAGTTCCTTGTGTCATCGATGGGATTCGAACCCGGGCCTTTTCCACCCAGTGTGGGGAGGACTGGGACAATACCACTGTGCTACTCGCACAAGTCCATGGCAAGACAGAAGTCAATGTAGCAAAGTGGCAAGAACATACATTGACTTTCGGTGGACCCCCTGTGGCTCTGGAATTATTCCACACTCCAGCCAGAACATAATCTTATTGCCTCCAAAGAGACCTACAAAGCCACCTTTACCATTGATCTACTCAAACAGCATAAGAATCTGAACAGATTGATACAACCCTTATTGACCACTCCTAGTCCTCTGCCACATCTCATCTACAACTCGACAACCCCAACCTAGCCAATATGCCACAGGTGTCCCTCCCCCTTACAGCACCTCAGTACCCACTGACGTCGTAGCCAGGTGGGAAGGAGCAGCAGTGCATAGCACACGCTTCTTGATTAGACTGGGGTTCGAGCCCGTCGCCACCAAATACAGAGGATGCGGAAAGGTCAGGGAATTACCACCGCATATCCCCGGAGTAATATGGCCTTAGTTGCTAATGCTCCCAAAAAGCAAACAACAACAACAACCCACTGTTGTTATTTGCCAAGTGGGTCTCTACCTATTCCAGAGGGAAATTATCAATTCTGTCCCCATTTCTCTTTTCCATCTCAACTCATGACCATTATAACGGAACTGCAGACTGAACTAGTGTTGCTGACCTGACTTTTCCAACACGTGTGGGATGTGCTGATGGTGATTCAGTGGATATTGTCATGGGATGACTGGGCCAGACAAGTGCTCACTTGTCTGGCCTGCTCGTGCTAACCTGATACTCATCGCATCCAGGTGGGATCTGATAACGGTGACTACCCTGCCTTCCCTTGCTATGGATTTTACATATTCAGGAACCTACTCTTGGCTCCCCATTATGACCTAGGTGCACTCTGCACGTGGGATATGTTGATGATGCCTCACCTTTCAGTCATGGAACTTCCTGTTGTAGCAGCTATTCAGACACTGTTTCTTCTGATGTGGAGCTTCTCTTCACCATGGGGTGCCTTTGCTGACTCCTGCATGCTCAAGAGTGGTATTTCTGGTGGTGCTGAGATATATTCCTTCCAGTGTGGGATCATTCTCTGTGAGTAGAATTCCCTTATAGCTAACTCTGACCCTCACTTTCTCGTCTTTATCCATTCCTTTGGCCCCCTTCCTACCTACCCTTCTGTAGCGTCCCCTTGCCTCCTTTAGATTCCTGCTCTTCACTCACCTTAGGGGATGCCTTCCTCCTCCATCCCCCTTCTTGTCTTCCCTGCTCTTAACTATTTTGCACTATCCACTCCATTCCCAGACCACCTTTGCCCTTGTTCTGACCAAAGCATTGGTTGCCCAGTAAGCATTCCTACCTACTGTGCTGGATGAATGCTAGGAGGTCCCTTCCTAGTAACTGACTAGTTGAACAACACACTACTCAAATAACCCACACTGACTGGTTCTGCAGAGTTGTGGAGCATTACAGAGAACTTTACGTGGATTTGTACGAAACCACAGGAACTGCCCAACAACCTACTACATGATCCTTAATTAGTGGCTGCATTATTTCCCTAATGCAGCTATAACCTCTTAAGCAGATAACCTGGTCATTGTCATCCATGATCCCACTAGAGTGTTCTAGAGTCCAGTGCAAAATACAATCTTCGATGTACTATCCTAATGGTTCAGCTTACACAAGCTAATTGTTTTTCCTTCTAGCAAAAGATTTTAATGCAATTGTTGATGCTAGAAGATTGTTGATGATTTTAATGCAATTGTTGCCAGAAGATTTTAATGCAACTTTCTTCTAGAAGAAAGTCGCATTAAAACATAGTCGCTACTTCTTTAACCATCGTGATAAACTACTCTCCTACTCTTGACACCTGCAAATTTTGGTTATACCTTGCATCCCTTCATTGACATTTAAGAAAATCAGAAGCAACAGTTAAGTCTAATTATTAACTTAATTATTTTCTCTGGCACAGATATTCCTTCCAATCTCAAATTGCATAAGGAGCTGGACCAGAAGTTGTCTATAAACTGTATGCATCTGTGCTTGGTTTGTAGGGATGAAAAACCAGTTTTTCATAAGAGAGGCTGCAAGTCTCAACTACTACAAATGAACTTTACCTCAATATGTAAATCAGTAAAAGTTTTACTCCATCCCCAATTCATTCAGTATTTTGTAGAAAAACTACACTGCATGCATCCTGAGATTTAAAACAGGTTTCTCCTCCTGCTGAAACCTCTCCGCCTTAACGACCACAAACAGATTATACAACTGTTCCCCCCACATGCACAGTGACAAACTGGCAGTGTGGTAATTTCGTGGGCTTTTTGTATGTTGTGAATGAGCTGCAGTGTTATATATTACACTGGCTGCAATTGGTTTGGCAATGGAAGGATTTATATTATTATTAGTAGTAGTAGTAGTGGCATGTGATGCAAGAAAGCAAGTGTATGAGCTTATGCAGCATCAGCTAAAAAAAAATAAAAAAATATCACACCATTCCCTCCAAATGCCTGTCCAGTTCCTCCTTAAATTTATTCAACTATCAACTTCCACAACAACAGATAGAAGTTTGTTCCAGCAATTAACCACCTGCTGGCTAAAGGCGAATTTCCACACATCTATTCTACATCTGTCCTTTCTTAATTTGAATTTATGCCCCCTTAGGTTCGTAATCTGAACAAGTGGAAGGATCCCGTCAGAATTCAGCGGGCTCAACCCATTCAAGGCCTTATATACCTCAGTCAGATCACCGTGCAGGTACCTAGTCTCCAGCCACTGCAATTTGCAGAACTTAAGCCTCTCTTGGTAAGAGGATCCCTTCATTCTTCTCACCAATCTTGTTGCCCTTCTCTGTACACGCTCAAGCAAATCTACATCCTTCCTAAAATGAGGCCTCCAGACCTGTATGCAGTACTCAAGGTGTAGCCTGACCATTGCCTTATACAGAGGGACAATCACCTCCTTTTCCCTGCTAGCAAAATTCCTATATATCATTGACAAAACCTCATGACCTGCCCTGGCAGCCTGTCTGCATTGCTCAGAAAACTTCATATCTGACTGCACAATTACTCCCAGGTCTTTTTCATTTTCTACCACCATAAGTGTTGTACCACACAGTTGGTACGTTTCTCTGGGGTTACTTCTACCCATATGCAGTACTTTGCATTTGTCACGGTTAAACTTCAGTTGCCACTTCTTAGCCCATCTGCCCAAATTATCTAGATCCTGTTGCAGTAGCACACTGCCATTACTGTCATTAACAACCCTGCCAACCTTTGTATCATCTGCAAACTTCGACATTAAGCCTGATATACCTTCATCAATATCATTGATAAATATACAAAACAACAGTGGACCTAACACCGAACCCTGTGGGACTCCACTAATAACATTAGTCCACAAAGAGCAGCACCCATTGATTACCACCCTCTGTCTTCTCCCACTTAACCATCCTTTTATCCATTGTAGCAACTTACCCTTAATACCATTCTGCTCCAATTTGTACAATAGTCTTCCATGTGCAACAGTGTCAAAAGCTTTCCTGAAATCCAAATATATGATATCAAAATTATTTTTTGCATCCAGTTCCTTTGTAACCACATCATAATATCCTATCAAATTTGTCAGACAAGACTTTCCCTTAACAAACCCATATTGTGTCTGAATTATTGCTGCAGTCTTGTCTAGATGATCCTGCAATAATCTTTAACCAGTGACTCCATTATTTTACCCGGAACAGAAGTTAAACTAACTGGTCTGTAATTACTCATGTCACCCTTCGATCCCCCCCTTTGTGAATTGGGGATAGATTTGCACATCTTCAGTCCTTGGGAACCTCCCCTGAGTCCAAGGATGCTCTCATAATTATGGCTAAGGGTTTGCTTAGTTGCCTTGCCGCCTCCTTTAATATAACTGGATAGATCCCATCCACCCCAGGTGCTTTTCTTATGTTTAACTTCAACAATTTCTCCTCCACTTTGCTCTCAGTTATTACAAAATCATTAAGTATCCTGCTACAATTTGATAACCTTCTGCCATTTTCAAACCTTAATAATTCCTCATGTGTGAATGAGATGCAAAATATTCATTCATATTGATAGCTTAGAGCAGATTCATACAGAATCTGCTCTAAGCTATCATACAGATTCATATTACAGATTAATACAGATTCATATTGACAGCTTAAAGCAAAATGCAAGTTACAAAAGGCTCATCTAGCTTTATAATGGAGTCCATGATTCAAATTCAGGAAAATGACACTGAAAATGTATTACAGTTAGTGTATAATTATTATATGCCTATAAAACTAGTAAATAATTTTACATAGCATTAGTGATAATATAACTAATACTAAAATATAAATCAAAAAGTTATCTCTCATAAAAATCTCATAAAAATAACTAAATAAAAATATAGATAACATATAATGCAGCCCACTAACATTTTCTACCTCCTGAATTGGCTCTCATGCCAAAAAGGTTGCTCACCACTGACTTAGGGGTTACATAGGCTACAAAATGTTGATTAAAACCACTATTGTGGAATAATGGTAGACATTGTTGAATAGTGAATATGCTGCTTTGAAGTGAATTGGCATTACAAATTAAAACTGAGTGGAAAACAGTGCTTTTCCGCAAGCATGTGTTCGTTTACTGGTTGGCATAGTGAAGGGGATTACAGCCATTCAACTCAGCTCTTTGCCAGGTTGAGGAGTATATAAGTGCTACATTCTTTCTCCACTTGCAGTTGTCTTGTAACTTTCCCTGAGGAGATGGAACGTCAGTGGTTGAAATTCCAATATCATTTTTTTTTTTTTTTTTTTAATTTTATTTATGGGGCACAACTTCCATCAGCATTTTATTAGGTGCACTTTTTATTCTTGCGCTCAATTCAGCATTGTAGTTTGTAATGATAAATTTTAAGCTGGTAAAAGACATATCACCTGAAAAGGCACTTAATTTTTCAGTATTAAAATTTCTTCTGGTTATTTCTTCAGTACTTTGTTGTTTTATTCATAGGCAGACTTCAGTATTAGTAGTAAATAATGCAAGGATGTGAGCTTATACAGTATTGGCAAAGAAAATTAAAACTTTTCCACTTCATGTTTCCATTCCCCTCCAATAGTCTGACCAATTCTTCCTTAAATTTATTCAAACTACCTACTTCCACAACACTAGATGGAAGTTTGTTCTAACATAACAATCAGTATAGGCTGAAATCAAATATTCACCTATATTCTGTATCCATAATCAGCCATTTTCAATCCACTGCAGGATGAAAGCCTCTCCAGCAACTTTCCAGTTCCTTCTGTTTTGTGCAATGGCCAATTCTGTAGCCATCCCTTTTCAATTTAAATTTGTCCAAGAAAGATATAGATACCATCAGCACTAAGTTTATTCAATCTAAAGCTTTACTTTTTTATCTCTTCAAAACCGCTTCTCATCAGAGGCGAACTATCAATTTTGTCTTCTCCCCTCCCCCCTCGGCAGATTTCCTAATGGCCAAGTGATCTCAACCATATCAAACCAGCCATATGACTCTAATTTCAATTGGAGTCATATGGCTAATTTCAAAAACTCAGGCATTTTGAGTTTTTCACTTGCGAGGATTCTTTATCTTCGCTATAGTTATTTCTATTTTGTTTAAGTCAGTGAGAATCCTGAAATTTTCTAAGAATATTTTGATACCCAGTCATAATGCTCTGCGTAAAAGTGCCCGTAGTGGTTTTTTTTTTTTTTTTCTCTCTCTGTCTCACATAAAAACGAAAACCATAATGATAGGCAAAACTAGAAGCATTACTAACCATGGGTGTTTAGTTTGAAGCTCCAAAAGTAAATGTGTGAACCAAATGCTGTCAGCAAAAAAAATATTTCATACTGGATCTAGGATGCCTAGATCTTAGGCCTGAGAAGACGCAGCTGTATTATCTAAGGGTTCCTTCTAACAAATTATTTGTTTTTATCCACGAGTTAATTGACTGTTAAAGCTATCGCATAACCGCCACGGACCATAGCTCTGCGTATACAAACTGCTTAAATGATTACAATATGTAACCAGACATTATTTTAATTGGTGTGGAAATGAAGTATTTACTGTGTTATTGTCTAAAGACAAGGTATGTTATTCCTAAATTACCCATCCAAATCGGTGATGAAATACAAATAAATACAGCATTTACCTTTTGTTATAGCATACGAGGCAAACACTACCCGCACCTTCCGAAATCTAAGTTTATTTTGACCGCTTCGCCCTTCAATCTATATATATAATACGCACACGCAGAAAGCAAGGGGGGGGACACTTTCTGTCATCTAACGATTCCTATTTAAACCTTTGAAAATGACGAGCAATAAAATCAAGCAAGTTTCAGGAACAGTGTTCCAAAAGTAGTTGAAATAGTAGTAGTATACAGGGTGACTCAAAAATACGCGTCATGACTTCAGGAATGAGTTCCTCATATGTAGACAATAAAAATATTTTATATCAACATAGTTCCGGAAATGCTTGGTTTCCGAGTTTTGAAGGTCTGTCTATGACACAAATAGTAATTGTTTAAAATGTCCACCTTCTGCCTGAATACAGGCCTCACATCGACGTCTCATGGACTCGCGAAGATGATGCCAAATTCCTGGCAGGTTTCGTATTGTCTCACAACCTGCCACAATTCGATTGCGGAGAGTTTCCACATCAGCTACCGGAGTCGAATACACCAATAACTTTAAATGGCCCCACAAGAAGAAATCTAGTGGGTTTAATCAGGTGAGCGTGGAGGCCAGACAGTTGGTCCACCGACCAGGAAACTTTCGATTCAGATAATTGCGAGCTAGGTGGCTGAAATGTGCGGGAGCGCCATCGTGCATGAAGTGTGCTTGTTGACGAATGATCAGTGGCGTGTTGTCCAAGAAATCGTGGTACAAACGACGAGCCCCCAGAGCATTGCCGTTCGCCAAACCGTACATAAAGTGCATATCTGCTTGCTCCTGATTTGAGTACATGGTCGGAATGGAAAACCACCCGATTCCGTCAGTACCTTGTGATGAAGGAAATCATCTGCGGGAGATAAGATATTCCGGTTAATAACTCGGAAACCAAGCATTTCCGGAACTATGTTAATATAAAATATTTTTATTGTCTACATATGAGGGACTCATTCCTGAAGTTATGCCGTGTATTTTTGAGACACTCTGTATAATATATTCACATCTTATTAAATGTCATGGGACACTCAATTAATTGTAGGAAGCTGCTTGTGTGACTGAAATATGCAAATGTTTTTGGCCTATAAGTGATTAACCGGAATTAAATTCAAAAGTGTGCACCAAACGATAAGCACACGGCAAGCGCAAGCAGATTTATTTATTTTATTTATTTCAGGTGGGGAGGAGTAATGGCCGTAGGAGAAGCTTTTGCTCAGAAGTTCACAGGTCGACAACCGGATGGAAAAAAGTGCAAGTTCAGAGATGACATAAGAAACGACCGAGTAGATGAAAAATTACTGACTATCAAAAGCTGGCACAACTTGAAGACGTCTGGTTACCTAATCTCAACATCAGATCCTAGAGCATAAGTGCTCAAGAATGCAAAAAGGCCAAATGTTTCCATTTATTTATATTCTTCTTCCAGATAAGTCAAAATAAACTTACAATCGCATGTTCCGATTAATTCAACAGAAAGCATTGCAAATCGGGACAATGTTTCAACCAAGAAAATTCCAAGTTGATTACGAAAGTGCTGTGATTAGATCCACAGAAGAAACATTTTCTGATGCTAAGGGCTATTTGTTTCATTTCAGTCGAGCAATTCGGCGGAAAGTACAAATTTAGGATTACGATTGGCGTACATCGAGAAACAAATTGTCAAAAAGTTAGTGAAGGCAATGGTGGGATTAGCATTTGTTTCTTTAGAGGAAGCTTGGGAAGAAATCATTCGAGAACCTCCACTGTCAGAATATTCTTCATATGAAAAGTGCGAAGTTTTTATAAAATACTTCGAAACAAATTGGATTGGACCCACTGCTCACTTTATACTATCATTGTGGCATCATGCTAATTTTGGTCCTCGGATAATAAATCATGCGCAAGGATAGCATTATGCCTTAAATAAATCTGTGAGCACCATCATGTTAATATATGGAAGATGATTACCCTTTAAAAAAAAAAACAAGATAATTTTAAGAGAATACTAGGATTAGTAAATGTTGGAAATCTTGCACCTCGTAAAAAACGTAAATACGAGGGCATTAATAACAAATTAATGAAATTAACTGCAGATAGACAAAATGGGGATATCGATTTACACATTTTTGTGCAAGCAGTTCGTTACTTTCTTCCACTAAATGATTAGTATAATTTAAACGTTAATAAATTGTATTTATATTTTAAACCTGTGTTTATTTCTTTATCAAGACATTTGTATTTTAAACAATTTGTATTTGCTTAAAGAAAATAAATTGATTATTATTTTGATGGTGTATATATATATATATATATTTTTTTTTTTTATTATGTTTTTGGAAGTCCATTTTTATCGCTCCGAAAAAATAGGATACGGTTACATACACACAATAGAAATATGATTAGGGCAAGTGGGAAATAGGACTTAAGCTATTAGGACATATGGAGTAACGCCGTGCTCAATACATGGCTCTCAGCACGTATTCATGTGTTCCCTAAAGCAGGATTTCCCAAAGTGTGGTCCGCGAACAACTTATTTGAAATATACCTACATAAAACTATAAAAAAAATTCCTGAAAAAATTGAAATGTAATAAAATACCAGATACCCAGTTATACTAAAAATAAATTTAATGATTTTATAATTTATTAAATTTATATCTATGATGTCTCCAGACGACTCTGCTCTTAACAAAAAGAAATTTAAAAAAATAGTGGCTGATGCACTCATAAATTTTATTATGCCATGTGTAATTAGCACGCTTACGTACATATTGCATCTGAAGTGACGGACTGTCTGTGCCATCTCTAACTTAGGAACCACGCCGCAGTCAGTGAGAACATTGTCATTTTTAATATGGATTACATTAGGTGAACATTTTTAATAATGTTCACCTAATAAGTCAAGTGATGGGCAGCCAAGTACAAGTAGAGATAATGGAAATAATATTAATAAACGCCCTGGCAATGGGCAGACTGACAGCATGGAAAAGAAATCCAAAATCTCTTGGACAAGGCAGTATTATGAAGATTATTTAAAATTTGGTTTCATCTGCGATAACCACATGCCAATTTGCGTTATTTGTTTTGAAACGTCAAATGCATGAAACTAGAAAATGAAACGGCACTTAGATTCAAATTGTCAAAAAGTTAGTGAAGTCAATGGTGGAATTACCCTTTAAAAAATTAAAGGGTAATCCCACCATTGATTTTGTAGGAACCAAACGGTGGGAAGGAGCAGTAGTGCGTATCACATGCATTCTTAGATTAGACCGGGGTTCGAGCCCGTCACCACCAAATACGGAGAATGCGGAAAGGTCAGGGAATGACCCCCGCATATCCCGGAGCAATATGGCCTTAGTTGCTAATGCTCCTAAAAACAACAACAGTACAAAAAGGGGGGGAGGTACGTTCCAAGAGCTAACCAAAATACGCCATTTTTTTTTTTTTTTTTTTTTTATAACTAGCGGAAACTTAATTTTTATAGTAGTAATAACTTACTATTTTAACTTTATTTTTATAATAGTAGTAACTGAACAAACGTCTTACCTTACAAACTGATACTTATATGTGAGATAATGAACGTCATTTAATTTTCTTCCTCTTCATCGCTGCTAACCACAATCTCTTCTGCAGCATCTACACTGCACTCGTCTAAGTCACAATTATTTTTTACGTTCTCAAACAGGTACAAGTTCAATAGCACAGAACCTAACCCAGAGATCTCCCAACAAAATACAGTGAACCCCACTTTAAATGATTAGTGAAAATTGGAAGAATGTTTTCCTGTTAGCAAAATAAAAATAAATTTACGCTACCTACATAGCTTAATTAATACGTGCTATTATGCATATGGTCCAAGGAAGCCTGAGGCTTATGCTGCAACAGCCAAAAAAGAAAAAATTTCACTAGTTACCCTGAGAGAGAGAGAGAGAGAGAGAAGGGAATCGCCAAGAAAGAGAAGAATGATGATATCCAGCTCAGGACCCTGGGTGTGCCAAGCCCATACTCACCAGATGTGAGCCCCCGGGGTAATATGTACATTTATGTCAGTGAACAGAAATGTACATATGTACATTTCTGTTCACTGACTTTTTTTTTTTTTGTTGTAAAATTTAAAACAGCAAAAATGATAAGCAATTAATAACAAAGAACACGGCGCGCACAAGTGAGATACGGAGTAATGAGTTTCTGAAAATTTATGTTTTTTATGATTGAATATTTGATAGAAGGAGAAACCCAAAGAATTCCCACTGTCGGTACTATAGCAAAAGAAGGCAAGAAGATCGAGTTTACTACCCGTTTGTAATTGATTACACTAACAGAAAAGATCAATAAACCGGAGAGTGCAAATTGTTTTCGTTTTATGGTAGTGACCTCCAGAAATGTGCTTTAGAAAAATATCACGATGGCGATAACAACGAGTCAACAGCAAGGATTGACAAAAAGGAATCGAAACGTTGAAAATTACATCTAACATAATAATAGCAGACTTTTTCCCAGCACAAAAGCTCAAAAATACAGTGTTCTGCGAGGTTACCAGCAATTCTCAAACCGTGTTACGAAATCTTGTTGTGCGAGGATTGCCGAAATTTATCAATCGTGTTAGAGCAAAACCGTGTTGTAGAAGTACCGTGTTATACGAGGGTTGCCCCGTATAACACGGTACTTCTACAACAAACACGGTCGTTGGCTTATTTAATCAAATAAGCCAAAGGAATTTTTCATTAATAAGAAAAATTAATATATTTCATCTAGAAAAAGTTTTGTAAAGACTGTTTCCGTGAGATGTTGCAATGAAGACGGTTTCGCTTCGCATGAAGTTGCAAAACTAATAGCCCATACAGGATACCCTCATACTATTGGTGAAAAGTTAAAACTTCCCGCACTAAAAGTAATCAGCTGCATTTACTCTCCTTATCAAATAACTGTGAAGCGTAGAATTGTGGGAATGGCGAATAATATCGAAGAAATTCTCATAAAGCGCATTCAAAGCTGTCAATTTTTTTTATTTACAAGTAGATGAAAGTACAGACAGCAAATAATGCCAATTTAATGTGCTTTGTAATGTAATTTAAGGTATAATTTTAAGGGCACCGTCAGTGAAGATTTTTTGTTTTGTAAACCCCTACCATTTTTAATTATATAACTCTAAAGTGGAATCGATTTGGAACAAACGTGTCGGATTGAGTTGCGATCGCGCCCAGTCAGTGGAAGGTTCCCGTGCGGGACTTTAGCCGAGAGGTGGCGCTAGATTGTGAATAGTAATAGAGGCATTTGATGCAAGAAAACAAGTGTATGAGCTTATGTAGCACATCTATTCTACAACTGGCTTTCCTCAATTTGAATTTATTTCCCCTTAGGTTCGTAATCTGAGCAAGCGCAAGAATCCCATCAGAATTCAGTGTGCTCAACCATTCAAGGCCTTATACACCTCAATCAGATCACCTTGCAGTTGCCTAGTCTCCAGCCGCTGCAATTTGCAGAACTTAAGCCTCTCTTTGTAAGAGAGGCTTAAGTTCTGCAAATCCTTTCATTCCCCTCACCAATCTTGTTACCCTTCTCTGTACACGATCAAGCAAATCTACATCCTAAACTGAGGCCTCCAGACCTGTATGAAGTACTCAATACGTGGCCTGACCATTGCCTTATAGAAAGGGATAATCACCTTTTCCCTGCTAGCAAAATTCCTGTATATCATGACCCATGATATGAAGTTTTCTGCATTGCTCAGAAAACTTCATATCTGACTGCACAATTACTCCCAGGTCTTTTTCTTTTTCTACCACTCTAAGTGTAGTACCACACAGTTGGCACGTTGCTCTGGGGTTACTTCTACCTATATACAGTACTTTGCACTTCTCAAGGTTAAGTTTCAGTTGCCACTTCTAAGCCCATCTGTCCAAATTTTTTAGATCCTGTTGCAGTGTCACACTGTCATTAACAACCCTGCCAACCTTTGTATCATCTGCAAACTTTGACACTAAACCTGATATACCTTCATCAATATTGATAAATATACAAAACAACAGTGTGCCCAATACCGAATCCTGTGGGACTCCACTAATAACATTAGTCCACGAAGAGCAGCATCCATTGATTACCACCTGTCTTCTCCCACTCAACCACCCTTTTATCCATTGTAGCAACTTGCCCTTAATGCCATACCGCTCCAATTTCTAAAGTAGTCTTCCATGTGCTACAGTATCAAAAGCTTTCCTGAAATCCAAGTATATGATATCAAAATTATTTTTTGCATCCAGTTCCTTTGTGACCACATCATAGTATCCAATCAAATTTGTCAGACAAGACTTCTACTTGACACACCCATGCCATATCTGAATTATTACTGCTGTCTTATTGACATGACCCTCCAATGCTTCTCTAACCAGTGACTCCATTATTTTACCCGAAACAGAAGTTAAACTAACTGGTCTGTAATTACTTTGCTCACCCTTATATCCCCCTTTGTGAATTAGGGATACATTCGCACATCTCCAGTCCGTGGGGACTTTCCCTGAGTCCAAGGATGCTCTCATAATTATGGCAAATTTGCTTAGTTCCTTTGACGCCTTCTTTAATGTAACTGGATAGATCCCATCCACCCCAGGTGCCTTTCTTATGTTTAACTTCAAGAATTTCTCCTCCACTTTTCTTAGTTATTTCAAAATCATTAAGCACCCTCTATTACAAATTTGATAAACTTCTGGCATTTTCCTTCCTTAATAACTCCTTATATGCAAATGTAGATGCAAAATACTCATTCAATTTGTTTGCTATCTGAGCAGGATCATCAACAGTCGAACCATTGAAATGAAGTGGACCGATCTGATTTATTCCCTTCCTTTTATAGTTTTTCTTAGCACCTTTTGCCAAAGATTTCTCATAATCTGCCTTCGCTTGCCTAATCTCCTTTGTGACCTGATTATAGACTTATATCTGCCATAAGCTTCTGTGTCGCCTGATAATTTATATGCATCCCATGCATTTTTTTTTTCTCTACCATGAGTCTCATTAGTTCATTTGTCAACCATTTAGGTCTAAACCTTGAACAATATTTCTTAATAGGTATGAAAATTCTAGTAACTTCCATGATTAATTCCTTGAATGCTTCCCACTTAGAATTTGCTCTTAGTAACATCATCAGTTGGTCCCTTTCCTTTACCCCTGTTGGTATATGTGGAATGGGTGCATTATACTGTTCACAGAGAAGCGTTAGGTGTATAAAAAAAAAAAAAAAATTGCCTTTGGTTTTAAATACAGCTATTCAAGAATGTGTCAAATTTGTACATGTTGTTTTTTCAATATTCGAATTTAAACACAAGTTTAATGATTTTAATTGGTTAATTAAGGCGCCCAACTTATGTGATATTTTTGGGTGATTCAGGAGGAACAGTAAATATTTTGGGAAGTTATAGTATCGATTATTCTGAGTAAAAAAGTTCATATAAACATTTGTACAATTCTCAATGGATACAGAGATACAGCTATTTGAAAATGGCGCGCACAGCCCCCTGAATCCGATGTGACCAAGAAGCAGTTATAACCTGACGCTGTTTGGTGTTAGAAGTGTTAAGAATGCCGACATCTTCACACATTCTGCATATGCCGATATGGTGTCTGTCTACGGTTTTGTGGTGGAAGTGCTACTGCTGCTTGTAGAGAATACCGTCGACGGTTTCCTAACCGCAGAATACAGGATTCAAGAGCGCTTACACCGAACTGCGTGAGACTGGTACTGTTCCCAGCGCTCGTATTTTTTCTGAACGTGCAAATGAACAATTCTGTGCCTCGGTGGGCAGGAGCAGCAGTGAGTAGCACACTCTTCTTGATTAGACCGGGGTTCGAGTCCGTGACCACCAAATACGAGGATGCGGAAGGTCAGGGAATGACTACCGCATATCCTCAGCCCGAATGAAGGGAGTGTTTTCGTCAGGAAGGGCATCCGCCCGTAAAAATTTCATGCCAAAACAGAAAAAATGCTGACCTCATATATACAAATATATATAATGGAGAAAAGGCAAGGACAAAAAAAAATAATAAAAAAAAAAAAAAAAAAAAAAATATATATATATATAGGGAATTTATCAGTCTTGGTAGTAAAATTTTCATTTTGTACAATAACTAATGTCCTCGCTAGCACGATATTTTCATAGGATAAAACGCACAGCGTATTCATGATTTTACTGTTTGAATGGAATAAGATTGTAGTTTTTCACTGAGGTGATGCATAACATCCAAAGGAGAATGAAATGAATGTATCTAAAAGCAGACGCCTAGGTGTTTCAATATCACTAAAGTTGGCGCCAGAAGAATGCGAAGAAGGCCCGCATGAACTTGAGTTGAAGTGATTAAGGGTGTCAACATTACCTGGAGTTTTAGAAGATTGTACAGACGAAAGAATTTTTGGAATGTTGTACATGTGAAGAGGTCTTCTCAAAAGAAAGAAATGGCAGTAAAGTCGCAGAGTTCCCACAGCTTAATCAGATAAATTGAATCTTGCAGGTTTTGCATTCTGACATCCATATCCTCTTAACAACCCAGGAGTAAATAATTTTGGAGTAAGTTTAGCAAGAGCAAAAAAAACTTCAGAATACCTTTTTTTCCTAACAATATTTTCCCTTGGTACAAGACTACTGATCTTGCTTCCGTTGCACAGTAAGTTTGTTATTGTTTGCTATTTGGTTTTTAGGAGCATTAGCAACTAAGGCCATATTGCTCCGTGATATGCGGTGGTCATTCCCTGACCTTTCCGCATCCCCGTATTTGGTGGTGACGGGCTCGAACCCCGGATCTAATCAAGAAGCGTGTGCTACGCACTGCTGCTCCTTCCCACCTGGCCACGGAGGCGCCGCACAGTAAGTCCCCAGCAACGAGCTTTCTCAGGCTTGATGCCCTGTTGTATACAAAAAAATTCATAGAACATATACAGAAATACCATATCGAATAAAGAAACAAGATCCGATAAATCAAGTATATTTAATCCTAATAAATCTCTAAATCTTATTAAATACCTTTACTTCACAAAACACTGGCTATACAAACTTAATTATGCTAAGAATTATAAGGAGAGGTGTGCATCCTTATACTAGAGGAAATAAGAACACCACTATGCCAACCTTTTATATAAATTAACAATTTTGGAGACTAAATGCACAAGGCATAATACGTTATGGGTTAAAATTAACCATACAATATTGGTGTAAATACACCATAGTTTACCCATAAATTTAACTACATAAGTAGTGTAACGGCATCGTTTGATTTTATCTTAGGGTACCTACCCGCCCACCGATGAGTGAGCCAACAAGCTGGGAACCCTCTACTAGAGAAGCGTTATTTATTCGAAGTAGTGCAATACCTGGTATCTCGTTGCGAAGGTAGCCACAATATTAGATATAATCAAACGATGCCGTTACACTACTTATGTAGTTAAATGTATTGGTAAACTATGGTGCATTGTTAATTTATTATATAATATCTTCACCGATATTATATAATAAATTAACAATGCACCATAGTACCATGCACCAAAGCACCATATAATATCGGTCAAGATATTATATAATAAATTAACAATGCAAATCCAATCAAGTAAATTTCTGCAAGAAGTAGAATTTTGCTCAAATCGACAAGAAAAATTCTCTTCTATTTAAACTGAGTTTTCCACGTACTAACAGTTAATATCATCGGTGCTTTAATGTGGTAATAAAATAGTTTAACCAGACAGACTTTAACATTTCTTACTAAAGAAGGCTTTACAAAGCAAGCCAGCTTTCAGGAAAACTACACAGTTAAATGAGGAAGAAGAAAATTAGAATCAGAATCAATACAGGTAATATAAATATTTATTCGTATTACTGAAACAATTTTTATTCAGCTGTTGATGTGGTCTTAATTTTACTTGCTTTATTAACTTAAAAATAAAATGTAAAGGTAACATCATTTGAGTTATACATTTGAAATGAAAGAGCTTGTAAATACACAACAACCTGTTGGATAAATAACAATGTTTAACTAATGCCTTTATGTACAATTACTTTAATTTTATAATTTTACTTAAACCACAAACTTTGGCTGTATTGTGCTTGAAAAAATATAAGAAAAAGTACTACATGCTTCCCTCAGATTGCAAGAAGCATGCATCACTAAATAAAAATGTGCTTAGTTTAAGTCTGACTAGAAATATCCCAAGCATGTTTAGAAACCAGAATGTTAGCATAGCATGATATTTTTTCACATTAACCATTATATGAAGGTAAACACCAAACGAAAGCTTATCATCCAAAATGATACCCCAAGGATTATCATTTGGGATATCACAAAGTACAGCTGAAGCTGTGCTTTCTGACCAACGATTGCTACACAACATTTACCATGAGCAAAGATGCCTCCTTTATAAACTGCTGTCTAAAAGTTTAGAATCGCAGCCTATTACAACGGCTTTCCTTCATTTTTTTTTTTTTTTTTTTTTTTAAATTAGCTATGACAGTGTCATTTGTATTAAAAAAATATGTATATAAAGATTTTTTTTTATTAGGCATTGACAAATTTAGAATAAAACAATATTATTAACTAAAGTAATAATTACATTAAAGTAAGCGAATGTATAACCAATTCACAAAGGGTGACGTGAGTAATTACAGACCTATTAGCTTAACTTTTTCCAAGGAAAATAATGGAGTATCTGATCAAAGAAGCAATGCAGGACCATCTAGACGATCATTTCAGTCACAGCATGGGTTTGTTGGGGGAGATCTAGTTTTACCATATTGAGTTGCTCTTCATCTTGTTGCCTTGCGAATGTACTCCAACTTATGTTTATTATTTGTGTTTTTCGAATATAATTTTTAATACCTGATAATGGAATCAGCTAGAGAAGTGCTACAAGTTGAGTAAGTTATTTTTAGTTTTTCCTGTCGGATTAACTTAGTTGTGTCCGTTCTTCTATTCTACATTGTTAGCTACTGGTCTGACTACGCGGTTGGCATAGCGATATTTAGGGAAGTTGGCTGTCTTTTTGGTTAACTCGCCACGGCCACAGCTAAGTTTAATTTTGACTGGTGAAGGGGATTCTCCCTGTGTAATTTTCGTTGTACTTCAAGATACTATGCTTACTTCCGCGAAGTGCTGTTCCCAAGTAATGGAATTCTCAAAGAACAAATACTCTGATGGCCGCCATATTGGATCGGTTAGTGTTGTTACTGCAGTACTACGTGGTCGAAAATAAACTAGGTGCCTCAATGAGAGCACACCAAACTGATCGGAGGATAAGCACTACACATGCTCAGTGTACTGTCGCCTTTTTTCTTTTGTGCTGCCTTAAATTTGTGTTTTTTTTTTTTTTTTTTTTTTCATTTATTCATTAAAAATATTCAACGCTCTCCCTAAGACAGAAAACTCTTCTCCTGGATCGCCTGCAAGATAAGAAACACATCTGAAGACAGTAATAAATCATGCAACCACGTAGTTGTGTTATGTGTAGGGCACAAAGGGTGATATTGTACACGTTGGCACTAATGATATTAAGAGTAGGAGACCGGCGGAATTAATTAACAAGTGCAGGTCACTGTTGAAAAAAAGCCGTGAGTTAGGGTTGAATTTGAAAGTGTCTGCAATTTTGCCCAGACACCATAGGAACTGCTAACTGCTAACTGATGCCCGTCCCCGGCTCCACGTGCCGGGGACGGGCATCAGTTAGCAGCTGTAGACGACAGCTGCTTCTTGATGGCAAAGTGACCTGACATTAACAACACACTAGACACACAAACACTTCTATAATACAACTTTAGCCTTTCCTATACTAAAATCAGTTATTAATTTTAGATTACTATTCAAAATTATATCCATCTCAAAATTTTCTTCTTTTGAATATTCTATTTCTTAGCTATAATTCAGGCCCACTTTACAGTTTTTCTGTTATTAAAATGTTTTAGGTGGAGATGGGCATATGCCTAGGTACCACCCCGACACAGTATACACACACACACACACACACACACACACACACACACACACACACACACCATAGGAGGGAGTATATGATGAGAGCCTTGTCGATCAAATCGGCCGTAGAGAGATTGTGCAAGGCTTCAAGCGGTAGAATTTTTTTCAGCCTGGTCTGTGCTTGTTAACAGGAGAGACTGCTTCTACAGGGATGGGATATACTTAAATAGAAAGGGAGCAATAATATTTGCTGATGCTATCGAGGCAGAGTTAGGTGGGTCGGAAAACTGCTAGCTTGGGGAGATACACAGACTAATAGATTAACAGTAGCCGCTGGAAGAGGTGAAAGTGATTCTTGCACTGCTTCTATTGAAATGCAATTGAGAAGCAGCCCGCAAAGCAAGGCAATGGGGATTTCCAGGACTGCTGGGAGTCATAGTGGAACAAGTAAATATATGGGCTGTAGAAACAGGTGCATGTACACCAATGCTAGGAGTATAGTTAATAAATTTGATGAGCTTGAAGTGCAAGTCAAGACATCGAAAGCAGATATTGTTGGGATATCAGAGACATGGTGTCACATAGACATAAGCAGCAGTGAAGAACTGGGATTTGGGGAGTACAATGTGTACAGAAAGAATAGACAGGAAGGGAGGAGGGGTTATGCTGTTAGTTAAGAAACAAAATCTAAGGAAGTGCATCTAATTGATTTTGGTGGACAATCCAATGTTGAGTCTGTTTGGTGTGACATAAGCACTGGGAAAGGAAAAATGAGAGTAGGTGTGTGTTACAGGCCTAATGAATCTGATGAGTATAAGGAGCAATTGTGCAGAGAAATAATGGGCCAGTAAATCATTATGTCTTATAATGGGGGATTTTAATTTCCCAGATATTGAGTGGAAATTGTGGGTTGGTCACTCACACACTAGCACGGCTTTTGTGGATTTATTGGATGATTGTTTTCTACATCAGCATGTTCGGGAGCCAACTAGAGGGAGTAATACTCTTGATCTGATGATCAGTAGTGATTCTTCATGCATTAAGAATCTGCAGATAAAGGAACCACTGAGTGGCAGTGATTACAGCGTGCTGAACTGGGATTTACTCAAAGAAGTAACTACCATCAGGGGTAAAGGGAATGGTTTTTGCTTTAGTAAAGGTGACTACGGTGGTCTGGGACAGTATTTAAATTCTATAAGGTGGGACCAACTGATGATGTTACCAACAGAAAATTCAAAATGGGAAGCATTCAAAGAAATGATCTTGGAAGCTACTAGGCTTTTCATACCAACTAAGATATATTGTTCAAGATTTAGGCCTAAATGGATGTCAGATGAACTAATTAGACATGTGGCAGAGAAGAAAAATGCATGGGATACATATAAGTTAACCGGTGATACAGAAGCTTACGATAGACATAAGCTGGTGTGTGACCAAATCACAAAGGAGGTTATGTAGATTACGAGAAATCTTTGGCAAAGGGTGCAAAGAAAAACAGCAAAGAGTTCTTTACTTATGTTAACTCTAGAAGGAAGGGGATGAATCAGATTGGTCCACGTGATATCGATGGTTCAACTGTTCATGATCCTGTTCACGTAGCTAACTAAATGAAATATTTTGCATCTACATTCAAGAGTTATTCTGGGAGGGGAATGTCAGAGGTGTATTAAACTCTGGCAGTAAGCTAGATAATATTGTAATAACTGAGAATAAAGTGGAGGAGAAATTGTTGAAGATAAACATAAGAAAGTCACCTGGGATGGATGGAATTTATCCGGTTATATTAAAGGAAGTAAGCAAACCCTTAGCCATAATTATGAGAGCATCCTTGGACTCAGGGGAGGTACCCATGGACTAGAAATATGCAAATATGACCCCAATCAACAAAGGGGCAGACAGGTAATTACAGACCTGTTAGTTGAACTTCTGTTCCAGGGAAATTAATGGAGACACTGTTTAAAGAAGCATTGCAGGATCAGCTTGAGAAGACTTCAGTTATAGCTCGCACACAGCATGGGTTTGTTAAGGGGAAGTCTTATGTGATCAATTTGATTGAATACTATTATGTAGTCACAAAGAACTGGATGCAAAGAATAATTTTGATATCATATGTTTGGATCTTAGAAAGGCTTTTGATACTGTTGCACATGGAAGACTGCTGCACAAATTGGAAAGTGTGGCATTGGAGGCAAACTGCTGGTATGGATAAAGTGACGGTTGAGTGGGAGAAGACAGAGAGTGGTAATGTTTACCCTGGGGGCTCACATGTGGTGAGTATGGGCTTGGCAAACCCAGGGTACTGAGCTGGATATCATTCTTCTCTTTCTTGGTGATGCCTTCTACTTCTCTCTCTCTCTCTCTCTCTCTCTCTCTCTCTCTCTCTCTCTCTCTCTCTCTCTCTCTCTCTCTCTCTCACACACACACACACACACACACACACAAACAGACACACGGGGTAACTCCGGATTTTTTTTTTTTTTGGCTGGTGCAGCATAAGCCTCAGGCTTCCTTGTACCATATGACTAATAATAATAATAATAATAATAATCAATGGACACTGCTCTTCGTGGACTAATGTTATTAGTGGAGTTCCCCATGGTTCAGTGGTGCGTCCATTGTTGTTTTCTGTATTCATTAATGATATTGATGACGGTATATCTGGCTTAATGTCCAGGTTTGCAGACGATAAGAAGGTCGGCAGGGTTGTTAATGACACAAATCACGGTACGCTGCTGCAACAGGATCTAGAAAAGTTGAGAAATGGGCTGAGAGGTGGCAACTGAAGTTTAACATTGACAAATGTAACATTCTGCATATGGGAAGCAGTAACCCCAGAGTAATATATCATCAGTGGTAGAGAATGAAAAGGACTTGGGAGTAATTATGCAGGCAGATATGTTTTCTGAGCAGTGCAGATTGTCTGCAAGAGTAGTTTATGGTGTCTTTTCAAAGATATACAGGAATTTTTGTAGCAGGGATAAGGAAGTGATTATCTCCTTGTATAAGGCAATGGTCAGGCCACAGCTTGAGTACTGTACAGGTCTAGGTCTCATTTGAAGAAGGATGTAGATCTGTTGGAACGAGTACAGAGAAGGGCAACAAGATTAGTGAAGGGAAAAAAGGGTTGGTCTTACGAAGAAAGGCTTAAGTTTTGCAAATTATAGTGTCTCGAGACGACACCTGCTTGGTGATCTGTTTGAGGTGTATAAAGCCATGAATGGTTTGAACATGTTCAATGTTGATGGGATTATTCTTCTTGCTAAGAATAATAGCCTGAGAAAAGTTGAGCAGAAAATAGCATAATTTCAAATTGAGGAAAGACAGTTGGAGGATAGATGTGCGGAAGTTTGCCTTTAAACAACGGGTGGTTGATTGCTGGAACAAACTTCCCTCTGTTGTTGTAGAAGTTGAAAAAAGAAGTTGATGGCTTAAACAGGCCCAAGGCAGAACTAGACAAACATTTGGAGTGAGTGGGCGGGTGAAATGAGAAGGGGGTATGTGTATAAAGTGTAAAGTAAGTTGATGTCAAACGGCACTAGGGGTTTCCTCCATCTCCGCGTTGCTTTCATTGTAGGTGAACCAGTTCACTGGAAAGGCCAGAGATTTAAAAGTGTAATGTCATGTATCGTTGTTTTTCCACTAAAACTAACTCCATACTCCTTAGGGGAACGCTGGACATAGGCAGACCTCCCCAGATAAAAAATAAGCAATACAACCATCCGATTCAGTAAAGAACTCAAATATCTGGGAGTCATACTCAACACGCAACTGTCGTTCAAACCACACCTCAACCACCTGAGAAGGAAGATACGCTTTTGCACTGCCCTGGTTAAAAGAATCACCCGGCAAGACTGGGAATTAAACCAACGCACAATGAAGCTGTACTGTGAGGCAGCACTTCTGCCAATAGCAACATATGCAGAGGGTGCATGGTATAAAAAAGCTGGCACTGCTGTTAACCTAAAGATCCTGGATTCCACCCACAGAACTATGCTATTGTCCGCTACCCGCGCCTGCAGCACGGTGAGCACACGTGCACTACAGATTATCGTAGGAGCCCTCCTCCTCGATCTTGAAGTGGTCAAAAGAGGTATGCTCTATGAGCTCACCAGGGGTTTAGCCTGCACATACAAGGATTTCAATGCAAACTCTGCAAACAACCAGGCTACAGAAAAAAAAAGGCTCCAGATTCACCTGCTGCAGATGTGGTAGGAATGCTGGGATGCCTCCACAAAGGGACAAATCACCAAAAAATTCCTCCCCCAAGTTGACAGATTTCATCCGAAGACCCTGATCTGGTATTCACCAGGCTTATTCACCACCTACCTATTAACCGGACATGGTGCCATCAAGGCCAAGTTGGCCTCACTGGGAATTACAGACGATACCATCTGTACCTGCGGCGAGCAAGAAACCTGGCAGATGTGGTAGGAATGCTGGGATGCCTCCACAAAGGGACAAATCACCAAAAAATTCCTCCCCCAAGTTGTCAGATTTCATCCGAAGACCCCGATCTGGTATTCACCAGGCTTATTCACCACCTACCTATTAACCGGACATGGTGCCATCAAGGCCAAGTTGGCCTCACTCGGAATTACAGATGATACCATCTGTACCTGCGGCGAGCAAGAAACCTGGCAGCAACTTATATATGACTGCCACCAATATGATGACCTCCGCTGCCAAATGGTCACAAGAATACAACACTGTCCCAAAAACCAAGAACAATGTCTCTTAGAAGGCAAGGAGACATACATCGCCTTTTCTGAATATTCACAGGAACTATTCGCGAGCCGCCGAACCCTGCAACCCCAACAAGCGAACCAAACAACCTAACCAAGAGTAACAGGAGAAAACCCGACACGGCGATCTGAACAACAACAACAAATCTGAGGCAAGGAACAACCATAAACAAAAGGCTCAACTGATCTAACTACAAAATATTGTAGGTGGACTAATACACACCCTTCCATTCCGTGGCCGAGTTAGTTGGTCTCAGGCGTAGATAGCAAGGTTTTTCTCCCCAGTAACTGGTGTTTTTCCGTCCAGCAAAACAGGCAAATCAACCATAGAACATACGCAATTTACAGACACAAATACGGGTTAATGTATTTAATTACGGGCAACCCTAAAATAATAATAATAATAATAATAATAATACACGTCCTTCTGTTCTCCGGAAGGGTGTGTCTTATTGTAGGTGGACTAAGACACCCTTCCGGAGAACAGAATCCCAGCCACAATAAGAGACTGACTAACTGGACACTCTAAAACGACGCACAACTCTATACGTAACTGAAGTTGTTTAGATCCCAGTGTCATGTTTCTCCTTTTCCTCTCTGTTAGGTTGTTTGGTTCGCTTGTTGGGGGGGTAGCAGCGTTCGGCGTCTCTCGAATAGTTCCTGTGAAGATTCAGAAAAGGCGACGTGTGTCTCCTTGCCTTCTAAGAGACGTTATTCTTGGCCTTTGGGACAGTATTGTATTCTTGTGACCATTTGGCAGTGGAGGTCATCATATTGGTGGCAGTCATATATAAGTTGCTACCAAGTTTCTTGCTCGCCGCAGCTATAGTTGGGATCGTCTGTAATTCCGAGTGAGGTTTCAGTCTTCGGCTGAAATCTGTCAACTTTGGGGAGGAATTTTTTGCTGATTTGTCCCTTTGTGCAGGCATCCCAGCGCGCCTGCTACACCTGCAGCAGGTGAGCTTGAAGACTTTTTTTTTTCCTGCAGCGTGGTTGTTTGTGGGGTTTGCCTTGAAATCCTGGTCTGTCCAGTGAAAAGAGTAGAGTGACAATGGAAGCCACACCTAAGATTACTCGAACTTGGGAAGCTATAGAAACGCTCCTGTACCAACTTCTGGATAATGAATAACCGAAAACCATGAATGAGGTGCCTGCTGCTGTCATAAGTAAAGTGCCCCCACACAGTAACATCTTCAGAAGAGCCCCAATTTGAGGTCACAAAGAATGGAGCATCAACAATCCATAGCATGGCTAGGATTTCCTATGCTGCTGCATTAAACTGCCAGGGCCTCCAACCAGTAAAGAACCCAAACATGTTATACTGAAGGCAGATGAAGGTAACGGTCTGAAGAGCAAATAACTAACTATTATAAGTTTTAACTAACTAACTATTATATTTATGCCACCCGAATAATTAAATTCATCTGCCGTGGTGTGTCTAATGTCTGTTAATTGCGTGTGTTCTATGGTCAATTTGTCTGTTTGCTGGACGAAAAACCCCCATTTCCTGGGGGAAAAACCTTGCCATCTACGCCTGATAAAGAGCAGTGAAGAAGTTAGAATGGAAGTTCTGAAATCTCTTCGCCCACAACTTAACATCAGAGTAAAGAAAATTCGGAAAATTAGATCGCGGCATTATCGTCGAGGCAGCTTCCAAGGAATAAGTAGACCAAATCTAACAGTGTGAAACCTCGGAGGGCATGGGCCTGAGATCCTCAAGTTACGGTGACCCAGCATCCTAGTTTATGACGTTGAAACCTCTCTTTCTAGTGCGGACCTAGCCTCAGAGATAATCACTAGATATCTCGCCAGCTTCCAGGAGCCTGAGGAAGCAGACGTCCAGGTCAGAGTGCAGTACTCCACAAGGACAAAGGCAAAAAAATTGCCTTAACTGGATTGTAGTGATCTCCTCAGCTATAAGAAGAATCCTCCATAAACTAACAAGAATATTCTTAGGGTGGTCTTCGTACCGCTGCTGTAATTTTGTACCAGTCACCAAGTGATAATTGCCTTGGATATGGACACACATCCTCCAGATGCATCAGGCCACAACCAGTATGCAGACACTGTGGTGACGAGGGTCACATGTTCAGAGATTGTCCAGCTAAGAATTTCCCAGCAAAATGTGCTAACTGTAAATATATCCGACCTCATGAACATTCTCTCAGGAATGGTGCAGGTCCTATCTATCAACATGCAGTAGAGAATCGCAAATTCAGCATCTATTATGGGCCATATCTCTAACAGTAATCAATTCAGCCTTCGTTTTGCACAGATCAACGTCCACAAATCAATAACTGTAGCAAACCAATTACACCAACTACTTGAAGAAAGGAAAATTAATGTTCTGCTCCTCCAAGAGCCATACTGCTCACAGGGCAGAATAGCTGGATATTCCCTAGCCTACAGAAAAGTTCAGAACTCTGGAGGAGACTACTTTGCAGGTATTAGTCTGTTCTAGCCCGAACATATCATCGTCATCGCCCGAATATATTCTCTCACCACATCACATCTGGCTGCAGCAACCCTGCGACTTAGCATTAGCATTAATAGAGGCCTATGATGTAAGAAAGCAAGCTTATGCAGCATCAGCCAAAAAAAAAAAAAACTTCCACTTCACCCCTCCGTTCGTTCCGAAATACCTGTCCAGCTGAGCCTTAAATTTATTTAGGCCATCAACTTCCAAAACAAGGGATGGAAATCTGTTCCATCAACCAACCACCCGCTGGCAAAAGGCAAATTTCCGCACATCTATCCTATATCTCTTTCCTCAATTTGAATTTATGCCCTCTCAGGTGATTATTCTGAGCAAGAGGAACAATCCCATCAGCATTGAGCATGATCAAACCATTCAAGCCTTTATACACCTCTATCACATCGCCGGTTGCGCCTCGGTAGCTAGGAGGAAAGGAGCAGCAGTGCGTAGCACACGCTTCTTGAGTAGACCGGGGTTCGAGCCCGTCACCACCAAATATGGAGGATGCGGCAAGGTCAGGAAATGACCACCGCATATTCCGGGAGCAATATGGTCTTAGTTGCTAATGTTCCTAAAAACCAAATAACAACAACAACCTCGCCGGTGCCTAGTCTCCAGACACTGTTATTTGCAAAACTTAAGCCTTTCTTCGTACTCAAGATGTGGCTTGACCATTGCCTTATACAAGGGAATAATCATCTCCTTATCCCTGCTAGAAAAATTCCTGTATATCATTGACAAGACACCATGAGCTACTTTTGCAGCCTGTCTGCACTGCTCAGAGAACTTCATATCTGCCTGCACAATTATCCCCAGGTCCTTTACATTCTCTACCACTGTCAATGTACTACCACAGAGTTGATACGTTGCTCTGGGGTTGCTGTTTCCCATATGTAGTACTTTACATTTACATTTTACAAGGTAAAACTTCATTTGCCACCTCTCAGCCCATCTGCTCAACCTTTCCAGATCCTGTTGCAGCAGCGTAGCATCAGTAGTATCCTTAACAACCCTGCCAACCTTTGTATCGTCTGCAAACTTGAACATTAAGCTTGATATACCATCATCAATATTATTTATAAATACAGAAAACAATAATGGACCCAACACTGAACCCTGAGGGACTCCACTAATAACATTAGTCCACGATGAGCAGAGTCCATTGATTACTACTCTCTGTCTTCTCCCCCTCAACTACCCCTTTCTCCATAGCAGCAATTTGCCTCCAATGCCACACTGCTCCAATTTGTGCAGCAGGCTTCCATGTGCAACAGTATCAATTCCTGGAACAGAAGTTAAACTCAGAGGTCTATAAATACCTGTGTCAGCCTTTGATCCTTTGTGAATTTGGGTCACATTTACACATCTCCAGTCTATGGGTACCTCCCCTGAGTCCAAGGAAGCTCTCATAATTATGGTTAAGGGTATGCTTACTTCCTTTGCTGCCTCCTTTAATATAACTGGATAGATCTCATCCACTCCAGGTGCCTTTCTTGTGTTTATGTTCAACAATTTCTCCTCCACTTTACTCTCAGTTATTAAAAGATTATCTAGCTTGTTGCCAGAGTTGAATACACTTCCTGCATTCCCTTCGCTCAATAACTCCTCATGTGTGAATGTCGATGCAAAAGATTCCTTTAGTTTGTTAGCTACCTGAGCAGGATTATCAACAGTTGAACCATCGATATCAAGTGGACCAATCTGATTCATCCCCTTCCTTCTAGAGTTTACATAAGTAAAGAACTCTTTGCTGTTTTTCTTTGCATCCCTTGTTAAAGATTTCTCGTAATATGCCTTCGCCTGCCTAACCTCCTTTGTAACTTGGTTACATATCAACTTATATCTATCATAGGCTTCTGTGTCACATGTTAATTTATATATATCCCATGCATTTTTCTTCTCTGCCATATGTCTCATTAGTTCATCTGACATCCATTTAGGCCTAAACCTTGAACAATATTTCTTAGTTGGTATGTAAAGCTTAGTAGCTTCCTAGATAAGTTCTTTGAATGCTTCCCATTTTGAATTTGCTGTTGGTAACATCATCAGTTGGTTCCACTGTATAGAATTTAAATACTGTCTCAGACCATCGTTGTCGCCTTTATGCAAGCAATAATCTTCCCTTTACCTCTGATGGTAGTTACCTCTTTGAGTAAATCCCACTTCAGCACACTGTGATCACTGCCACCTAGTGGTTCCTTTATCTGCAGATTCTTAATGCATGAAGAATCACTAGTGATTATCAAATCAAGAGTATTACTCCCTCTAGTTGGCTCCCGAACATGCTGATGTAGAAAACAATCATCCAATAAATCCACAAAAGCCGTGCTAGTGTGTGAGTGACTAACCCACAAATTTCAGTCAATATCTGGGAAATTAAAATCCCCCATTATAAGACTCTCTGATTTACTGGCCCACTCTATTTCCCTGTACAGTTTCTTATTATACTCATCAGAGTCATTATGCCTATAGCACAGTCCTACTCTCAATTTTGATCTCCCAATGCTTATGTCACACCAAACTGACTCGACGCTGCACTGTCCAGCGATGTCGACTGGCTTTAGTTGCTTGGATTTTATGTGTTTCTTAACTAATAGCATAACTCCTCCTCCCTTCCTATCCTGTCTATCCTTTCTGTAGACGTTGTTCTCCCCAAATTCCAGTTTTGCATTCCTTATATCTATGTGACACCACATCTCTGATATACCAACAATAACCGCCTTTCGTGCTTTGAGCAATACCTCAAATTCATCAAATTTATTTACCAAACTACTGGCATTGGTGTACACCCAAGTATACATGCACCTGTTCCTATTCTTAGCTACCCTAACACAACCCATGAGTTTACTTGTAGCGCAGTGACTCCCAGCAATCTCTGAAATATCCTGCATCTTGTTTTCCAGGCTTCTTCTCTTTGGTAGAAACACAGTCACTACTCATATTTACAATATAGTCACGACATTGCACCTCACCTGGCAGAGCTGGTGCACACTCTGGATCTTCTGGATGGCTGCCGAATCATCATAGCCATAGATGCAAACACCAAGTACTCCTTTTGGCTCAATCTCTATACTGACATCAGAGGCTTCTTGCAGAAGAGTTCCTAGCCTCATGAGACCTGTCCTTGGCAAATAAACCAGGGCAATTTCACACTTTTAGCTGAACAAATGGAGAGTCCAACATGACAGCTACCTTTATAGACTTCAAAGGGGCCTTGACTCTGTCTTGTGGCCTAGTGTCGTGAGGCATTTTGGGCCACCGAATGTTCTCCTGAGCTCTACAAATACTTTAATAGCTATTTCACGAACAGGAAAATCACAATCAATCAAAACCCCATTCTATCGGATTACAATGATTACCACTATAGGCTGCCCTTAGGGCTCCATTTTTGGCCCAGCTATGTGGAACATGGTGTTAGATGAGTGGCAAAGCTACAACTTCGAGCATACCTCCATGTTTTCCTATGCTGATGACCTCTTTATCCCGGACCCACTCGTTCCTCGATTGAGAACCGAGAAAATCATGTCATTGAAGCCCTTGCCACATGGGCCTCAATCCATAATTTGATGATTAGCACAACTAAAAGCCAAATGCTCTTGATAAAGGGCACAAGACAATAAGTGGACTTTTTTACCACATCTCAACTCCCTCAATGAAAAAAAAAACTAAGCGATCCACAGCCATATTGACTTGGGTAACCTGGACCGACTGGGGACTAAAACGAAGACCTCTTCACCTCCTTTCCAGCACTGTAATCATAACAATCATAACTTATGGAGCCCAAATCTGGATTTCTTGTGTGAACAAGAGGACCATCTTGCAACAGGTCTGTACATATCCAACGACTCTTCCTTCTACGCATGTCTCAAACATGTCACGCCATTTCAACACCTACTATCCGAGTAATCATAGGGAAACTTCCCCTAGATCTGCACGTCGCTTTTTGTGGTCTAACGGAATGCACCAGAAAGAACATATCAACAGAATTCCTAGATATAAGCACTAGACCTGACCAAGATCTGAAAGTAGAAAAGAAACATATTTGGCAAGAAGTGAACATCCTGTGACAATCTCTATGGTCCGGTCCATTACTGATAAAGATGTTATAACAAAGATGTTTATCCCAATTATCGACCACTTCATCAGCTACACCTGGACCTGGTTCACCCCCAACCTGGAGACGACATATCTCCTCTCTGGACATGAGTCAATCAAGGATAAACTACAGGAACTGGGCCTCTCCAACGACGTTTGCATCTTCAGTGAGTGACATGGAAGCTTGTAGTGACATCATGTTCAACTGCGTTGCCTCAGACAACAACTTCTGGAGAGAACTACGAAACGTGCAAACTGTCTACTCCCTAATTGCAACAAATACATCCTTCTTTGCCTTTTTCTAATTTCGCTACCAAGGTATTCAAGCAGAGAAGGAATCTCTTGGCAGCTCTTCCACAACCACCATAGCAGAACATCCATCTATTGGAAATAGATATATCACAATCAACTCCGTGCATTGAATTCTCCAACTGGACATCGACTCATCTCACCACCTTCCATAGAGAGCTTGATCTCCAGCATGCTGCTGCTTCAAAAATACTCCTTAGAAATCTATTCACTCTTAGGCCCTTCTTCAAGGCACCCCACCTACTACAGTTTTCCTAGCTCCTACTCGCTTGCTTCAGATACATCCCTCTTGATATCCCCCTTTCACTTTCACCTTTGATTTCCCATTCTTCCACTGTCTCCATTTTTCTCTTCATTTGGGGCTTTCCCCTGGCACTACCAGGGGCCTGGACCGGCTCCTCATGCCTTGCATGGATGCTGGGAGAAGGTAGTTTGTCCTTCCTTAGTGATCGCACCTCCTAGTAACTAAGAGGCCAGATGGACAACACGTAAGTTACAGTACACGACATAATTCACACTCATCCAGCCTTGCACAGTCATGCATGTTCACAGTGCCACTAAGCGCGGTTTTGTGGAAAACCACTGGTACCACCTAACAAAAATACTACCACTACTTTACCATATTGAGTGGTGGATATTATGATACACTGAAAAAGGAACTGCCTCAGAAAATAATTTTGATATACAGGGTGTCTCAAAAATATTGGTACAAACGTTTAGGGGAGGTAGGTTAGTTAGTTAGTTATTTGGTTTTTAGGAGCATTAGCAACTAAGGCCATATTGCTCCGGGATATGCGGTTGTCATTCCCTGACCTTTCTGCATCCTCCGTATTTGGTGGTGACCGGCTCGAACCCCAGTCTAATCAAGAAGCGTGTGCTACGCACTGCTGCTCCTTTCCACCTGGCTACGGAGGCGCCCATGGTAGACATGCATCTAGTGTATGGATTAGCAGGGGCAATGGACGAACCGCTCATTTATGGAGAATGCTTCCCAAACATGTACCAGACTGTTTGTTTGCGCATGTGCATCAAAATTTGTGCGATTATGGGTCATTTAGAGGTAACAGGAGTAGTGCGGGCAGACCACGTTTGACGAGAACTCCCACCATGGAAGAAAGTGTGTTTAATTCCGTCCAGAATAATCCTACTACCAGCACACGTGCTGTTGCCTCTGCCTTAGGAGTCTCACTGCAGCGTAGTGTCTGGCATGACGATTCCTTACACCCCTTTCATATCCAGAGTTCAGTTACTGTTCCCCCAAGATCATCCTGCATGTGTGGCTTTTGCACAGTGGTTTCTCCAAGAAAGCGTTCAAGACTTGAATTTTCCAGCCTATGTTTTGTTCACGGATGAGGCTTATTTCACTCGGGAAGGCTTATTCAATCAGCACAATGCTCATGTGTGGGCTCACGACAACCCACACAGTGTGCGCCCCAATGTGGCACAACAGCGCTTCACAATAAATGTGTGGGCAGGTATGGTCGGTGACTGCTTAGTCGGCCCATACCTGTTACCATCCCTCATGAACTCCGCTAAATATTGGTTCTTGAACAAGTTCTACCAGGGTTACTTGACGATGTTCCAGTAAATGCGAGATGCAATAATTGGTTTCAACATGATGCGCCACCTGTCCATTATGGAAGGTGTGTTCGTGACCATTTGAAGAGGCGTTTTGGGCGCCGATGGATTGGCCGTGGTGGACCCAATGCCTGGCCTCCCCGCTCACCAGATTTATCGAGCCTTGATTTCTTTCTGTGGGGAGCCCTCAAATCTATTGTGTATGAATCGCCTATGGAGACAGAATTAGATCTCATGGCGAGACTCGTCTGTGCTGCTGCTACTGTCAAAGAGGCTCCAGATGTGTTTGACCGTCTCCGCCAATCCATGATGCGTCGGTGTCACACATGCATCACATCTCATGGTGGAACCTTTGAGCATCTGCTGTAACATCATGAAATGCATCCATCTCGTACTCCATTGTTAATATTTTGTCAAATTAATGTTTGCCACTAATTGCTGTCTTGTGTCATTTCTGCTTCTTGTGGCTCTGCTACTACTTTCCTTATAGGTTCCTATGCGATTCACATTCCTTTAGATGTTACCTACCTCCCCTAAACGTTTGTACCAATATTTTTGAGACACCCTGTAGATAAACATTTTCTGGAAAATGTTGTATTTTCAGCAAGCGACATTCCATCTGTCTGGGGAAGTTAAGAAACAGTGGTTTCATACTGGTATCAATCTGAAAATCTCCCCTGTTAGTGAACAAGAGTGTAATAATTCCAAGGTAAATACGTGGTGTGCACCATTCTTCAGCCAGGTGATTGGGCCATTTTTCTTTTGTGAAAACACTCCAAATTACCTAGATATACTCGAAATGTATGCTACACCTTGACTTGAAGATATGCAGCGACACATTCTATCAGCAAGTTAGGACACTACCACATTGGAGTTTGCGTATTCACGATTTCCCCAATAAAAAATTTCCTAGCCAACGGATTGGCCGGGATAGTCCCAGTCCATGGGGCCACGTAATGTACAAGGTATACAAAAAGTTAACATTACAGAGTTAAGACTTGTATGAATAGGCAGTGACTTCCTTGAATAGGAAGTCACTGCTTCAAACCCTTTGAATTAAAATCGTTCAGTCTTGACATCCTACGTGCTACCAAAGGTGCCCACGTGGTTTACTGAAGTGCAGTGTGAGATAAGAAATTCTTTGAGTTGGTTTATTAAGTACAGCAAACCGTTTTATATCTATTACAATAAAATATTAATGAGGTTCAGAAGTGAATAATTTCGACATCCTGTAGATATATACACGTACATATAACATACATTGTGCTTTGTTGAGTTAGCATTGTAAAACAATTAAATGGCATGTTTCACACTGTTAAATACTTTCATTCTTAACCAATTGATCTGTTGATAGCAGTCGTTAACATGGGGCACATATTAACTGGAAGAGTGGTAAATTCAAAATACTGGAAAGGAAACACATATTGAGAATTTGTTAGTGATAAATTTACTCTTTAATAATTACGGCTATACAGATTTTCAATGTTTGACGTTTCTGCAAGTTTACTAAGTTTTTTCAGCTTTCAAATATATTTTAGAAATGTTATGCAACTTTCAAAAAAGTTGTGGGGGGAGGGGATAGAGAGACTGTAAACTTATTAGTTCAATTCAGTCGTGTTGTTTTTAGAAAGCCAGTTAGAAAATACTAGAACAGTGGTTCTCAATATTTTTTGGCCCATGCGCACTTTTCAAACGTCAGAATGTCATTCCCCCACCTTTCAAAGATTGTCTGACTCAAAAGGTGCATTCGAAAAAGATAAAAAAGTGAAATATTTATCTTCATTTTTAATTTAATATGTGACATCCAATAAAGTGTGATGTCCTGTAGATTATGTACAATCTGTAGAACTGTAGTTTGTAGAAAGACCAATATTCCAACACTGGGTCTGTCAACTATGGTCCCGATTCTCCCCCTGGGAGGGAATTCCCACCTGGTTGAGAACCCCTGCACTAGAATGTTTGCTCTACCAATGAGTTTTACATTTATAAGAATGAAGGTAAGGTCTTTGTTTCTATTTATATCTGAAGAATCCTTTCGTTTGCAGGCAAATAGATAGCAGTGGTCCTTACGGAAAACTAAGTGAGCGAAAGAATCTAGTTTGCAGCTGAAAATAAAACATTCACTTTTCATACTGATAAAGGAACTGAATAAAACTGTAATGACTTTATACAGTGAATGAACCAATATGTTCTTTGAGAATTTTCATTCATTAAGATATATCTTTACTTATTAAGAGGTGGCTACCATTGGAGATATGTATTAGAGATCAAATTACATTTGTGATGGAAAATAAAATTTCTAAATATCTTGGAACTTGGTATATTTTTTTGGCTAAGTATACTTACCAGATCTTCCTCTAAATGTATATATTTAAAGGGAACAAAATACATAGTCAATAATTCTATTATATCCAAAAAAATCTTCAGAAACTTGGAAGTTTCTGAAGGTTCTCTGGCTTGTGTGGCCAAAGAGAACCCCAAATAATTGTTCTTGTGAGAATAGTAAAAAGTTAAATGTTAAAAAAAAAAAAAACCCTTTATTATTTACTTATAAGGGTGTAGTCTCACTAAGAATTTTTTTAGTTATTACTCACTGCATGTTTTTCTGTGAATAACTGTTTTGGAGAATATGAGTGCCTTTTATGTGTTAACTGGATCTTATTTACAGTGTAGCTTTGGTAAGTTCCAGATATTTGTTAGGATTTTTAAAGATATTCACACAGCTTACACCAGAAATTCATGAGCATTACACAAAGGGTAATGCTTTCTCACGTTACCTTTCTAACATGTTGGTGTAGAAGTCATCAATAATTCCATAAAATTTCCAGTCAATATCTGTAACGTTAAAATCTACCCACTATAAGACATTCTGACCCAATATATTTGTCTGTATAGTTATAATCATCACTTACTTGGCCTATAACATAAACCTCCCTCCATTTGTCTTTCCACCAATCAACTACCCAGTGGCTAAAGACATATTTCCATACATCTATCCCGCAACCATTCTTCTTCAGTTTGAATTTGTCTCCTCACGTGCATAGTCTGAGCAAGAGGCAGGATTCCATTGACACGAAACTTAGTCAATCCAAGCCTCGATCAGATCTCAGGTGTCTAGTATGCAACTAGACTAGACTGAAACTTTTGTTCCCCTCACTAATCTTGTTGCTCTTCTCTGTACCCACTCCAATGAGACTTGCAGATCTATATGCAGTACTCAAGATGTGGTGGCCTAACCATTCCTTATAAAACAGGATAATCACCTCCATATCCCTACTGGCAAAATTCCTGTATATCATTGATAAAAAAAAGCTGAGCTGTCCAGGCAGCCTGTCTGCACTGCTTGGAGAACTTTCTATCTAACTGCACAATTACCCCAGTCTTCCACTACCCTGAGTATTGTACCATACAGTTGGTAAGTTAATCTGCGATTACTGCTCTCCATATGAAGTATCTTGCATTTGTCCATGTTAAACTTCAATTGCTGCTTTTTGCCCTAATTTATCTAGATCTTGTAGCATACCCTGATTACTGTCATTAACCATCCTGCCAACCTTCTTAACATCTACAAACTTAAGACATTAGGCCTGATATTCCTTCATCAATATCAATAAATACTGAAAAGAACAATGGGCCCAGCGCCAAATCCTGAGAGACTCCGCTAATAGCATTTTTCCAAAAGTGGTGACCAGTGAAAACCACTCTGTCTTCTCCCACTCAACTATCCTGTTATACATACCAGTAATTTTATGTAAACAGTATGAAAAGTTTTTCTGATATCTATGATGTCGTTGTTGTGTCTGTTTGTTATTTCGTTTTTAGGAGCATTAGTAACTAAGGCCATATTGCTCCGGGATATGTGGTGGTCATTCCCTGACCTTTCCGCATCCTCCGTATTTGGTGGTGACAGGCTTGAACCCCGGTCTAATCAAATGTGTGCTACGCACTGCTGCTCCCTCCCACCTGGCTACGGAGGTGCCTCTATGATGTCAAAATTATTTTTTTGCATCATTCTTTGTCACTGTTCATAGCATCCAATCATATTGGTCAAACAAAACTGCACCTTAACAAATCCATGCTGATTGCAATATAAATATATTTCTGGCTAGATGATTTATTTATATAATCAGTGACTCCATTATTTTCCCTGTAACAAAAGTCAAGCTCACAGGTCTGTAATTACTCATGTTCCCCCTTGATCTCCCTTTGTGAATTAGGGATACATTTGCACGTCTCCACTGAATTCGAAGATGCTTTCATAATTATGGCTAAAGGTTTGCTGACATCTTTTGTTGCTCCCTTAATATAACTGAATAGATACCATCAACTACAGGTTCTATTTTACATTTACCTTCAATTTCTTTCACTTCCTGTTATTACAAAATCATTTTACCTCCTTTAGAATTTGATACACTTCTGACATCCCCATCCCTAAAAAACTCATGTGAATGTGATGCAAAATAGCTATTGTTTGCCAGCAACCTGAGTAAGTTTGTCAACCATAAAACCATTCATACCTGGTGGACCAATGTGATTCCCTCCCCTTCCATCTAGTATAAACACTAGAAGGAAGGAGTTAAATAAAGAAGCCTTTGCCGTTTATCATTGTATTCTTTGCCAGAGACTTCTCATCTGCCTTAGCTTGCCTAACCTTCTTTGTGAGTTGATTTCAGGCTAGTTTATATCTACCGTAGGCTTGTGTTCTGCTTGATTTATATAATTTATGTTTGAGTGGCATCGTATTTTGATATTCCTACATTGTCCACATTTGATGACAATCAGTACTTCAAATTCACACCTTCCATTTGTGTATCGCACCCTTGTAAAAACAGGCCACACTGAGAAAAAGTCTACTCCATGAGTCTTGCACAATCTCACCTTGGCTGAATTGACAGAGCTCTCATCACGTACTCCCTCTCCTTATCATGTCTAGACAAAATTTTAAACATTTGCAAATTTAATCCGAACTTCTTTTTCTCACACTCTTTACAACCAAGAGTGCACAAAACATCCCCTTTACTTTATCATGTCCCACTACAGGTAGCTTTGTTATTTTAGTCTGAGGCATCATTTAATTTATTACTCTAAATTTAATTTAAAAATACACGAAACTAAGTGATTTAACTATAATAATGCTACACGTACGGTTCTTGTATCGATTCACTGAGCAATGGCTCAAAATGAATCAAAAGTCAAAGTGGGAGAAACTACTTTGACTTTTTAAACAATTTCAGAGGCCAAGTAAGAAAAAATTACATCTACTAATCAGATCAGCAAAGATAACTGAACTACTAATTTTAAATAAATGGATAAAAAAAAAAAATAAACAATTTTTAAAAAATACAAGTCTATTTAACAGAGTTTAAAAATTGATCCCTATCATTTCATGTGGGAGTTTAAATAACAAAAAGTTCAAAATTTTGCCACCAGGAGCACAGAAAATGACTAATTTAAAAAAAATAACTTAAAAATTTCAATAATTATTACTGATCAAATTTCCACCTGTCCATCACTGTTTCTTATGTGCAACCAAGATGGGGCATTCTGTTCTCCATAGCTACCTTCATATTTTCTAATGGAACGTTTGCTTCATTCTGACAGATTGTGTTATTCTCATCTTAAAGAGTCATTGTTGTACCCCGTCAATTCTTCAAATCACTCACTGTAATGCCAACGGATGACACTTGTAGGCTTAGGAATTTGGTAACCTTCTTCAAAGTGCATTTCAATAATTATGCCTTTTCTCAAATAAGGATTCCTAGAGACATTCTGCTGTGTTTGTTGTGCTCTGAGGGCTGCAATAAAACTATCACCATTATTGTAAAAAAGTTTAATTCAAATTTCTTTATCTTTATGCAAAAAGAAATGCCAACATAAAAGTGCATTTCAAAATACCAATTTTGACTACCTATTACAATTCTGTTCTTGAAAATTCAAAACAATATTTGAAACTTTTATCAATTTAGATTACATATGTTAGTGGTTAGATCAGTGCTATCCATTTTTTTTTAATGCTGACACACTATGTTGTGCCAATAATAATTTTGCATCTCACCCTTTTGTTCTGTATTAGTTAATATTAAAATTGCATGCATTTATTATTGAATAATACACACCTCCCTCTGTTTCATGCCAAAAGTAGGCAAACAAGGGCAAGGGGAAGAAGGATGGCATGTGGTACTGAATGCAAGTTTAATCAAGGCTATGTGAAATCAAATATCAACATGGCACTCTGGGGTGTCGCAACCCCCAGTCTGGAAAGCTTTAGGGTAGATGAATGGCAAGTTAAATAATTTAAAAAGAAACTACCAAAATCCTACATAATTCAGATCAGTTTGTGACAGAAAAGTAATCTTATATAGCAAGTAGAGGAAGAACATAATAAAAGAACAATATAAAATATATAAACAATATATTAAGAACAATATAAAACAAACATTTCCACCATTCATTAGAGGCCTATTTTAATTGTAACACATGCATTACAGTGAGGCATGACACTTTATGAGAAGTGAAATCACAAAAATTACAAGCAGTGGATTTGTTACATTTATAGCAAATCAATACACAATATTTTCACATTGCAAAAGAATTTACATGATACAGAAATAAGTGCAGTAACTCTGTTTGATGAAAATGTGATTACTATAAATCATTTCCACTTTTGATTTTCTTTAACAGACTTTTTTTTTTCCTCTTCAATCATCTTTTGGGCCTCCTCTGGAATATGACCATTATCAAGATCTTTGCTCCACTGTTTGTACTAAAAAAAAAGTTTTCATATAATCAACATCAAATATAAGAATTGCAAATTAAGCTAATTTACTCCTATACATAGCATTCTGGTTTGACAATTTATTTTTATTTTTAACAATTTTACTCTAATGCTGGGAAACGAAGTCAATATAAGAATAAATTAATATTTAAAAGCATTCATATCCATTTTTTAGAGAACAGCCAAACTCTTTATATCCCTTGTGTATGTAGTCTGAGCAAGAGGAAGAATCCCATTAGCAATGAGCTTGCTCAAGCCATTTAAAAATGTGTCCAGTATATGTTGCCATTGATTATTTTTGTTTCCAGCTAATAGCAGATACAGTTCAATAGATAGAAGCCCAAAAATAGCTTTAAAATGGAAGATACTGTACCTGCCAGCCACTGTTATTTGATTTTAGTTTACAAAAGCTGAAAATGGAAAAAAAAAAAAAAAATCACAGGAATTCAGTTCCAGAAGTTGATGTAATTAAATTCTCTCTCTCTCTCTCTCTCTCTCTCTCTCTCTCTCTCTCTCTCTCTATATATATATATATATATATATATATATATATATATATTATATATAATAATATATATGGTAGTAGTTGAATGTACCTCGAAGAGGTGAGGTATAAGTAGGTCGGTATAGTGTAGACCCATTGAAGCCTGTGATACGCCATAACCCAACCAAACATGAAGACCTAAGCACGTGCCAACGGAAACTGGAAAAAATAATATATACACATGCAACATATAAAAATTATTAACATGTTAATTATACATATGTAGATACGTTGAAAGGGACTTTATCGAGGGCTAACCCTTTCAATGTATCAACCATAATTAACGAGCTATCCGTTTCTGTTATCATCATCCAGTCCAACAATATCCAAATGATAGTAAAAAGTATACATAAGTGTGGTATACGAGAATGGGAGTTCCAAAAAGTAGATACCCAAGTGGGCAAGCCCGAATATTTAAACTTTATTAGGATGATAAGGTTATCAATGTATAAAAAGTATGCTAAAATTTTGCCATAGACTGGCATGATGGCATTTAGCCCAACGGATAGCTAATTTACAAAATTAATAGTTAGTATTACTAAGAATGAGATCCATCCACTGTTATACTTATATGTGTGGTAAGAGTTTAGCATTTTTAATTATTAAATCAAAAAGATAGCAAGCGCTAACACAAGGTGAACGGTGGTAGACTAGAGTATAGCTATAGTAACTCAATCCCCCTCGAATTACTCTAATAGTTCATGAGGTATGAAAAAGTAGAGTTTTTTTACAGCAGAAAGCAAGGTCAGCATAGGAAAAAGCAAAGCATAAGGTTACTTAGGATTAAACCAGGAGCGTAACTGCCCATCCCTTATAGTAAGGGATCCTGGTTTATGATTAGGTACAAAAAGTTAGCAAGCATAAGCAGTGTCTAAGATATCTAAAAGGATACGACTTACCACGTGTAGTCAGACAGTTAGTCTTACCACGTGTAGTTGACAAACGAAACGATTTCCAATTTAATGCCAATTGGAGCTCCAATATCTCCAAACGGATACACAGAAATATTATAATCATGCAATGTATTAGAAGAACCAACATATGCAGCAAGGTAGATGATATTATAGATACACTTAACAATTTCAGATTAAAATTAATAAACAACGGATTCCCACACGGCATCATTAAAATATACCTATATAAAGCTATTTTGGCAGCCCTTAATAAAAGACATAATAACATTAACCCACAGCTTATTATCGATAAAGTTTTGAACGGCACTTACACCACTTAAATTTGGTGGTTACATTTCGTGGTCTTATCATGATGACATCCTTGCAATTGGCTGGGCATGTATATATATATGTATGTATATAGTAGGTACTACCCATGGAGTATGTTACATATAGCTTACACTCATTGAAAAAGTCGTACCTATATTTACTCCACGGGCAGGAAAATATTCTTTGCATACTCTACTTTTACTTCGAGAACCATCTTTCAGTTTACATAACAAAAGTACAGAGGGCACCACATACTAATGAATTAATTGAAATAAATAGAGACATTTTAGAAATTTTAATGATTTTAACTACAAACACCAGTAGGCGTTTGACACTGCTATTGCCGCATATATACCACATACGCACTTTTATTCTGTCTTTCTAACTGTCTGACTACACGTGGTAAGTCGTATCCTTTTAGACACTGCTTATGCTTGCTAACTTTTCGTACCTAATCATAAACGAGGATCCCTTACTATAAGGGACGGGCAGTTACACTCCCGGTTTAATCCTAAGTAACCTTATGCTTTGCTTTTTCCTATGCTGACCTTGCTTTCTGCTGTAAAAAACTCTACTTTTCATACCTCATGAACTATTAGAGTAATTCGAGGGGGATTGAGGTACTATAGCTATACTCTACTCTACCACCGTTCACCTTCTGTTAGCGCTTGCTATCTTTTTGATTTAATAATTAAAAATGCTAAACTCTTACCACACATATATAAGTATAACAGTGGATGGATCTCATTCTTAGTAATACTAACTATTAATTTTGTAAATTAGCTATTCGTCGGGCTAAATGTCATCACGCCAGTCTATGGCAAAATTTTAGCATACTTTATTATACGTTGATAACCTTATCATCCTAATAAAGTTTAAATTTTCGGGCTTGCCCACTTGGGTATCTACTTTTTTGGAACTCCCATTCTCGTATACCACACTTATGTATACTTTTTACTATCATTTGGATATTGTTGGACTGGATGATAACAGAAACGGATAGCTCGTTAATTATGGATACATTGAAAGGGTTAGCCTTCGATAAAGTCCCTTTCAACGTATCTACATACGTATAATTAACATGTTAATAATTTTTATATGTTGCATGTGTGTATATATATTATTTTTTCCAGTTTCCGTTGGCACGTGCTTAGGTCTTCATGTTTGGTTGGGTTATGGCGTATCACAGGCTACAATGGGTCTACACTATACCGACCTACTTATATCTCACCTTCGAGGTACATTCAACTACTACCATATATATTATTATATATTTACAGACAGATTTAATGTTTAATCTCATACAGATTAAAGATTTAATCTCATAAAGATTAAATCTCATACAGATACAGGCCTCCATAGCCGAGTGGGCAGGAGCGGGAGTGCAGTAGCACACGCTCTTTGAGTAGACCGGGGTTCAAGCCCCTGACTGCTGAATACGGTCGATCTGCCAACCCGCACTGGACCAGCGTGGCAGATTATGGTCCATTTCCCTCAGCATGAATTGTTGAGGAGGCTTCCATCCTGCAGTGGGTTGATAATGGCTGCACTTTACTTTTACTCATACAGATGGCATTAATTGGTTCTGATATAATTTATTATTTATATCTAACATTAAATACACTATTGCATTTTTGTATCAGTATATATAGAGAGAGAGACAGAGAGAGAGAGAATTTATCTTTATTAACCACTTTTTTTACGCTCTGGTTTGATTTTTAACAATTTTACTCTAACATTGCTTTTAAGAGCAAAACTGCCAAATGTAAATTTTCAGGCAACTCACCTGTGAAAGAGTTAATAGCTCAAATTTGTAAACTCATTTACATATTATCAGCAAAATGTATCAACAGACTGGCTTTAGATCTAGATGACAAGATAAAAAAGAAAAGAACTTGTCTTTTTGCACTTTCTAAATACATATTCTGCAAATGAGGGTACTTTGTGTGAAAATAGCACATTTTCATTTTTATATGTTATGAAATATTATTTAATTATTTAAATGCAAAAAAGTTTGTCAAATAACCTTGGTTCAACTGTTTTTGATAGGACTGACTAAAATAGTGAATATAAAAGATGCAAGTTTGACTCAAATCACTGAATAAACATGTGGCAATCAACAGTGATGATGATGACCATATTCTCAAAGGAGCAGCTACCTCAGCTTCAGTGAATCAATGCTGATTAAAGGGCAGGGGTAGCTGGAATAATTCACTCAATATCTCTAAATAGGCCTACGAGGCTGGGAAAACTCATATTAAATAATTAAACTTCACACCAACCAGGTTGGTGTGAAGTTTAATTATTTAATATAATTCACTCAAACCTAGTTAAGTCAGAGTGAGGAAGAAGGAAGGGCAAAGTGACTAAGTATAGTGGAAATTAGCCAGTTAATAAATGAAATCCACTACCTTCAATGCTGAGAAGCAGTTTTGAATGTGATGAAGCATGATTCTTAAGGTGAAAGTCAAGTCTGGTCTTATTAAGTCAGTAATAGTCTTTCCAAACTACAGCATAATAGCTGACACATACGTTATGCTGTATTCCAAATTACTCCATATATAAGAATAAAAGATAAAATATTATAGTCTTTCCAGACTACAGCATAATAGCTGACACATATATTATGCTGTATTCCATATTACTCCATACATATGAATAAAATATGTAAATAATATAAACGTTTTTTCATCATACAAATCCCTTGGATTGTTGTCATAATTTTCTAGCTGTGGATCTGCATTTTCTATTGGTGGGAATGACTGTAAGGCCACTGCAAATTTTGATTTTGGATATAAAATGAAAGAGAACTGATGGAAAATAACTAGTTATTTTCAGTAATTTACCCATTTACTAGTGACGTTCATTTATTAAAATATTTTTGGGCTTGATGTCAAATCCAACACCACACTTCAAACAGCAAATAAGATTATGGGTGAAACTGATTGGGGATGGGGGAAGATTATCAGACAACAAAATTATCTGGTAAGTGATTGACAGGTACTTTCACACTAATGAATGCTTAGCTACAACAGCATCCCACAGGTGCATATAACTGATAACTGTCAAGCAATGTGGATAACCCATGATGGGCAAAGCACAATCAAAGCAGGAACCACAAGCAGTCAAAGCAGCTCCATGCAATTTAGAAAACAGAATCTTTAAAACTTAACCATGAATAAGCAAATCAACAAACCATAACATGGTCATGCAATTTCATTGCTCCATGGAACTCTTCTTTTATAAAACTTTTGATTTTGATAGGTGTGCTTTTATCAGCCAAAAGATATAATTATTTAAATATTGGATTACACGCATAAATTTGTACTTTAATATTACTGTATTCATTTTATTTTCAAATAATGAAATCTGTGACAGGCCAGAAACTTTTCAACTATCCCTCATAAATGATGTTCACTTCCTAGGAGGGAAAAAAAAAAAAAAAACAAAAAAGCCTTCTGCTTATTTTTTATAAGTTATAAAATGACACACATCTGTACCTTTAAACATTAAAAATTTTGAATAAAAAAAAAAAAAAAGGCTTAACTCTTTCAGCAGTATATCTACATTTTTCATGTGTGGTGTCTGTGGCACATATATGATCTACTTTTCACACACGGACTGGCTTATGCTCTTTCTTCCTTCCATCTTTCCTTTCGTACTAAAGGACACTCCCAAGAGTATAGGAAGATCAAAGTTTTGAAAGTTGCTTTACACAATGTGTCCATCGTTATATGAACTGGCTTGCTATTTCTCTAGTACATACTACAATCTGTAATCCATGTTTCCAACAACAAATTCTAAATAGGTAGCATTCAAGGAATTAATCTTGAAGGATACAAAGCTTTTCACACCAACTAAGAAATACTGTTCAAAGTTTAGGCCTAAACAGATGTCAGATGAAGTAATGAGATTCGTGGCAGAGAAGAAAAATGCATGGGATGCATATAAATTATCAGGAGACACAGAACCCTATGGTAGATATAAGCTAGGTCTCTAATCAAGTCACAAAAAAGGTTAGGCAAGCGAAGGTAGATTACGAGAAATCTTTGGCAAAGGATAAAAAGAAAAATAGCAAAGTCTTTTTTACTAATATAAACTCTAGAAGAGGATGAATCAGGTTGGTCCACTCAACATCAATGGTTTAAGTGTTGATGATCCTGCTCAGATATCTGACAAATTGAATGAGTATTTTGCATCTACATTCACAAATGAGGAATTCTGTAGGAAAGTGGAGGACAGAAACTTACTAAACTAACAGGGAGCTTAATGATTTTGTAATAACTGAGAGCAAAGCGGAGAAATTGTTGAAGTTAAACATAAGAAAGGCACCTAGGGTGGATGGGATCTATCCAGTTATATTAGAGGAGGTGGTAAAGGAATTAAGCAAACACTTAGCCATAATTATGAGAGCATCCTTGGACTCAGAGGAGGTCCCCACAGACTGGAGATGTGCAAATGTGTTCCCAATTCACAAAGGGGATGATATGGATAATTAATTATAGACCTGTTAATTTACCTTCTGTTCTAGGGAAAATAATGGAGTCACTGGTTAAAGAAGCATTGCAGGATCAAAGACTGCACTAATAATTCAAACACAGCATAGGTTTGTTATGGGGAAGTCTTGTCTGACAAATTTGACTGGATACTACGATGTAGTCACAAAGGAACTGGATGCAAAAAATAATTTTGATATCACATACTTGGATTTCAGGAAAGTTTTTGATACTGTTGTGCACGGAAGACTGCTGTACAAATTGGAAAGTGTGGCATTGGAGGCAAATTGCTGCTATGGATAAAGTGACGGTTGAGTGGGAGACAACAGAGAGTGGTAATCAATGGACACTGCTATTCATGGACTAATGTTATTAGTGGAGTCCCCCAGGGTTCGGTATCGGGCCCATTGTTGTTTTATATATTTATCAATGATATTGATGAAGGTATATCAGAGTTAATGTCCAAGTTTGCAGATGATACAAAGGTTGGCAGGGTTGTTAATGACAGTAATGGCAGTGTGCTACTGCAACAGGATCTAGATAATTTGGGCAGATGGGCTGAGAAGTGGAAACTGAAGTTTAACATTGATAAATGAAAAGTACTGCATATGGGTAGAAGTAACCCCAGAGAAACGTACCAACTGTGCGGAACTACACTCAGGGTAGTAGAGAATGAAAAAGACCTGGGGGGGTAATGTGCAGTCAGTTTTGAAGTTTTCTCAGCAGTGCAGTCAGGCTGCCAGAGCAGGTCATTGGGTTTTGTCAATGATATACAGGAATTTGGCTAATTTTTTTTTTTTTTTTGTTTTTTATGAAAACCCCAAATGAGAGGTATTAGAACCTATAGTAATTAGTACCATGCTTGGGTTGGAGGTTGAGAAGATGACAGAAGATATTTGTTGACATTAGACAAACTTCTGTAGACTGTAATTTTCAGGAAATACATATGAAGGAAGGTTGTTTCAGAAAATGGCAGTTGAATGAATAAACAATGAAGATCAAAAGTTGGTTCTGTGAGTTTGAATTTGGACAGTAAATGGATATTGGCGGCACGTGTTCGGACTCTTTTGAAAGAGAGAGCGGGAATTACAGAAGTCAATTCAGAAGAACAGTGCACATGGAAGTATCTGTAGAAAAGGCATGCTGCAGAAACAGTACGTCTATAAGACAGCGAGTGGAGAGACCCTGTTAGAAATGAGTCATTAATTAACCTACTGACCTCTTCTGAATGGAATCTACAAGCCTGAGAGAGGTTTTGGTGGTACCATCCCAGATGTAGGAACAATATTCCATAGTAGGGTGGATTTGCAATTTATACAGAGTAAACAGCTGTTTGGAAGAAAAGTAACGACGACAGCGAAACAGAAAACCAAGTTTTCTAGATGCAGAGGAATCAAAATTGTAATGTGCATGTGCCAAGAGAGATTAGAAGTCAGGGTAATCCCCAAAAGAGATATATCATTTTGCCTAGAAATCGGAGTGTTACCAAAGATAAGCATAGGAACAGAAGAATCCTTTTTCCGAGATATAAGACAAGACTGAGTTTAGAAGTATTGAAATCAACTAAGTTGTCTTTGCCCCACTGAAGAATTAACTGGAGATCGGCATTTAAGGAATTGGTAGCGGATATTCGAGAAGTTGAAGCTGATTGAGCAGGGCAAAGTTTCTTAAAATGGAAGGTCATTAATATACAATAGGAAAAGAGTAGGGGGAAAGAACCGAACCCTGGGGGACGCCAGCATTAGTGGAGAAGTCAGAAGACAGAGAGCCATCTACCATCACCCTCAGTGAGCGATCAGAGAGAAAACTGGATAACTAATTAGAAAAAACAGTTGGCAAACCATAAGATGGAAGCTTGTGTAGAAGACCTTTATGCCAAACACGACTGAAAGCCTTTGAGATGTCGAGAGCAACTTCTTGTGTTTCACCAAACTTTTCCATTGAATTTGACCATAAATGGGTAACATAAGCCAGAATATCACTAATGGATTGACACTGACGGAATCCATACTGGTGATCATTGATCAGACTGAAGGTTTCTAGGTAGATTAAAAGTTGGCAGTTAATTGATTTCTCAATTACTTTAGACAGAGTAGAGGTAATTGCAATGGGACGATAATCGAATGGGAGGGATTTGTCACCCTTTTTAGAACTGGCATATGAGCAAATTTCCAAGCAGAAGGAAAAACACCTTAGAAATAAGAAAGTGAAAAAAGGCTGCAAAGAACAGGAGTAAATTCAGGAGGTTTTGAGAACAAGTGGAGAAATACCATCAGGACCTGGAGCTTTCTTAGCATCAAGATTCCGTCCTTTTGACGGAAGACCACAGGAGGCATTGAATGGAGCATGATGGGAAGTGTTTTATCAAGATCATTAATACATGAGTTGGAAGGAAAATGGGATGCTAGCATATCAGCTTTATCCTTGGCTGAAGTGACAACAGAACCATCTGGTTTGGACAGAGGTGGGAGCAGAGATGGGCAAAAGTTGCGGCCAATAGCTTCGGCAAGAGACCAGAAAGCTCGATTACCATTAGGGCAAGAAGCAAGTTTTCTAATCTTAGCCTGTTCAAAATCTAGCTTGGACTGATTAATAACTGCTTTACAATTGTTGCGAGCTTTGGTGTAGGCAGAAAATGAAACTGAAGAATTAGAAACAAGCCAATTACGATATGCAACATTCTCCTCTTGAACAGCCTTAGCACATTTATTGGAAAACCAAGGTTTCGATAAAGGATGAGATTTTAACGTGGAGTGTGGGATAAAGGATTCCATTCCTACAAGAATAATTTCACTGAGACGATCTGAGCAAACGTTGACATCAGAAGTTTTGAAACAGTAATCCGAACTAGGAAAAGAAGAAAAGAAATCTCGCAGGTAATCCCGTTATGCATTCTTGTAATGCCAAACAACACGTGGTTGGGAATAGCCATGAGATAAAAGTCTTCCATTGGAGAAGAGACAATCACCATGTTGTGATCTGAGGTGCCTAAAGGACCACTCACTTAGACCATGTACTTAGAAGGGTTGTTTGTGCGAAAAAGATCAAGCGTGTTGGCCATATGGTTAGGATTGTCCGGTACTGTTGAATTGTAAATGAACAATCTGTGCAAGGTCATTAGTAATTGAAAATGTCTCAGTATCTCAACCAGCTGGGTCTGTGTGACTAGAAAACGGAAGCCAGCTGGAGTTGTGAACATTAAAATCACCAAAGAAAATTATCTCACTGTTAGGAAAGTTAGACTGGAGAAAGTCAAAGAGCTCCAAGTGATTAGTGGAGTTGGGAGAATGGTAGAGACAACAGATGAATTTCACAGAATGAGGTAGAGAGATTTTAAGCCAGAGAAGATCGAAAAGTGGAGATTCCAAATTACCAAGTCTCTGACAGGGAAAATCGGAATGGACATATACACAAGTACCACCTTGGAGGGGAAAGGAATCATACAGGGAATGATTTGGCAACTGAGATGAGCAGTAGTTGAATCAACTGATAACTGAGATTCTACATGGGATTTGGCAGACTGCAAGTGGAAATGGACATCGCTGAGATTAGAATTGAGACCATGTATATTTGTGAAATTAACTAGGAAGCGTTTGGGAGGTTTAGATCTTTTCGCAGATAAGCTTACTCTATTCTAGGAGTGATAAGATAAGCTTACTCTATTCTAGGAGTGATAAGATAAGCTTACTCTATTCTAGTGGCTAGGAGCAGGAACGGGTGCATGTACACCAACGCTAGTAGTATAGTTAATAAATTTGACGAGCTTGAAGTGCTAGTCAAGACATCAAAGGGAGATATTGTTGGGATATCAGAGATGTGGTGTCACACAGATATAGGCAGTGCAGAGTTGGAATTTGGGCTGTACAATGTGTATAGGAAAGATAGTCAGGATAGGAAGAGAGGAGGGGTTATGCTGTTAGTTAAGAAATATACAAAATCTAAGGACGTGCACCCAATTGATGCTGGAGGACAATGCAGTGTTGAGTCTGTTTGGTGTGAAATAAGCACTGGGAAAGGAAAAATGAGAGTAGGTGTGTGTTACAGGCCTAATAAATCTGATGAGTATAATGAGCAATTGTGCAGAGAAATAGAGTGGGCCACCAGTAAATCAGAATGACTTATAATGGGAGATTTTAACTTTCCAGACATTGACTGGAACTTGTGGATTGGTCACTCGCACACTAGCAAGACTTTTGTGGATTTACTGGATGACTGTTTTCTACAGCAACATGTTTGAGAGGCAACCAGAGGGAGTAATACTCTTGATCTGATTATCAGTAGTGATTCTTCATGCATTAAGGAACCACCACTGGGCGACAGTGATCACAATGTATTGATGTGGGAATTATTTAAAGATGTAGCTACCATCAAGGCTAAAGGGAAGGCCTTTTGCTTTCGTAAAGGTGACTAAAGAGGTCTCAGACAGTTTTTAAATTCTGTACAGTGGGATCAACTGATGATGTTACCAACAGTGAATTCTAAATAGGAAGCCTTCAGGGACTTAATTTTGGAGGCTACTAGACTTTTCATTCCAACTAAGAAATACTGTTCAAGGTTTAAGCCTAAATGGATGTCAGATGAATTAGTAAGGCTAGTGGCAGAGAAGAAGAATGTATGGGATGCATATAAAGTATCAGGCAACAGAGAAGCCTATGGCAGGTATAAACTAGTCTGTAATCAAGTCATAAAGGAGGTTAGGCAAGCAAAGGCAGATTATGAGAAATCTTTGGCAAAGGATGCAAAGAAAAACAGCAAGAAGTTCTTTACTTACGTAAACTCTAGAAGGAAAGGGATGAATCAGATTGGACCACTTAACAGATTGGTTGACTATTGATGATCATGCTCAGGTAGCTGATAAACTGAATGAGTATTTTGCATCTACATTCACACATGAGGAGTTATTCAATGAGGGGAGTGCCAGAAGTTTATCAAATGCTAACAGGGAGCTAAGTGATTTTGTAATAACTGAGAGCAAAATGGACGAAAAATTGTTGAAGTTAAACATAAGGAAGGCAACAGGGGTGGACAGGATCTATCCAGTTATATTAAAAGAGGAAGCAAAGGAAGTAAGAAAACACTTAGCCATAATTATGAGAGCTTCCTTGGACTCAGGAGAGGTCCCCATGGACTGGAGGAGTACAAATGTATCACCAATTCATAAAGCAGGTTCAAAAGGTGACACAAGTAACTACATACATGTTAGTTTAACTTGTGTTCTGGGGAAAATAATGAAATCACTGGTTAAAGAAGCTTTGCAGGATCATTTAGACAAGATTGCAGTAATAGTTAAGACACAGAATGGGTTTGTCAATGGGAGGTCTTGTCTGACCAATTTGATTGGTTACTATGATGTGGTCACAAAGGAACTGAATGCCAAAAATAATTTTGATTTCGTATACTTGGATTTCAGGAAAGTTTTTGATACTGTTGTATATGGAAGACTGCTGTACAAATTGGAGAGGTATGGCATCATACCTCTCCAATCTTGTTGCCCTTCTTTGTACTCAAGGGTAAGCTGCTACAATAGATAAAGGGATGGTTGAGTGGGAGACAACAGAGAGTGGTAATCAATGGACACTAATAACATTTGTACACTCTTCGTGTACAAATGTTATTAGTGGAGTTCTCCAGGGTTCAGTGTTGGGCCCATTGTTGTTTTGCATATTTATCAATGATATTGATGAAGGTATATCAGGTTTAATGTCCAAGTTTGCAGATGATACAAAGGTTGGCAGGGTTGTTAACGACAGTAATGACAGTATGCTACTCCAACTGGATCTAGTTAAGTTTGGAAAATGGGCTGAGAAGTGGCAACTGGAGTTTAACATTGACAAATGCAAAGTACTGCATATGGGTAGCAATAACCGAAGAGAAACGTATCAACTGGGTGGTACTACACTCAGGGAAGTGGAAAAGATTAGGGGGTAATTGTGCTGCCAAATATGAAGTTCGTTGAGCAGTGCAGACGGGCTGCCATGGAGTCTTGTCAATGATATATAGGAATTTTTCTAGCAGGGATAAGGAGGTGATTATCCCATTGTATAAGGCAATGGTCAGGCCACACCTTGAGTACTGTATACAGGCTTGTAGGCCCCATTTTAGGAAGGATGTAGAGTTGCTAGAACGAGTACAAAGAAGGGCAACAAGATTGGTTAGGGAAACAAAGGGGTGCTCTTACCAAGAAAGGATTAAGTTCTGCAAATTGCAGCATCTGGAGACTAGGCACCTGCGAGGTAATCTGATTGAGGTGTATAAGACCTTGAATGGATTAAGCAGATTCAATGCTGATGGGATTTTTCCTTTTGCTCAGATTACAAACCTGAGGGGGTATATATTGAAATTGGGGAAGACAGCTGTAGAATAGATGTGCAGAAATTTGCCTTTAGCCAGCGGGTAGTTGATTGGAGGAACAGGCTTCCATCTTTTGTTATGGAAGCTAACAGCCTAAATAAATTTAAGGCTGAGCTGGGCAGGCATTTGGAACGAATGGAGGGATGAAATGGGAAGGTTTTTTGGCTGATGCTGCATAAGCTTGCTTTCTTGCATGTTGAAGTAATTTGACAATTCATGGTGTATTCAATAGTAAGAAAAAGTGGGGGGGACATGCTGTATGAAGTAATGAAATTTTTGGATATGGCTTACACATGGTAAGAATATACCCAGATCCTTGACATAACGTGGCCTCGACAGTACCCCCCGCCCCGTACACATTCACACTACTCAGACTCCCTCCAGTCACTATCTGGCAGAGTAGTGGTAGCAAGCTGATCTAGAAGACTCCTAGAGAGTTACCAATAGGTTCAGTTCGGTGTACTGACTAGCAGCTGGCCTGTGTACACCGTTTTAGAGATGTACCCTCAAAATGTAAGGAAGATTGGATTTTGCCATGATGTTGATCATAACCTGAAAAGTCATCAGTCATACTGCATGATGGAAGAGATGAGTAAGGGTTGACCGGAACTTAGCTCTGGAGACTAAACATGGGTTCCACCCCTTGAAGCCTCCTATTAGGAATAAGGAGGTGATTATCCCTTTGTATAAGGCAATGGTGAGGCCGTGCCTTGAGTACTGTGTACAGGTCTGGAGGCCACATTTTAGGAAGGACATAGATTTGCTAGAACCAGTACAGAGAAGGGCAACAAGATTGGTGAGGGGAGCAAAGGGATTCTCTTACCAAGAAAGACTTAAGTTCTGCAACCTCCAGCGTCTGGAGACAAGGCACCTGCGAGGTAATCTGATTGACGTGTATAATAAGACCTTGAATGGATTAAGCAGGTTCAATGCTGATGGGATTTTTCCTTTTGCTCAGATTACAAACCTGAGGGGGGTATAAATTCAAATTGAGGAAAGACAACTGTAGAATAGATGTGCAGAAATTTGCCTTTAGCCAGGAGGTAGTTGATCGTGGAAACAAACTTCCATCTGTCATGGAAGTTGATAGCTTAAATAAATTCAAGGAAGAACTGGACAAACTTTTAGAGCAAATGGATGTGTGAAATCGATTTTTTTTTTTTGGCTGATGCTGTATAAGCTTTCTTTTATGCATCATATGCCTCTGCTAACAGTAATGCTAATGGTTTAAAATAGATAACAGCATGAAATTTGTTTTTAAAACCAAGATTGTACCTGCTGACTTCAGTTGAACAAGGTAGATAACTGACCTACAAAACTGAAACTGAAGAATTTCACATATAAATATACTACAGTATCAATATATAAATAGATGTATAAGATATTGTTTCACCAAAAAAAAAGTAACGTTTTATCTACATTTTTTTTTACAAATTCTTTTTTAAAATCTGATTCAATTATTTACAATATGTTTCCTGTAGTGTGGCAGTAAAGTCAATATAAGAACACATTAGTTTAAAGCATTTACAGAGTTTTCATATAAAAAAAAACAAAAAAAAAAAAAAACACACCACTCACTTCACACACCTGTCCAGGCAATGCATGGCAAACTAACCACTGAAAGGGTTATACAGTTATTAGAATCAGCTGCTTGATCTACAGAATATATTTCTTAACTGTGAACAGAAATTTACCATTTCCAGTTCCTTTCTTAACATGAGAACAGCTTTCTCTCGATGAGCAACCAATTCTTCAAGATACTGATAGCGAAGTTTCTTTCGAGCTCTGCATTCCCGTGCACTTTGGCGGCTTCTTTCCAGCTTGATTTTCATGTCAACTTTTGCTGACTTCCTTCCTGGCTTACGCCCTTTCTTCCCTCCGTCTTTCCTTTCGTCCTTAACAGGACACTCCTAAATATGCCAACAGTAAATGGAATACATAAAATACTATACTATGTAGTGAAAGCAAAAAACTGAGATACATAAAAGTCAGTTCCAAATTTTTGATAATTAGAAATAAAATATGCTACAAAACATATCATAGATCTCAAAACTGTGAAACAAATCCCAACGAGGCTTTATGCCACTTCATGTGTTGCTAATATTTTATAGCTCTTGTATGTTTGAAGCTCTTATTCTAAATATACTTGAGTTTGCCAAATCATTTGCTTTATTAATTTCAAACCATTCTATGGCTTGATACCAGACAAGTGTCAATGCTGTTTGTTTAAAGTTTGAGGTTACTTTTCAATGCTTTCCAACTAGGTGAATAAACATCTACCTCTAACCCTAGTTGTTTTTGAAAGATTTATTATTTTTTTGCACTGTAAAGACAATAACATGAAACTTGGAATTCTCTTAAAATAGCTGCTACTTCTGCAGGAAAAAACCAATTTTAAATTTTACACACTGTGAAAAGTGCCAAGTTCGAAATAAGCCTGAAAATGGAAGTAACAGTATCAAATATACATAAGTTTTTTAATTTTTTAAATGATATTTAGATATTTATACATGAGCAACAATATGCATGCAGGTATAGTTTGAAATTTCATGCACTTAACAGTATTTTAAATTGGGAACTGGAGGAGACTAATAGACCAATGCTTCTATTTTGTCTAATCTGTTTTTTGTAATTTTTAGCAAAATTATTATTCTTTTTTAAAACTTATAAAAAGTTTGCTCACAATAAGGATGGCAATTCATTAAGAAAAGATGAAAGATTGGCACTGTTCAGGCAAAATTAAAAAAAAAAAAAAAAAAAATTAAAGAAAATAGGGAGCTGTTAGGTGACTGTCACCATTTTTGCTACATAAGGGGTCACCACCATTATAATTCAAACATAGGTAGCTAAGGAATATCATCGAGAATCAATAATACGCTGAACAAAAATGAAAAATTTTTACAATACAAATATGGAGGGCTTAATATATTTTTTGAAGTTGATTTTGAATGTGCAGCCTGTTTTTAACAGGCACCCTTTGTTTGCAAAGGGTTTTATAATTTAGCTTTCATGTACTTAGATTTTTATCCAACTGTTCATATTAGAACTTCTGATTGAGAAGTTCTGGAGTTGGGAGTTTTCTATATCTCATTAGAGACTTTCTGGCAGTTTCCAGAATATTTTACTCCCTGCATGTCACCAAGAAACTTGCCCAGCTAGATCAGTCAGCTGGAGTTGCGTTTGAGTTAAAATTATTCCTTATTAGTAAGGTCATGCTCTTTTTATAGTTTACAAGCGCCAATTACAGTTTAATGTGCTTTTAAAATGTTACGTCAACATGTTTTGAAGTGATTACACAATTAAATCTCAGAGACAGTCTATAATATACCTATTGAAGAAAACATATAAGCTTCATTTTGGCTGCGAATTAAGTGATCATGACAAGAAGTTGCATTGACCATGCTCAAATCCTTTTGAATTGATCATTCAGAAACCTTTCAAAAAAAAGTTTTAACATTTTTTGGGCAAAAACAGAGCATACAACTATAAAACCTTGTTTCAAATTTCTAAATTATACCATTACACTGTACTGTAGTAATGTATAGAAATTTAATTAATAATTGACAAAAGTCAAAAGTCTTAAGTTCAATCATTAGACAAAAGTTTGTCTTTGATTGAACTTAAGGCTTCTCTTCCACTGAATGCCACAGAAGATGGGGAAGTTGCTCTTGTGAACTGCAGCTGCTGAATATTTCATTGTTGTCTCTGGCTGAACTGTAAACTTGGCTTTACTAATTTCTGGAAATGTAACTTAACTGGAGGTTTGCATGGCTACCTTGGAGGGAGGCTAATGGGTTATGTTATTCTAATGGCTCTAATTTCATTATCCATTATCAGTTCTGGTTGGTACTCTGTTGAAGAGTTATCCAAGAAATCCATTCTTTTTTGTATGCAATCTAAGTTTGACTACAGGGACAGAGGTGTGAAATGCATGGTCTTCTTAATATGGAATGGAATACTATATCACTTTCAGCTAGGTTTTTTTAAAATTTTGTGTGAAGATGTGCAATTCTTTTCTGCAGTTTCTGAGTATTTAACCAACATGGTACTTCCCACAATTGCATCTCTCATTAAGTGATGGGGAAGGGAGGGAGGAGGAGTTAAGGATTTGTTTAAGATTTTTACTGCCCTTAACCTAATATTAATGTTGTGGCTTTAAGCAGTTCTATTAATGGTTTCCCACTATAGTGGGGTCCCAACATCCGATGGTAATTCGTTCCACAAAACCCATTGTATGTTGAAAATACTGTAAGTTGAAACCAATAATACATTGATTCCCTGTGATTCGTTCCCCAACAACACATAAAATAGGTATTTCTTATATGTTATACTTCATTTTTACATTAAAAATAAGTGTTTTATAAAGATTATTTAATAGGTATAAAACATCTTAAAATAAAAAACAAACAATAAATTAGCATTTACCTTAGACTTGCAGAAGTGCAGAGCTGATGAAATCAATGGTGGCATAGTGGTGGTGGGAAAATCAAGTGTCAGGTCTCTTTTCAGTCTTTTGTCACTATTGGCAAAGAAACTGTCCAAAGCAGACTAATTTTGACAACTTTTTTGTAGCTTCCTGCAGTAAGAAATTACTTTGTCTTACATTTTGCCCATCATGAGTTCAGTGTTTTCAATGTAGGGGTGTTTTTTTACTTCTCTTAAACGCTCCCAACAAGAAATGACAGTCTTCAACTCTTCAGGTGGCACTTTTTGGGTGTCTTTTTCTTCCTGTTGCTCTCCAGTGTCACACTCTGTAATTTTCTCCAATTCTTGTAGCTCCTCTATTGTTAGCTCATGCCCATGACATCAATACAGGGGCTCACATCTAGTGAGTATGGGCTTGGCAAACCCAGGGTCCTGAGCTGGATATCATCATTCTTCTCTTTCTTGGTGATTCCCTTCTACTTTTGTCTCTCTCTCTCTCTCTCTCTCTCTCAGGATAACTTTAATTTTTTTTGGCTGGTGCAGCATAAGCCTTAGGCTTCCTTGCACCATATGGTTAATAATAATGTCCTCCACATCCTCTTTGCCAACCTCCAGACTCATTGATTTACCAAGAGTGATAATATCATTTGTCAAGGCACCATCATCTTCAAATCTGTCAACATTATGGATAATTAAAGGCCAGATGTTTTTCCAGGCTGAAGGTGCTTAAACCTTGTGGAAACATCATTCCAAGGACTTACAATCACCCTCACACAACAGTCCAGCACGTTGAACTTCGACCTCCAAAAATCTTTGAGGGTGACAGAATTTTCATCAGAGGTTGCTGCAAAGCAACTTGCAACATTTTCGTGGTGTAGATTTTCTTGAAGTTTGCAATTACTTGCTGGTCCACTGGTTGAAGAAAAGGAGTGGTGTTGGGTGATAAAAATTTGACTTGAACAAAGTCAAATTATGCCTCAAGAGATTGAACAAGTTTGGGATCATGGCCTGGTGCATTATCCAGCAGGAGCAGTGCCTTCACAGGAAGCTTATTTTTCTCAAGATAACTCTTCACTGAAGGCCAGAAAACTTCAAGCTCCCATTCATTGAAGATATATCATGTTACCCAGGCCCTGTTACTGTGCCAAAATACTCCCAGCATGCCTTTGTCGACCTTTTGCTGTTTAAATACTCTAGGGGTGTTAGAGTGATACACAAGCAAAGGCTTCAGCTTAACATCTCAAGAGGCATTGGCACCCAACAAGAGAGTGAGCCTATGTTTCATAGGCTCGTGCTCAGGTAAACTAGTGTTTTACCTTAGTGATGTACATTCTCCTGGCATTTGCTTCCAGAAGAGGCCAGGTTCGTCAGTGTTAAAAACCTGCTGGTGAAGATAACACTCCTGATCAACCAACTCAATTTCAATTTTATAGAAATTTCAACAAATTCTATTTTAAAGGTCTCAGTTGCCTTTTTTTTTTTTTTTTTTTTTTAATCAGCACTGGGTGACTCCCCACACCTTTCAACACTTTTGATATTCACCTTTTTTTGAAGCGCTTGAACCAGCCTGTGCTGGCTTTAAAGTCTTCAGAGCGCACAGCATTGCCACTGGTTGATGGAGCTTTAAGTTTCAGATCGTCATAGATCTAAAACAATCGTACAAGTGATGTTCCGCACGGCACGCGTTGAACAATAACAGTGACTAATTGGTTGAGAACAATTGTACCAGTGATGTTCCATATGGCATGTACCTGAAAATCTCCGACAATGTATCATTTCAACTATACTGGTACCTGAAAATATCATCGGTCCTTAAAATAAGAGATCGTATGGAAGGTATATCGGATGTCATCGTAAGTTGAGGCCAACTGTATATCCAAATTGAATGGAAAAATAATTTGGGATCTGTTTGGGGGGTTGCATCTTGGCAGAGGCAACAACAACAACAACACACACACACACACACACACACACACACACACACACACACACACACACACACACACACACACACACACACACACACACACACAGTAGTCTCCAAAGTGGGGTGTGCAAGATGAGCCATGGGGTGACTTGGTAAACAGTTTCCCAAGGACCCAACTGGTTCTCAACAATCTTGCATATAGTAGCTTATCAGATTGGTAAAGCATAATCTCTTTAACAGGTCCATGCTTTGATTGACTTATAGCCAGGGCTTAAAAAGGAAAAGTTTACAAAACAGCATTTGTCAGGATAATATGTGCTGAAGGCAGTTAACACATGCATAACATTACTGATACGTATGATGAAACTTTCTAGTAAATCATATGTATCAGTAGTGTGCATGTCAGCATAATTTTTAGCTCATGCTATGCCTTGCATCATCACCACATTGGAGAAATGAATGGTATTATTAGAAAGATCTTCTGAAGGAGCACCTGGGGTAAAATTTTTATTATTTTCTATGGCTAGGTTGCAGAGCTTTCACAGTCATCATTTAATGCTTTTATCTATGAGTCAGTCTTGTTAGTTGCCATACACAAGGCATTAGAGAGGCAGCCTGCTATTTCTTAGCTTGCAACTGACTGTGTTGGGCACCCTGTGTTGTTATTTATTTTTCAATCTTTTCGGTGATGTGCTTCTTTTTACAATCGGAATTGTATTTGCTGAGTTATGGCTACCCTGTAAACAATACTTATTGTTCACCACCACATTGGAACTCCTTTTGTTTAAATAATCACTACTATGTGGTCCATGAAATTTGCCTCTGAGCATCTTAAAACTCATACCAATAGAATAGGCACCTCTGAAATTCCCATAAGGACTCTTCTATGGGTTATATAAAAAACACACCTAGATCTCTACTCCCCTCCTAAGTCTGTGCTCAACACTGTTTTATGGTGAGCTTGCAAACATCTAGATGGAAAACACTGCCACTATTGGCAGAGAGAGAGAAGCTGGTTGAGGAACTTAAGAGACCACATTGAAAAGACTACAGACCTCGAAGAAATCAAAATCCAGTTCTCAACAAGAACTAAATCAAAGGATAACCTAAATTGGGTCATCAAAACCTAGAGTAGAATCTTCATGGGATGGCCCTCCTATTATTTCAGGGACTTTGTTCCTTTTATGGCCACTGTGCAGAGTCTGGGCACATAGAAAAGAGAACAGCCTGGCAAATGCAACTGCAAAGGAGTAAATTGGCCACATGACCAAAATCAGTGATGAATCCTGCTTCTACATATAAGCAAGCAGGGGATGTTTTCAGAAATCAGACCAATTATGAATAGGTGATCATTACACAAGTGAATGCACAATCTGTCTTGGTAGCTAACCACTTCACCAAGTTTATGGAAAAAATTAACACTGAAGTGGTTCTTCTGCAGAAGCCTGTTTGTAAATGGGGCAAGGTCACTGCCTATCTACTGTCATATCACAGGATCCAAATCTGTGATACTACCTACACGGCTGCCATAATAATAAGGAATCCAGTCCTAGCGATTACTAGAATTTCTTCTTTATGCACTTCATATACTGCAGGTGTCACCATCAAAAGCAACACCAGCTGTCATACCATGGTGACAGTGTACTTTCAATTTTGCAACCATATAGCACAATTATTGAGTACTGTTGATATCCTTGGGAGAGAGGAGAGCTCTTGTTGGCTGCAGATACCATTGCACACTCAACCCTGTGGTATGATGGAACCATGGATCAGTGAAGAGGACTTCATCACATCTGCCAGATTGGACATTGTAAATGAACCAGGTATGCCCACGACATTCAACTCTAGTAACAGGAAAAGGCATCAGGAAAGCAAAAATAAGAGTGTGTTATAGGCTTAATGACTCTGATGAGTACAACAAACAGTAAATCTGAATGTCTTATAAATGGGACATTTTAACTTTCTACGCATTGACTTGAACTTGTGGATTGGTCACTCACAGAGTAGCAGGCCTTTTATGGAATTTTTTGGATGGCTGTTTTCTACAGCAGCAGCAGCATGACAGGGAGGAAACAAGAGGAAGCATTATGCTTGATCTGATTATCAGTTTGTTTGGTTTTTAGGAGCATTAGCAACTATGGCCATATTTCTCCAGGATATGCGGTGGTCATTCCCTGACCTTTCCGCATCCTCCGTATTTGGTGGTGACGGACTTGAACCCCGGTCTAATCAAGAAGCGCGTGCTACACACTGCTTCTCCTTCCCACCTGGCTACGGAGACGCCTCTGATTATCAGTAGTGATTATTCATGCATTAAGAATCTGCAGATAAAGGTACCACTAGGTGGTAGTGATCAGTGTATTGATGGGATTTACTTTAAGATGTAACTACCATCACGGGTAAAGGAAACGGTTTCTGCTTTCGTAAAGGTGACTCCAGTGATCTTAGATAGTTTTTAAATTCGGTACCGTGGGACCAACTGATGATGTTACCAACAGCAAATTCTAAAGGGGAAGCATTCAATGAATTAATGTTGGAAGCTGCTAGGCTTTTCATACCAACTAAGAAATGCTGCTCAAGGTTTAGGCCTAAATGGATGCAAGATGAACTAATGAGAGACTCCTGGCAGAGAAGAAAAATACATGTGATAAAAATATTAATCATTAGGTGACACAGAAGCCTATTGTAGATATAAACTAGTCTGCAATCAAGTTATAACGCGGATTAGGAAAGCAAAGGCAGATTATGAGAAATTGTTGGCAAAGGTTGCGAAGAAAATCAACAAGGATTTTTTTTACCTATGTAAACTCTAGAATGAGGTGGGGGGATGAATCAGATTGGTTTACTTGGTATAGATGGTTTGACTGTTGATAATGCTGCTCAGGTTGCTGATAAACTGAATTGAGTATTTTGCATTTGCATTCACACATGAGGAATTCTTTAGGGAAGTGGAGGCCAGAAATTTATCAAACTCTAACAGGGAGCTAAATTATTTTGTAATACGTGAGAGGAAAGTGAAGAGAAATTGTTGAAGTTAAACATAAGAAAGCATCTGGGGTGGATGGGATCTATCCAGTTATATTAAAGGAGCCAGCACTTAGCCATAATTATGAGAGCATCATTGGATTCAGGGGAGGTCCACAAAAAAAATAGCACTAATATGCACTTGCACTATGTGGTAGATGGCTCTCATCAACCAGTGCAATACCACCATTTTGCTTATTGGAGGCTTGAAGTGGTGAAACCCATGTTTAGTTTCTAGCGCAAAGTTTCCGGCTTATTCCCCTATACTTCTCCTTCAACCCATGCACGGTACTAAGTACTATAGGTTTTGACACCTTTTGTGTTTGGGATTTTCATAAAAAAAAAAAAAAAAAAAAAGCAGAGAGAGTAATACAATATTTCCATTTGGATCAACATACCTATGTGAGGTGACTTTCTCTGCAATGACTATTATTAAAACCACTTTTAGAAATAAACTTAACTTGGAACTAGATCTTCGGGTAGCTGTGTCCCAAAATATGAAAAATATTCAAGCACATTTTTCCCACTGAAAAATGCTGTTGATTTGATTTATACCACTTTGTACTTTAATTTCAATTTCATTTTGTATTTTTGCATTGAATTAGATTGTGATCTTTTCAAATTATGTGATTCTAGACATAATGCATACCATGAATATTATTTATAAATAAAACAAATAGTATTACATTACATTTCATATCATTTTGTGGTTGAACTTCAATTTAATTTTGTTTTGTATTTTTTTTATTTGTGATTTTAGATATGCCTTCCATGTAAATGATTTATAAATAAAAAAAATTAAAGGTTTAATTTTTTTTATTAAAAAAATTAAGTAAAATAAGGGTGCGCAAGCAAAAAAGTTTGGACACCACTGCAACAGCAACTTCCCCATCCTCTATGGCATTTGGCAAAGCTAGCAGTAAAGAGAAGACCTAAGCCCAATCAAGAAGGTGCAAACTGACCATCTAATCTTTCTTTGTTCCTGGTCTCTCCTCTCTCTCCAAACATGAACATATACACACACACACACGCTTCTTGGCTTCATTGTATTGGATATCATGACAGGTGAAGGAACCATAGTGTTCTGGAATGTTTAGCTAATTAATTAAATTTCTAAATGTTATTACAACACAGTGCAATGTATATTTTAATCAGATGATAAAATATACATTGCACTATGTTGTAATAAATACAGGCATAACATGGCCATAACACTGAAAGATTTTGATTCAGCCAATGTAAAATTAATTGAACTCAACTGACAACTAAGATTCCTCCTTAAATGTTGCAACTATGAAGTCATTCCATTGAGATTACACCTCAAAGATCCCATCCAAACCAGAAACTCTGCTCAGGTAATCCAAGATACTGAGAAATGGATCCTGAGAATTGTCATGAAATTAGTTAGAGCTTACATCAGTTCTGAATGCCTTCTTTCAGAGACAACTGATTAAGGGTCATGTCCAAACGTTCGTAAGATTGAGATTTCGGTCTTGTCTCTTCTCATTCATGAACCCCACCCCCCCCAACTCATCCTTTTCAGTTTAAATTAACGATATTAGAAATATCACTGACGTTCAACAAAACCCCTGCCTCTCCTACTAACAACCACCTGTGCATTCTCCCACCCGACCCCTATTCTCTAAAGCCTGTGGTAACCATATTAGCATCCCCAGCCCTACAATAATAACAACACTGAAACCACAGGCAATGGATCCCATATTATCAGACCTACCAGTCCCTTCCATCGATCATTCACTTAACCTCCTCAGTCTCGAGACTAACTCCTGCCCACTACCAATAATACTCATAAAAGACAACTTCAACTTAAATTTCGAATTGAATGACCACGTAGACTAAGTGCAAAAACTACTCATATGCTAGACTTTAAACCCTCCCTCTCTCACTCATAAATAAATCAGGAACAGTAAAGAATGCTCCCCATCCCCCTTATTTCAAGCACCCCACAGCAGAACTCGGTATAGAAACAATCATAGAAAACACATAATCACAGCAGCTAACATCCTATAAAAAGGCATTAAATTTATTTCTGTACACAAAAAATCATCAATACCCAGGGTCCTGAGCTGGATATCATCATTCTTCTTTTTCTTGGTGATTCCTCTCTCCCTCTCTCTCTCTCTCTCTCTCAGGGTAACGGGAATTTTTTTTTCGCTGGTGTAGAATAAGCCTCAGGCTTCCTTGTACCATAGGGGTAATAATGATGAAAAAAATAATAATAAATGGTTGGTTGGGCTAGTTTGTCACCCCAACCTTTCCTTGATAAAAAAAAAAAAAAAAAACACAACAATTTTATTCAGAGAATTAAGCTATTACAATTTCAAGATGTCATCAAATCAATTAGAACTTACACCACTTCTGAATGCCTTCTTCCAGGGACATTTCAGAGGCAACAACACATACAGTAGCAGATCACAGTAGCAACTTCCCCATTTCCTATGGCATTGGGCAAAGCTAGCAGTAAAGAGAAGCCTTACGCCCAATCAAGAAGGTGCAAAATGACTACCTAATCTTTCTTTGTTCCTGGCCTCCCCTCTCTTTCCAAACATGTACACACACACACACACACACACTTCTTGGCTTCATTATATTGGGTATCATGACAGGTGAAGGAACCAAATGAAGGGTTATGTCCAAACATTCAGAAGATCAGGATTTCATCAATGCTTTCCAGGAGTATCCATGCTCTCTTCATGGAGCTATAAAGGAGATATCACAGCAAGCTAAGCAGACTTGTCTTTTCATGGATGAGACATGAACTGTATGTCAATGTTACATACTCTGAATACCAGGAGATTAACTCTTCCCCCAACATAAAAACTCATACTAACACATAAGAAACCAATATTAGAAAAGCCATTAGAGGAATTGCTGGTAACTTCCAAGCTCTCCCATCCTCAAACACATCACAATTTGTTTTCCTATTCCATTCACATATAGAAGAAACCATTAATATATTGCTAAAAAATGGAATGTTAATGTTAGAATTAAAGGCAGTAAAAATTTAAAGCAAATCCTTAACTCTCTTCCTACCCCAACATCTACTGAGAGATGGTTTGTAAACTTGACTGAGGTTGCGGGAAATATAACATGGCACATGCTAAGAAAACTGCAAAAAAAAAAAAAAAAGACTTCCTAGAAGCTTTCCATATATACAGGAAGACTATTAACTAAATGCAAACTACAGCTAATAACAGTCAACAAAATAACAGCCAGACTAACCCATAAAATAGCCATAGCCCCCCAATGCTAGCCTTCAAAACTTACAGTTTGGTTACATTTTCAGATATTAGTAGAAGACAAGTTTACAGTTCAGCCTGAGACATCACATACAGCAGCAGTTCATAACAGCAAATTTCTCCATCCCCTATAGCATTATGCTGAAAGCTAGCAGTGAACAGAATCTTTAAGCCTAATCACGAAGGCAGAAACTAATCATCTAACCCCCCCCCCCAGCTTAATTGTGTTGGGTATCATGATGAGGAACTGTATGTAATATTTATTCTGCACTGTGTGCATCTTAAGATATAATTTCATTTTTGTACATCTATTTCAATTCCCACTGATGAGGGAACTGGTGTTCTGAAACATTTAGGTTTCTTATAATGATTAGCTATTAATTAATTAGTGTCTAAATTATGACTGAGAATTTATTACAAGATTGCCAAAATCTCAGTTGCAGTTATGTTTCTTTACACTTCCTCCATTCCCATTTCAGAATTTTTCCTAGATGTGATCTATCCAATTTATTTTATTTATTTCGTATGATATGATCAATACACGAAGGAACCAGTTTTTTTTCTTGCTTCCTTAGCGTATCGTGGCCGGGATATCCAACCAACCGGTTGGTTCGGCACCATCGTGATATCCAGCCCGAGGCGGGAATCGAACCCGCGACCTTTAGGTTGCCAAGCAGGCACTTTACCTACCCGGCTAGCCTGGTCGGCATCTATCCAATTATATTAAAGGAGGCAAGTAAACCTTCAACCATAATTAGGAGAGCATTCTTAGATTCAAGGGAGGTCCCTATGGCCTTGAGATGTGTGAATGTATCCCCAAATCACAAAGAGGGATCAAAGTGTAACATGAGTAGTCAAACTGTTAGCTTGATTTCTGTTCAGGGAAAATAATGGAGTCACTGGTTAATGCAGGACCATCTAGACCACTGGTTCCCAATCTTTTATCACTCGAGGCACGCTTTAAGTTAAAAGCCAAATATTAACAGCACACCAGAATAGTGATTGCCATCAAGCTCAATGGAATTTTTTCCGAATCTCGCAGCATACTTGAAAAGAGTCACGGCACACTGGTTGGGAACCACTGATCTAGATACTAATGCAATTATACTGCAGACAGCATGAATTTGTTAAGGGTCAATCTTGTCTGACCAATCTGACTGATACTATGATGCAGTGACAAAGGAACTGTATTCAAAAAATAATCTTGACATCATATACTTGGACTTTAGAGGCTTTTGATACTGCTGCACATAATGGACTGCTGTATAAATTGGAGCACTATGGCATTAAGGGAAAGTTAATGCTATGGATAAAGGGATGGTTAAGTGGGGGAAGACAGAGAATGGTTATTAATGGACACTGCTCTTCATGACCGATCTTATTAGTGGAGTCTCCAAGGGTTCAGTACATTGTTATTTGTTTTTTTTTTTTTTTTTAAGGAGCATTAGTAACTAAGGCCATATTGCCCCAGGGATATGCGGTGGTCATTCCCTGACCTTTCCGCATCCTCCGTATTTGGTGGTCACAGGCTCGAACCCGGTCTAATCAAGAAGCGTGTACTACGCACTGCCGCTCCTGCCCACCTGGCTATGGAGGCGGCGGTTCAGTACAGACGATATGATGGTTAATAACAGTAATCAGGTATGCTACTGCAACAAGATCTGGAAAGATTAGATAGATGGGCTAAGAAGTGACAAATGCAAGGCACATATGAGTAGTGGTAATCCCAGAATAATATACCGACTGTGTGGCACCAAACTCGGGATGGAGAAGAATTTTCATTCTTCTCCATCCTGTGGAGACTTTGGATAATTGTGCAGTTAGACATGAAGTTCTCTGAGCAGTACAGATGGGCTGTCAGGATAGCTCATTGGTTTTTGTCAATAACATACAGGAATTTTGTATGTTATTCAGAGGACCTGTGAATTTACTTTAAGGAGGTGATTATCCTGTTGCATAAGGCCACAGTTAGGACACATTTTGAGTACTGCATACAAGTCTGGAAGCTTCATTTTAGGAAGGATGTGGATTCTTGGAACAGGTGCAGAGAAGGCAATGAAATTAGTGAGAATAAAAGGGTGCTCTTACCAGTAAAGGCTTCAGTTCTGCAAATTGCAGCATCTGGAAGCTGACACCTGCAAGGAGATCTGATTGAGGTATTTAAGGTTTTGAATGGAGTGGCTAAGCTAAATGCTAATGGCTTTTTTTCTCTTGCTCAGACTACACGAGGGGATATAAATTCAAATTGAAGGATGTTTGCAGACAGATATGCTTAATTTTTCCTTGAGCCAGCAGGAAGTTTGAATAAATTCAAGGAAGAATTAGACAAACTGTTAAAGGGGATAGACAGGTGATACAGGAAGTGTTGGTTTTTTTTTTTTTTTTTTTTGGCTAATGCTGTATATGCTTGCTTTCTTGCATTGTTTCCCTACTAACTTTTTGTCATAGAGTAATCTGGAAAAAAAAAAAAAAGAAAGGGTATTTTATGTGAAAAAAATTTCAGGACTGCTTTTGCTACTTCCCCGCCACCAAAGCTTCAAGTCAGATGATTTTGAAAAGATAATAATAGTATTCAGCATATAGTGCAAGGAAGCTACAGGCTTTTGGTGCACTGGCAAAAAAAAAAACACATCCCACTAGATAAGAAAATTTGTGCGCTTTAATCATCACACAGGTAACTATCCAGTTGACCTGTGAATTTATTCAAAATGTCAGCCTCAATTACCTGCGAGGGCAACTTGTTCCAGCAATCAATGACTCGCTTGCTAAATGAAAACTTCCTAGAATCTGGTCTAAACCTTTTACCCTGCAATTTGAATTTATGGCCCCTAGTTTTGAAATTCTTTATAACAGTGAAAATTCCACCATTCATTTTACTAATCTCTCTCAGGGCCTTATAAACTCTTTCTTTATGTGATCACTCTTTTGCTGATTTCACCATGTAAGTCTCCCATCTTTGAACCCTTTCAAGGAGCTCAATGGTTTTTTTTTTTTTTTTTTCCAGATGAGGTCTCCGTACTTGAACACAGTATACCAAATGTGGTCTTACAATTGCCTTACACAGTGGGATTATGACATTGCTATCTCTACAGGATAATTTTTGATAAATCATCAATAGGACACCATGCGCTTTCCTGGCTGCCTTTTACACTGCTCAGTAAACTTCATATCTGCACATATCGTAACTCCCAGATCCCTTTCTTCTTCTACTGTTTTTAATTCAACCTCACCAAGTGTATAATTTATTTTGATTTTGCTATATCCCAACTGCAACTTTGCATATAGCTGCCACTTTTCTGACCATTTTTGAAGTCTGTTCAACTCATTCTGAAGCAGCACTACTTGGCACTGATCATGAACGACTTTGCCAATCTTTATATCATCTGCAAATTTTTACATCCTCAATCGTTGGGAACCCCACTCCTGACACTACACCAATCTGAACAATATCCATTAATCACAATCCTCTGCCTATTGCCCTGCAGCCGTCCAGCAATCCATCTTAGAATCTTTCCAATAATCCCAACATGTTCTAGCTTATACAGTAAGCTCTCATGAGGGACTGGGTAAAATGCATTGTTAAAATCCAAAAAACTATGTATCTGAAGTCAGTTAAACACGATTTCCCTTAACAAAACCATGCTGTGCATCTTTCAGAATGACATACAAATTGGATTGCACTCTTAATCACTGCCTTTAAGATTTTCCCTACCAGTGAAGTCAGACTAACTGGTCTGTAGTTACCGACTTCACTCTTAAAACAGCCTTTATGCATTGGTGATATGTTGGAACCTCTCCAATTCAAAAGGATCTCTTCCAAGTCTAAATATGCCCTCACAATTAATCTCAGTGGTTCACTACTTGGAGGCTTATTTGCTCAAAAGGTTTTCTAATAAACAGTCATCTGTAATTTCAAAATCACTAATTTCACATGGCTCAGTCTCACTCACATAGCCTTTTCTCAATATGAAGGGTCTTTCTTCAGTAAAAACAGATGCAAAGTACCGATTCAATTCATCTGCAACATCAGCTGGATTATCTAACACTTTCCCCACATCCGGTGCACAAGGGTCCGATCTGATTCACTTTCTTCTTTGTTGTGTTCACATACATGAAAAATTCCTTGTCCCTAATCTTTACTCTCTTAGCCATTGCTTTTATGTAGTCTTGGCCTCCCTAACCTTATTTGTGGTACTATTAGAGATAAACTTTTACCTGTTGTAGGCTTCAGTACATTTTCTCGCTCTATATCCCATGCTTTTTTTTTTTCTGCTCTTTTTGACTGGCCTGCTCCACATTCATCCATTTCAGCATTCTCCTCCTGCAATTTTTGCTTTAAAAGGTATTCCATAATTCAAATGTATCTGCCCTCCCTCTTCAATCTGCCCAAGTAACAGATGCCATATAGCACTTTAAATTGTCATAGTCGTCCTTTTCTAAAATTAACTCATCCAACTAACAACTGCGTGATCACTACCTGCCAATGGATCCTATACATTTAAGCCCTGTGATATCATCTGATTCATGATGAGGTCAAGAATATTCTCACCCCTAGTATTTTCTCTAATATGTTGGTACATATAATAATCATCTAGTTTATTTAAATAAAATTTTTCCCCATAATGGGTTTCCTTCCCACTTATTATGGGAGACTTCAATCTGGGGCAGATTGAAGTCGCCCATAATAAGAAATTTGCACTTGCATATCCATTCTATTTGCATGTAAAGACTGTTGTCATATTTTTCATAACCTTCTGGTTTGCAGATTACTCCCACTCTCATTATACCTTTGCTACCAACTAACTCACACTACACAGATTCTATGCTGATAGACATAGCTACAGACACAGCAAAAGCTCTTTTTGCACTCAGGCTGCTTTTGATAAGAAGCATGACCTCATTGTCCCTTCTATCTTTCTTAAATACATTACACATACTGTAGTGGAACCCGTCATCCCCAATTTCCGTGTGGCACCACTTTTTTTTTTTGTTGTTATTTGGTTTTTAGGAGCATTAGCAACTAAGGCCATATTGCTCCAGGGATATGCGGTGATCATTCCCTGACCTTTCCGCATCCTCCATATTTGGTGGTCACGGGCTCGAACCTCGGTCTAAGCAAGAAGCGTGTGCTACGCACTGCTGATCCTGCCCACCTGGCTACGGAGGTGCCCACCTTTTCTGTTAGCTCTATTATGGTAGCATTAGGAGTATTGTCCATTTTATTGACAACAATTCTGACATTACTGTAGACAAAGTAGGAACTAACTAATCTTTTATAGTTTACTACACTGACACACCCCTTGAAGTTATTTTGGCTTGTTTCCAGAGGCGGATTTAACGGCGCGCGTCCTGGGCCCCGACTTCTGAAGGGCCCACGCAAAACCCCAACAAATTAGTTGAACATATTAGTTCAAAACTTTGTGATTATTATTATGCTATTATTAATTATATTATACATATATTATATTCAAATTTTATTGGAAATAAAATAAAACATTAATAGTACATAATATTTTTTATTTATTTAAAAAAATGGTTAACGTGTATTTTTATTTTCCCTGTCTGTCTCTTTTTTTTAAGGGGCCCAATATTTTCTTCTGCGCCCGGGGCCTCAACCGACCTTAATCCGCTCCTGCTTGTTTCCATAGCTTTATCTTCCAGGTCACTTGAAATGTTGCCACTCAGAACACCTTGCCAATATCAGCTGTTGTGGTAACTAACAAGAATTCTTGATATGACTGCAAGTATTATTTTGACCCATATTATAAAATAATTGTGAATCTACATTACCCTTCTCCCTCCCCAAATAGCAGTTTCCCTGAAACCTTAAGGTATCCCAATGATACTGGCAAAAAATCCTCACACCACCTTTGTTCAAATGAATACCATCTCTACAAAATAGATCTACCAGTGCAGGTCCCACTGTTAAAATCCCCCCCCCCCACACACTAGAGCCTTGTAGATTCCCCCATGTCTTAAGTTAACCTACAAGGTTTTCAGCATATAATCCCTCCTATCATGCTTGGGAAGAATTTCAGTCACACACATTCTGACCTAACTTGCGACATTTTCGAATAGCAAATAATCTCCCATTTATATCTAAATATCAGTAAGACACTATTGCAAATAAGATATGATAAATATGGGCATGTAAGTACCCATATATGTATATTTTGTAGATCACATTCTCATTTGCAAAGGTCTGAGTAATTACCACTGTTAACATTATGGGCTTTATAACCATCTCACCCAAGTGCCTGTGGCATTTCAGGCAATCTGGAACTCCAATGATTTATTCCAGTTTTTTACCACTCAAACTTCCAGCCCAGTAATTAATACAGTACACAGTAATAAGCAATTAATCTCAATATGGGCTAATGTGTGTGTGGGGCCACAAATTAGAAGGTCATGTGCTTGAGTCTTTACGCTACTACAAAAATTGCACAATCCACTGTAAACTGTAGTGTGAGAAAATCCTGGTTTCCCTTAATTCAAAATGCATACAGTCACAATGAATATGTAAACTTTTCTTAGCCATCTCAAGAATAAACAGCTTTATTTTGTCTGGTCAGTGTGATTTAAATGACTGGTGTCACAGCTGGATTCGCTCACGAAGATGGAACTGAAAGCAGAAAAGGGGGGAAGATTCTCTCCAATACCACTTGCACACATCTGTATATGCTAATGTCATTCCAAGGGAAAGTGAGGTCCTACATCTCTGACTGAAACAACTCAGACAAGCTTGTGAGGGCGTGCGATTCAGACTCCTTGGAATGTGTAATCATTATCCAAAACTATATCTTGCAAAGAATATCAGTGTTCTTAATATTACATAATTTTATTATGTTATGCATGCTTTTTAATTGTACCTAAAATTAATTTAACACCGACAATGGATAATAATCTTTAAGAAGATATTTTCATTTTGTAGAATATTGACTACTCATCTCACATATGTTAAAGATACAGTCATCAATATAACAAAATTCAACAAAAAAAAGTAACAAAATTCTTTTAATTTCTTATTGTTTCAGAGGATTCTTAATGTTTATGTTTTGACATTTGCTTTTAATGTGTTTAAAGAATGTTGTCATTTGGTTTTTAGGAGCATTAGCAACTAAGGCCATATTGCTCCGGGGATATGCGGTGGTCATTCTCTGACCTTTCCGCACCCTCCATATTTGGTGGCTCACGGGCTCGAACCCTGGTCTAATCAAGAAGCGTGTGCTATGCACTGCTGCTCCTGCCCACCTGGCTACGGAGGCACCTTTAAAGAATGGACTTATTGTCTTCCCTCACTCAAAGATTTGGGTTAGTGGTTCAATGTATTTTGGGGTCCGTGGGCTTCCGATTTCGTGGTACATTGGATTATTGATTTTGTCTACAAGCGTGAGGAATTCGTGTAAATTATTTGCATAGTTAATTCAACAATGGAAAGTATCAACACAGAAGTGTTCTACAAGACACCATAGAGGCAATTCCTCCTTTTCTTAACTAAAGTCATCAATATAGTAAACTATGACTACTCTAACATGCATACTAAAATATGGTTGCTATTGGTGGTGATGTAAAGATAATAATCGCACAAACAAACAAGGCAATGTAAAATTGCTGTGATCATTGTGGGTCAAGAGGCATTTTAAAAAATGAAATAAAATTTAGCAGTAAAGGAGCAGTAAAAAGTGTAAATATATATATATATATCAATCATACAAGATTTACTCTCCTGAAATACTGAAAGTTTAAAATACAACGGAAATGACTAAATATGTTAAATGACAAGGTTTAAAAAAAAAAAAAAAATGCAAGAAACCATTCTATATTTAAATATATTTTTCTCCCCTGATTAAAACATCCAGTGCACCTTTTGACCATTACAATCTAATTGCAATGATTCCCCAACTAATCCGATTTATATTCTCAATGCAAAAAATATGCATGTTATGCTATGATAAACATTTTGGACATCGTGTTTTCTCTATGCGTTTTACGCATCCCGAATTAATTTCGGAAGTTTTAGTACTCTCTACTCAAATTCTGAAGGAGTTAACGACGCAGAAATTTTAAAAATGGCTAACAGAATTTTCAACGTTTTATGTGCAAAGAGCAAGCAATCAATTTCTGCATTTCAAACATTTTGTTTCTAGATGTATTTTATATGAAAATTAATACATTTAAGATAATACCAAATTAAAATCAATACTCGATACGTGCATATTAGTAATAATATGCCTGCTTCTGTTTTTGGTAGAAAATGTGTTTTCTAAAAAATAAAAATAAAAAATTACAAAAGCGTAAGATAAATGTCAAGTCTACAGCTAAGACTGGATCGAGTTCCTTATCAATCTTCGGTCCTCCAAAACGCTACTTTCTGATCGCATAAACAAAAATAGGTATATGCTCTAGCTTTTGGTAAGCCTTCAAAGGTTACGCACTTGCCAAACTCCAATATTCGGTAACAGAATTTAAAATATCGTGTAAAGTGGACTAAAGCTAACAGTGAACTAAAAAAAATTATGAACATAAAATGAAGCCTCAGTTATAAATTGCTGGCCTCCGTAAAACCTCAACAAAATGCGTTTTATGAAATATTCAAATCAAATAATACATACCCGAAGCCACCGTGCGTCCGATCTCGAACCAGAAGCTTTACAGCGGGTAGACTACGCATTTCACTCCTGACGATAATTACTGTGCCATTTAAGACCAATCCGCCCCTCTTTTCCCAAGGTAGATACGTTTCTCGTCAGCACCCAAAGCGATAAATAACAAAACTGTTATCATAAGTTTTTAACTTCAACCTGAACAAAAAAATTTAATATAAAGCTGAGCGGCATTACTGGGTAATATAAATTTTAACATTTCAAGCTATCAACGAGCGGGAAAATTATAAATAAATTAATGAAAAATAAGTTTTAAATGTAGTATTATGGAAGGACTACCCCATACATATTATTTTAAAACTGAAGTGAATTATTAACCCGATATAATCGATCAATCAATCAATCAATATCAGTTTATTACCACATGAATGATACATAAATAAAGTCTTGAGTAGGGCACTATAATACAGCAGCGTTATAAGCAGGATGCATTTACGGTACGAAAGTTTATATACTTCGTAATCACTAGCACATAAGGCAAGTTGGTCAGCATTCGAAAAAGCAGAAAAAAAAGTGGTGGGGGGCGTCAGAAAAATGCAAAACAGTCTAGACACCAATTTTTCCACATTATTTTAAATGTTTTCATCTGTTTAAACTGGCATCAAAAAAGAAGGCTCCTTTAGATACCTACAAATTATCACGAGGCCCCTGTGACATAACTGGTCCTAAATATTAAAAACATATTTTGCATTCATTTATTTCATGTGTGACATATACACTCCCAAGGAAAATTTCCCATCATTGTATTATTCAAGTGTTCAACTTTAAATTATGTATTATTTTTCAGAAATTTTAAACCTTTCACTTATTTATTTTGTAAGGTATAATTTATTACAGGCATCTGCCAGATGGGCAGGAGCAGCAGTGCGTAGCACAGATTAGCCTGGAGTTCGAGCCCGTGCTCACCAAATACGGAGGATGCGGAAAGGTCAGGGAATGACCACCGCATATCCCCGGAGCAATATGGCCTTAGTTGCTAATGCTCCAAATAACAAACAAACCAACAGGCATCTGTATTTTGATACAAACTGAAAATATAATATACAGGATGAGCCATGTCAGTTTGCCAAGAAATAATTGGTACAAATTAAATCTTGAAGTCAATTTTGTACACATAGTACTGTTTAATATCAATATTATATTTACATGATTTAAATGAACTGTTCAAATTGTTTTTGGTAATTTACTTCTTGTTAACATATGACCCACCCCTCTATCAATTTATATGGCAAAACATCTGTCTCTCATGCGACTTCTAATGGGATACATAATTTTAACACTGACTGATATTGACATCATTGCTGCACTTTTTGATATGATAATACAGGTAGGCTGTAGGAAACTGGTTGTCCAGAAGCTTATTGTGGAGATTTCTGATATTGTTAACTATCAATTTTTTGCTATTGCATATAGTGGCTATTCACCCTGGGGGCTCACATCTGGTGAGTATGGGCATGGTACACCCAGGGTCCTGAGCTGGATAACATCATTCTTCTCTTTCTTGGTGATTCCCTATTCTCTCTCTCTCTCTCAGGGTGGCTCAGGAATTGTTTTTTTTTGGCTGGTGCAGCATAAGCCTCAGGCTTCCTTGCACCATATAGCTAATAATAATAATAATAATATTCTGATACATTGAGACAGAATGACATTGGCACGTACATTTTTGGAGATATTAGAATGCCAATGTGTAAAGTTAAACACATTGAAATTGAAAGCTATTAAGATCTATATCTAAGTCCGGGGGCTCACATCTGGTGAGTATGGGCTTGGCACACCCAGGGTCCTGAGCTGGATATCATCATTCTTCTCTTTCTTGGTGATTCCCTTCTAATTTTGACACACACTCTCTCTCTCTCTCTCTCTCTCTCTCTCTCTCTCTCTCTCTCTCTCTCTCTCTCTCTCTCTCTCTCTCTCTCTCTCTCTCTCTCAGGGTTACTCGGGAACTGTTTTTTTTTTTTTTTTTTTTTTCCTGGTGCAGCATAAGCCTCAGGCTTCCTTGCATCATATGGATATTAATAATAAATAATAATAATAATAATAATAAGTCAACGTAGTTGGCTGCAAGGTATATCTTGGCAAGATCTTATAGGATGTTGGGGCAATTTGCTACAAATAAATCATCTATATATCTAAACATACATATTTCTGTGGACAGTGAGGTTTCAGAATAGTATAGTGTAGAGGCTGATCCGTAGCCGAGTGGTCAGGAGTGGGAGTGCAGTAGCACACGCTCTTTAAGCAGACCGGGATTCAAGCCACCGACTGCTAAATATGGTCGATCTGCCAACCTGCACTGGACCAGCGTGGCAGATTATGGTCCATTTCCCTCAACATGAATTGTTGAGGAGGCTTCCATCCTGCAGTGGGTTGATAATGGCTGCAGTTTACTTTTTTTTTTTTTTAGACTGGCAATTATACAGATTGCAGAGGTACCCATAGTTTGTTGATAAACTGTTTTTCCATCAAAAATATAATTATTGGAAATGCACAAACTGATTAAATTATCCCAATATGTTGGTTTGCAGTTTATTATACAGATTGTTTAAGACAGATTTTAAACTAGTTTGATTAATATTGGTGAATAGGCTATGGAAGTCAAAGGTTTGTACATGGGATATATTGCTATTATGCAAGGTTTCTAAAACAGGGACATTATTGGTAATGATCCTACTATCAGGTAGGATATTAATGGTAGGTTTCAGTAACTGTTCTAAAGTCTTACCTGGTTTCTGTGCATAGTTGCTCTTGCATGAAGTAATAAATCTGAAGCCTATTTGAAACTTTGGTAAGAAGTATACACAAGGAAAACTATAATTATTAATATTAAGTTTTAATCTATATACAGGGTGTCTCAAAAATATTGGTACAAACGTTTAGGGGAGGTAGGTAACATCTAAAGGAATGTGAATCGCATAGGAACCCATAACCGGAAACATCACCGTAAGTCGGTACACGGTACTGTTCATCAGTTCGCGAGAGGGAAAATTTCTGGTTTACTCATTCAAGCAGTAGTCGCCGCACGAAGAGCATGCATCGATATGTGATCTGTGAGCTGGCAGACATGCACCTAGTGTATGGATTAGCAGAGGGCCCCCATGGTGTGCGCCCCCATGCGGCACAACATCGCTTCGCAATAAATGTGTAGGCAGGTATGGTCGGTGACTGCTTAGTCAGTCCATACGTGTTACCATCCCGCATGAACTCCGCTAAATATCGGGTATTTCTTGAACAAGTTCTACCAGGGTTACTTGACGATGTTCCAGCAAATGTGAGACGCAACATTTGGTTTCAACATGACGGGGCACCTGCCCATTATGGAAGGAGTGTTCGTGACCATTTGAACAGGCGTTCTGGGCGTCGATGGATTGGCCGTTGTGGACCCGTTGCCTGGCCCCCATGCTCACCTGATTTATCGAGCCTTGATTTCTTTCTGTGAGGGGCCCTCAAATCTATCGTGTATGAATCGCCTGTGGAGACGGAAATGGATCTTGTGGTGAGACTCGTCTGCGCTGCTGCTACTGTCAAAGAAACTCCAGGTGTGTTTGACCGTGTCCGCCAATCCATGATGCGTCGGTGTCATGCATGCATCGCATCTCATGGTGGAACCTTCGAGCATCTGTTGTAACATCATGAAATGCATCCATCTCGTACTCCACTGTTAATATTATGTCAAATTAATGTTTGCCACTAATTGCTGTCTTGTGTCATTTCTGCTTCTTGTGCCTCTGCTACTACTTTCCCGTGACGTTTCCGGTTATGGGTTCCTATGCGATTCACATTCCTTTAGATGTTACCTACCTCCTCTAAATGTTTGTACCAATATTTTTGAGACACCTTGTATATGAAACGCTTAGGTATGCTGCCCAAATTTTCCAACTGCTAATTGTTGCTAGCACCCGTTCACCTCGCACAGGGGCAGGCTGTCCCGAGGGTACAATGCACCCAGGCGCCTGAAAATTACACAGACACATGAATAAAATTTTAAAGGGGGCTCCAAATTTCAATTGGCACCCGGGCGTCAAATTGCAATTGGCACCTGGGCACCACATACCCTAGGAATGCCTCTGACCTCGCATGACCACCATACCAGGCATTCTTTATTAATTTTTGTACTAATGTTTTTCGACTGAAGAAAGGCAACCTATGCCTGAAAGCTACTGATGTATGTTTATTTTATCTGTCCTCAATTTTAATAAACCATTCTTTTAAGAAGTGTAAAAATTACTGAACAGTGTGTAAGAACTTTGAGAAAATGTAGAAGAAATGCTAATAAAACATTAGACGAGAGATCTAAGAGACCGAAACGAGACTCTATGACTACGAAGATGGACAGAAAACAATGAAGAAAGAAAAGCAAGATTAGAAATTAGAAGATGGATGAAACGTTGTAGGACTAATCAAATAGAAGTACATGCAAATAATCAACAAGCTGTAATTAATGTGGAAGAGCATGATATAGGAAATATGTGTTACAATTGTGAGTATTGCAATGCAAGATATTGCGGACATGAGTTAAACACATCGAATAAATACACTAAATGCTGTCATGATGGAAAGGTTTCACTTGACACACTGTCTGAGACACCTACTCTATTACGAGAGCTGCTTACAGGGATACACGTAAAGCAAATAACTACAGAGAACATATACAAGAGTACAACTCAGCAATGCCGTTTGCATCAATGGGCACAGAGATTAAATCACCGCCTGGAAATGGTCCATACTGTTTAGAATACACAGCCAGATTTACCATTTGGTCCCACTGCTATATCCAAATGAGGCAAATAAGCCAGGATATAGACAACTTTATATTTTCAATTCTGCTAAAGCAACAACCAAACGGATTGAAAAACAATCAAACCAAGGGTGTATGGCCGAAGTAATGCAACAATTGGACGAGATGCTGTGACAAGTTAACCCATTTGCTGAGTCATATAAACAAATGCATCAAATAACCCAGGCCAATCCAACAATGAATGTGCGCATGGCACTTATAGAAGACCCGGACTTACATAAGAGACAATATAATGCACCTACATCCAAAACGGAGTTTGCTGCACAAACCGAAAAGGAAATTCCCCCTCTGCACCCCCTCCTTGCTACGTCTCTGCAATCTTTATGAATTTATAGAAATTATTATTGCAACCGTCTACGATTTGCATATATTTATTAATAAAATAATTTAAGTAATACAATGAATATAACAAAACAAAAATATCAAAAAAAAAAAAAAAGAAACTTACAAATATTCATTTATATCTACAGAGAATTTAATTCTATATAAACTACAAAGAAAGTACATATAATTACAAAAAATTAGAAAACCAGACAGTTTTTTTTTTTTAAATCATAGAAACAAAATATAGTACTTTTAACATTATAACATAAACTAAAAATATGCAATAAAGGTGTATTATTTTAATTGAATTTTTCTCGCTTTGAAGGACCTTTCACAAGAAGCTACTGTTTACCCAAATTTATAATTTTTTCACTCTCACAAAATTTTCTGGAATCATAAGTAGCACGTTCAAAGATAATGCAGTATTTCTTCTAATAAAATTTTTATAGGGGGCTGCATATGTTTCACTTACGTTTTGGAACAGTAATCCCTTTAACCAATAATTTGCACTTCCTAATTGCTTAAATTACTAAAGGCCAGAGGTAGGAACAAAGCATACAAAGTTAAGTCTCTCGTAATCCATTCGTTATATGGAAATTTTCTTCATTCTACAGAAACTTTTAAATGTAATTACCAAAAGGAATTCAAAAAATTCGCTATAAAGAAATTCGTTAAACACAGCTCCAACTGTAATTAAATCAAAAATGAAGCAATTTTAAAATACATAACCAATCGATTAAAGATAATTGATCTTTTGTAGGTGAACGGGTGATAGTTGTTATAATGTAGAAGCATACTGGTGCTTGTAGGTTTTCGATGGATGTTAAATTGGATTTTATTCGAGTCCCGATGAAATTTAATAAGAATTTTGGAATTAAGTATTAGGGGTAAAAAATATACCTATAAGGCTATAGTGCCAAGTATTTAGGTAATCTATGTTGGATTTCATTGTTGTACCCTATAAATAAACACATAAATTATAACAAAATAATAAAAATAAAATGATGTAGCAAATTATTGATTAATGAATACATTGAATGGAAAGTTAACTAGGGCGCTGTCTGTTTCTGTTTGCCATTTGCCAGTTTGTCTATGTTCAAATGTACTAAGAATACAATTTCAATACTCTAATATAATAATGCAATTTATGTTAAATTTAGCAGCAAACTGCTGCTAAATTTAGGTCTATTATTATTATCCTTATTCCTTCTCTTATTTGCTTTAATTTTGGCATAAAGCCTTTCTTTTTCACTACATATATGAATTGAACTAATAAAAATTAATAGTTGGTACTCACTTTCATTATTTTTGATTCACTTTCGTTATTTTTATTATTATTATTTTTTTAAAAATTTTTTTCACTGCTATCTGTCGGGCTAGCGGTTATTCTGCCAGTTTGTTGCTAAATTTAACATATATTGCATTATTATATTAGAGTATCGAAATTATATTCTTTGTATATTTGAACCTATACAAACTGGCAAATGGCAAACAGAAACATAGCCTCAGCCAATTATTGATAGGATGTATTGAGTGCAGCTAGCCCTAGTTAACGTTCCATTCAATGTATCCATTAATCAATAATTTGCTACATTATCATTTTATATTTTTATTATTTTATTATAACTTATGTGTTTATTTATAGGGTACAACAATAAAATCCAACTTAGAGATTACCTAAATACTTGGCACTATGGCCTTATAAGGTATATTTTTTCACCCCTAATACTTATATTCCAAAATTCTTAATAAATAATGTAATATATGTTTTACAGACTGATGTAATGTTCAATTATTATTTTGATGGCATTAATCTGTTCTGATATTCTTTTTTTTTATTTTGCAAATTCCATATTTTTCTACATAATTTCACATATGATTATATATACACACCGATGAGCCAAAACAGCTCGTACCCAGTGAAGTACGGGTGCTACAAGATTTCTAAATGTGGCTTGTGGTATCTGGTACCAACACATAACCAGCAGATCCTTTAACTCCTGTAAGGTCCGTGGTTGAGATACCACAGATCGGAGTTGCTGTTCCAACACAAACCACATGTGCTCGATGGGACTGATGTCTGGGGAATTTGGAGGCTAGGGAAATACCTGGACTTCGTGTTCTGTGAACCAGTCTTGAACAATCCGGGCGGTGTGGCATGGCACATTATTTTGCTGAAAGGCTGCACTGCCAGAGGGGAAGACCGTTGCCACGAAAGGGTTACCTGGTCAGCAATGATGTTTAGGTAGGTGGTAGACGTCAGAGTGCCCAGCACATGGATGACTGGACCCAGGGTATCCCAGCAGAACATCGCCCAAAGCATGACACTGCTGCCACCAGCTTGTTTTAGTCCCACGTGCATCCAGGCACCATCACTTCCCCAGGTAAACGACGCACACATACCTGGCTGTCCACACGATGCTACAGGAAATGTGATTCATCGCACCAGATAACCTTCTTCCAATCACTCAAGGTCCAGTTTCGATGCTGGCGTGCCCATTGTAGGCACTGTCGCCGGTGGACTGTGGTTAGCATGGGCACTCAGAGCGGCCTACGGCTAAGCAGCCCCATTTTCAGCAGGGTTCGGTGTACTGTGTGTTGTGACACATTACTCCCGTCACCAGCATTCCAATTACCGGTGAGTTGCTCCACAGTCGCCCTTCTGTTGCCATGTACCATTGGGGAGAGCCTTCGCACACCTCGAGAATCGATGAGCTACAGTCGGCCAACACCTTGCTGGCGGTTTGTGGGTTCCCCTTCCTCGGACCACTTTTGGTAGGTACTAACTACAGCTGACCGTAAGCACCCCACCAGCCATGCCATTTCAGATATGCTCTGACCCAGTCATCTAGCCATTACAATTTGGCCTTTGTCAAACTCGCTTAAGTCTATTGCCTTTCCCATCTGAAGAACAAGAGTAACACTGATTAACGGAGCTCAGTATCAGGTGTTTTTTATACCGTGTCCCGACCCACGCACGCACCGTAGTTCACCCGCAGTTGCTTCATACTACTGATTCCCTTGGTATAGCATACCAAGTCAAGTCAGCATACTACTGCTTGAAAGATGGTCTTTTTTCCACTGCAAGAATCTATACAGTTCAACAATATCAAAAGTGTATTGAGAATGCCATTTTTGGAATAACATCTCATTGTGAGTGCTGTGGGCAGAGAAAGGTGATGGATGAATGTGGCCGTTGACGTTTGTCTCACATTGTTTCGGCCAACTGGAGGGCAACAGTAGCACAAATCACTGCCGACCTCAATGAGGGAGGTGCCAGAAACATCTCCACCAACATCAGGTGATCATTAACCGCAATAGGTTATGGGGGCTGCCGACCCACCAGTCCCATTGGTAACACCACGACACAGGAATCTATGCAACAACTGGGCAAAAGAAGATCAGCACTGGACCTTGGATGACTGGAGAGAGGTCTCCTGGTCTGAAGAGTCCCGTGTCCAGTTATTTCGAGCGGATGGGAGGGTGCGCATCTGGCTGAAACAGCATGAAGCTATTCACCAGTGGTGTCAACAAGGAACTGTTCAGATAGGTGGACGGTTGGTAATGGTCTGGGGTGTGTTTAACTGGAACACGTTGGACCTTTGGTAAGTCTAGAACAGTCAGGTTATGTGTCCATCCTTACAGACCATCTGCATCCCTTCATGGTCATCGTGCATCCACAGGGCAATGGACTCTTCCAGCAGTACAATGCACCTCCCCACAGAGCCATGTGACTAGAACATGGTTCGAAGAGCATTTCGCAGATTTTACCACCATGGAATAGCCTCCCTGTTCAGCGGACATGAACTCTGTGGAGCATATTTGGGATTCTGTGGAAGGGTCTGTTCGAGCTTTGGATCCTCCACTCAGGAATGCGATGGAATTATGAACAGCAGTGCAGCAAGCATGGATGGAAATACCCATTGAATGCTTTCGTGAACTAGTGGGCTCAATGCCTCGCTGTGTGACTTCCCTTATTTGGGCGAAAGGTAGGCCTACCCGTTACTAGGTAGGTATCCCACGATTTCTGTCCATTCAGTGTATACTTGTGTTTTGTTCATACTTCAAACTGAAACAGGTGATTTCTCACCTCTGCTTTAAAAACTGCTAAGTAATGACTTCCAAATGCCATCCAACCTTGATAAGCTTCTATCAAATGAAAGCCATACTGTTCATAAACATTTCAATGTTTTCTTGGTCTCTCTGTAATGAAGATTTTAAAATCCCCGAAACCTGTCTTTTCTTTTGAGATTTCTCTTGACAATAAAAAAATTTCATCAAATTTGATTGGTCAAGTTATCGCTGCCTTTTCTACAATTAAATGAATCAAATGAACAAGACTGCATCTAAACAAAGTCTCTTTTGCTTTTCTTTTATACAGTTTCATTGTTGTGACCTGAGTCTACAGAATGTTATGTGTTCAGTCAGTACTGTATGGTGTTCATATTCTGAAAACACCAAATCTCCTAGTCTTGTTTAGCAGAATCACTTTCATGGTGCCGATATGAATAATAGAGTACCTGCATGTTCTGCAACTTATCATCAAAAAGTGTTAAAGCTAAAGGAGAAATCATCCATCTGCATCATTGCTGCATATATTACTACTGCAAACAAAAAAGTTGAAACAAAAAAGGCACAATTTGCAAACACTACACAATTCCAGAAATGATGTCAGATGGCATTTTATTTGACAAAAAGCTGGTGAATGAAATGACACTTGTTGCTTTGTCCCACTAGAACAAAGTTTCAAGAAGAGTATTTTTGGTAAAAGAATATCAAAATCATTTACAGTTGTAACAGTTCATTATTGGCGGATGAAAACGTAGATATCAGTGGATGTCTTGATACACGCCAAATATTAAGATCTCAAACATAAAATATGCTATGACCATCGCCATCAATATAAAAAATAAGGAAACATAACAAAAAATAAATAAAAATTTAGACGTTGATTCCCCTATATGCATATTCTGTGTTCTGTTGGTGTATTTCTGGACCCATCCCTATAAATGCAAGACTTTTGTGGATTTATTGGATGACTGTTTTCTACAGCAACATGTTCGAGAGGCAACCAGAGGAAATAATACTCTTGATCTGATTATCAGTAGTGATTCTTCATGCATTAAGAATCTGCAGAATAAGGAACCACTGGGCGACAGTGATCACAATGTATTGATGTGGGAATTATTTAAAGATGTAACTACCATCAAGGCTAAAGGGAGGGGCTTTTGCTTTCGTAAAGGTGATTGCAGAGGTCTCGGACAGTTTTTAAATTCTGTACAGTGGGATCAACTGATGATATTACCAACATTGAATTCTAAATGGGAAGCCTTCAGGGACTTCATTTTGGAGGCTACTAGGCTTTTCATTCCAACTAAGAAATACTGTTCAAGGTTTAGGCCTAAATGGATGTCAGATGAACTAATGACACTTGTGGTAGATAAGAAAAATGTATGGAATGCATATAAAGTATCAGGTGACACAGACACCTATGTGTCTGTGTCACCTGATACTTTATATGCATTCCATATTTCTCGTAATCTGCCTTTGGTGACACAGACACCTATGTGTCTGTGTCACCAAAGGCAGATTACGAGAAATCCTTGGCAAAGGATGCAAAGAAAAACAGCAAAGAGTTCTTAACTTATGTAAATTCTAGAAGGAAAAGGATGAATCAGATTGGACCACTTAACATAGATGGATTGACTATTGATGATTATGCTCAGGTAGCTGATAAACTGAATGATTATTTTGCATCTACATTCACACATGAGGAGTTATTCAATGAGGGGAGTGGCAGAAGTTTATCAAACTCTAACAGGGAGCTAAGTGATTTTGTAATATCTGAGAGCAAAATGGAGGAGAAATTATTGAAGTTAAGCATAAAAAAGGCACCCGGGGTGGATGGGATCTATCCAGTTATATTAAAGGAGGCAACAAAGAAAGTAAGCAAACCCTTAGCCATAATTATGAGAGCTTCCTTGGACTCAGGGGAGATCCGATGGACTGGAAGTGTGCAAATGTATCACCAATTCACAAAGGGGATGCAAAAGGTGACACAGGTAACTATAGACCTGTTAGTTTGACTTATGTTTGGAGAAAATAATGGAATCACTGGTTAAAGAAGCATTGAAGGATCATCTAGACAAGACTGCAGTAATAGTTAAGACACAGCATGGGTTTGTTAAAGGGAGGTCTTGTCTGACCAATTTGATTGGATACTATGATGTGGTCACAAAGGAACTGAATGCCAAAAATAATTTTGATTTCATATACAGTCAGTCCTCGTATAGCATGATAGTTGTGTTCCTAGAAACCCTCGTGCAATGCAAAATCGTGCAATATAAACAATAGGCCCTATGGGAAAAATAGGGTTAGGTGCCGACCACCCAAGATTGAACACACATTTGTAATCAAAACATTACCAAACACAATAAATAATCGTAATAAAATACGTAAGTATTTTATTACGACTATTACGTAATAAAATATTGCTAATTCTTTTGCTTCTATCGTAAGCAAACTTGTTTTTTGTTTGGTTTTCCATCCAAACAGATGACAGATGTTCCATCTCTTCCAATTCTTTGTGTCTTAATCTAATGGATTTTAATTACACTTTGAGTTGTTCCTGCTATGAAAGTTGTTTTTATTTTCTCTGCATTCTTTGTAATTCTCGGCGTTGCCTCATTTAGGTCTGTAGCACGTGCAATATCACATGGTCTTTCATTTCGCTCAAAGCGTTTCACAATTTCATATTTTTTCTCTATCGATAGAGGCGGACTGGCCATAAGACTTACTGGGGAAACCCCGGACGCCAGTGTGATTTTGGCCATAAACCATAGTATGAGGCCACTACAAATTTTCCTGGGTAAGAATTTTTGACCCAGTCCGCCTCTGTTTGTCGATATTGCTTTTCTTTTTCTCTCTGAATCTGCAGTGTCTTCATCAGGACGATTCCTTTTCATACCTTTTAAGTATTTTACCCATTTTTAGGGAATAAAGCACAATTACAAACCGAGGAGGCACGCTTGATACACATAAACAAAGTTGCGCGCGTATAGCAACTGAATAAACAACACCGTAAAGGCAGAGATACACTATTAACACCTCACATTTTACTAAAGCACATTTCTAGGGGTTACTACCATAAAACAATAAAAACAATTTCCAGTTGCGTTTCTGCTAATGGAATCTGTTATAAACTGGCAGTAAACTCAATCTAAATGCATTTGCGATTATACCGATAGCTGGAATTGTGTTGGTTTTTACGTTATTATGGTGAAATGTGTTTCCCCCTTCACTGATATAAAAACATAAATACATTTTCAGAATCTTCTCTTCATTCCTATCGTGTTGCGTTCAGTTGGGGTGATTCTGCGTTCGACTGCCATTTTTTGTAAACGCAAAGGCGAATCGTGCATAAGCGAATTCGGTTTGTGTTATACAAGATATCGTTCCCCTATTTATAAATCGTGTATGATCGAATTCGTGTAGTGTGAACACGTGTTATACGAGGACTGACTGTACTTGGATTTCAGGAAAGCTTTTGATACTGTTGCACATGGAAGGTAAAAAAAAAAAAAGAAAAAAAAAAGGTGAACTGCAGCCATTATCAACCCACTGCAGGATGGAAACCTCCTGAACAATTCATGCTGAGGGAAATGGACCATAATCTGCCACACTAGTCCAGTGCAGGTTGGCAGATCGACCGTATTTAGAAGTCAGGGGTTTGAACCCCGGTCTACTCAAAGAGCGTGTGTGCTATTGGACCCCCGCTGATGACCACTCGGCTATGGAGGCACTTGCACATGGAAGACTGCTGTATAAATTATAGAGGTATGGCATTAAGGGTAAGTTGCTACAATCGATAAAGGGATGGTTGAGTGAAAGACAACAAAGAGTGGTAATCAATGGACACTGCTCTTCATGGACAAATGTTATTAGTGGAGTTCCCCAGGGTTCGGTGTTGAGCCCATTGTTGTTTTGTATATGTATCAATGATATTGATGAAGGTATATCAGGTTTAATGTCCAAGTTTGCAGATGATACAAAGGTTGGCAGGGTTGTTAACAACAGTTTGCTACTCCAACTGAATCTAGATAAGTTGGGCAAATAGCTGAAAAGTGGCAACTGGAGTTTAACATTGACAAATGCAAAGTACTGCATATGGGTAGCAATAACCCAAGAGAAACGTACCAACTATGTGGTACTATACCCAGGGAAGTGGAAAGTGAAAAAGACCTGGGGTTAATTGTGCAGTCAAATATGAAGTTCACTGAGCAGTGCAGATGGTCTGCCAGGGCAGGTCATGGAGTCTTATCAATGATATATAGGAATTTTTCTAGAAGGGATAAAGAAGTGATTATCCCCTTGTATAAAGCAATGGTCAGGCCACACCTATTATTAAAAAGGATGTAGAGCTGTTGGAATGAGTACAGAGAAGGGCAACAAGATTGGTGAGGGGAACAAAGGGGTGCTCTTACCAAGAAATGCTTAAGTTCTGCAAATTGCAGTGCCTGGAGAGTAGGCACCTGCGAGGTGATCTGATTGAGGTGTATAAGGCCTTGAATGGGTTGAGCAAGCTGAATGCTGATGGGGTTCTTCGTCTTGTTCAAATTAAGAACCTGAGGGTGCAAAGATTCAAACCGAGGAAAGACAGTTGTAGAATAGATATGCGGAAATTTGCCTTTAGCCAGCGGGTAGTTGATTGGTGGAACAGACTTCCATCTTTTGTTGTGGAAGTTGATAGCCTAAATAAATTTAAGGCTGAGCTGGACAGGCATTTTGAATGAATGGAGGGGTGAAATGGGAGTTTTTTTTTGGCTGATGCTGCATAAGCTTGCTTTCTAGCATCGTATGTCTCTACTAATGCCTTTGTGCATGAATGTAAATGCAAAATATTATTCAGTTTGTCAGCAACCTGAACAGGATCATCATTAGCTATGCCATTCATTTAGGCCAAAGTAGTTCATCCCCTTCCATCTAGTTTTAACGTAAAGAAGTCTTTGCTACTTTTCTTTGCATTCTTCACCAAAAAAAGATTCTTCTCATAATCATGCTTAACCCTCTTAGTGACTTTACTGCAAACCAGCCAGTACTTATTATAGGTTTTTAATAAGTACTGGCTAATTTATAATCCCCTGCTAATTTATAATTATCACGTACATTTTTCTTTTCAGTTGTCATTATTAGTCTCATCACTTCATCTGACATCCATTTAGGTCTAAACTGGGAACAATATCTTTACCTGCTATAAAAAGCTTAGTAACGTCTATGATTACTTTCCCGAATGCTTCACATTTAGAATTTGCAGTTGGTAACATCTATTTGTTTCAACAAAGAGAATTTAAAAACCATCTGCAATCAATGTTGTTGCCTTTTGAAAGCAAAATCCTTTCCCTTTACAACAGTTATATCTTTAAATAGATCTCATATCAACGTATTATGATCACTGCTACTTAGTGGTTCCTTTATCAGGATATTAATGCATGAGTAGTGACTGCAGATAGTTAAATCAAGAGTATCGTTTCCTTTCATTCATGCTGGTGTAGAAAACTGTCATAAGTGACCAACCCACAAGTTTCAGTTACTATCTGGAAAGTTAAAATCCCCCACTATAAGAGAGAAAGAGAGGAAGAAGGCAGTCATAGGGCGTGAAGGCACTTACTGCTTTCCCCCTCTCCTCCTCGTCTGCATGGGGAATGTCAGCCGAAATGATGAAAAAGAAACGGCAATTTTTTTAAAAACAGCTAACAAAAATGAACAACACATACAACCACTGATTCTCACCCCCCCCTACATTAATATTACTAGCCGATTTCACATGCACTGACAATGAGAATTGCTTATGCTGGTCAAGAGAAATACTTTTTTCTTTCTTTTTTTTTTTGTTCTGGGCGGCGCTGTCCCCATGTATAGGACAAAACCCCCTCAATTAAAGTGCTAAGTAGGACAAAACCCCCTCAGACAAATAATAATACGAAATGTTTAAACCATAATTTTTATTCTTATTACAGTATTTGTAGTTCTTTCAGAATGAACACTTCTCTGAGAACATTTTGTGTTATTATTTGTTCGAGGGGATTTTGTCCTACTTTGCACTTTAATTGAGGGGGTTTCGTCCGAACCCAGCTGACCCCACACCCCTGGTAGTATAAAGAGACCTGATACTAACAACTCATACAATTACTGTGAAAAACACCAAATAGTCAATAAACAACTCGAGCAAAAAAAAAAAAAAAAACTCACTTCATCAGTCCTCGCATGCCCGCTGGTACACTTCATCAAACATCCACATTGAAAACACTTGTATTCCGAAGGTATAAAATTCACACTCGTACACCATTCAATTACAGTCTTACATCTATCCTTTTGCAAATGTAATAACAGCATGATAATTTTGCATTTCCCACTAAAATCAGAAGCGCAAAATGAGGTAAATTACACATTCCCAATAATCAGCCAATCGCTGAACTCAACCTGATCACTCCATTCTTCGGCCATGTCCACAACGGGGAGATACCCATGTTCTGGAACTCGGCCAGAATAATATACAGTATATGATACCATTTTTAGCAAGGCAGTGTATACTGTTCAGGGGATCTTCAAAAGATTTATATGAAAATGATAATGGTAACTTTTTTTTTGGACTTAGTGAAACAATTCCTAAATTTGATTCAGTTATGACAGAAAATATTTGCTGTATTCAGAAATCTTAATCAAAAAATATCATGCATTATTTGGGTGATCAAATACAAAATGAAATTATTGAAATAATTTTACAAAATATTACAGATAAAATACTACAAAATTACTAGAGAAGCTACATATTTTGCTATGATTTTGGTATAATCACTGAAGACGAAAATAAAGACATGGATACAAGGAACTACACTAAATCAATAGCCTTAAAAATAAAATCTTATAAATGTCTTTGTTTGATTATAATTTGGCATGATATTTTAAATAAAATTAATCCAGTAAGTAAAATGCTACAAAAAATTGATTCTGATATATATGAAGCTCTTGAATGTCTACAAAATAACACGGAATTTTTAAAGAAAATAGAACAGAGGAAGCAGCCCAAAAAAATGTTCAAAAAATATGACTACTATCATTGGCATTGAAGCGTCATTTCCAGAAGTAAGAACTGTAAGGAAAAGACTGAAAAAATGTCATTTCAATTATGAAAGTAGAGATGAAGCTATTCATGATCCATCCGCAACAAAATTAATATTTTCTTTCAAATGACACAACAATTTTCTCCTTAACTGAAAGGTTTACATAAATGAAAGAACATGGGGAAATATTTAAAGTGTTTTATAATATTTCTGAATTAAAAAAAAAAAAAGGTCATATTACAATTTATTAAATCATTGCAAAGATTTACATATTTGATATCATATATTTGGATTTCAGGAAAGCTTTTGACACTGTTGCGCATGGAAGACTATTGTACAAATTGGAGAAGAATGGTATTAAGGGTAAGTTGCTACAATGGATAAAAGGATGGTTAAGTGGGAGAAGACAGAGGGTAGTAATCAATGGGTACTGCTCTTCTTGGACTAATGTTATTAGTGGAGTCCCACAGGGTTCGGTGTTGGGTCCACTGTTGTTTTGTATATTTATCAATGATATTGATGAAGGTATATCAGGCTTAGTGTCAAAGTTTGCAGATGATACAAAAGTTTGCAGGGTTGTTAATGACAGTAATGGCAGTGTGCTACTGCAACAGGATCTAGATAATTTGGGCAGATGGGCTAAGAAGTGGCAACTGAAGTTTAACCTTGACAAATGCAAAGTATTGCATATGGGTAGAAGTAACCCCAGAGAAACATACCAACTGTGTGGTACTACACTTAAGGTGGTAGAAAATGAAAAAGACCTGGGAGTAATTGTGCAGGCAGATATGAAGTTTTCTGAGCAATGCAGACAGGCTGCCAGGGCAGGTTATGGGGTTTTGTCAATGATATATAGGAATTTTGCTAGCAGGGAAAAGGAGGTGATTATCCCTCTGTATAAGGCAATGGTCAGGCCACGCCTTGAGTACTGCGTACAGGTCTGGAGGCCTCATTTTAGGAAGGTTGTAGATTTACTTGAGCGTGTACAGAGAAGGGCAACAAGATTAGTGAGGGGAATGAAGGGATCCTCTTATCAAGAGAGGCTTAAGTTCTGCAAATTGCAGTGGCTGGAGACTAGGCACCTGCGCGGTGATCTGATTGAGGTGTATAAGGCCTTGAATGGGTTCAGCACGCTGAATTTTGATGGGATCCTTCCACTTGTTCAGATTACGAACCTAAGGGGGCATAAATTCAAATTAAGAAAAGACAGATGTAGATTGGATGTGCGTAAATTTGCCTTTAGCCAGCGGGTGGTTAATTGCTGGAACAAACTTCCATCTGTCGTTGTGGAAGTTGATAGGTTGAATAAATTTAAGGAGGAACTGGACAGGCATTTGGAGGGAATGGTGTGATTTTTTTTTTTTTTTTTTTTGGCTGATGCTGCATAAGCTCATACATTTGCTTTCTTGCATCACATGGCACTACTACTATATTAAAATAAGTGACGTTGATCATAATGATCTGATACTGATGGTTTAGCATTATCTGAACGAACTATGAAGTAATGAAATTTTTGGATACGACATACACATGGTAAGAATAAACCCAGATCCTTGACATAACATGGCCGCTGTAATGCCCCCCCCCCCCCCATGAATACACACTACTCTGGCTCCCTCCAGTCACTATCTGGCAGAGGAGAGATTATACACTAGTAGCAAGATTATATACTAGCAGATTCGGAAGCCTCCTAGAGAGTTACCAATAGGTTCGGTCCGATGTACTAACAAGCGGCCGGCCTGCAAATGCCGTTTTAAAGCTGTACCCTCGAAATGTAAGAAAGTTTGGATCTCACCATGGTGTTCATCATAACCACAAACGACATCAATCATACTGCATAATGGAAGAGATGGGGAAGGACTGACCGGAACTTAGCTCTGGAGACTAAACATGAGTTCCAGCCCCCCAATAAGCAAAGTGGTGGTATTGCACCAGTTGATGAGAGTCATCTGCCACTTGGTATTGTCTGGTACCACAGAGGGGCAGCATTGCTCTGTGTGGTAGTAGTAGTAGTAGTGGCATGTGATGCAAGAAAGCAAGTGTATGAGCTTATGCAGCATCAGCCAAAAAAAAAAAAAAATTACACCATTCCCTCCAAATGCCCGTCCAGTTCCTCTTAAATTTATTTAACCTATCAACTTCCACAACGTCAGATGGAAGTCTGTTCCAGCAATTAACCACCCACTGGCTAAAGGCAAATTTCCGCACATCTATTCTACATCTGTCTTTTCTTAATTTGAATTCATGCCCCCTTAGGTACGTAATCTGAACAAGTGGAAGGATCCCATCAGAATTCAGCGTGCTCAACCTATTCAAGGCCTTATACACCTCAATCAGATCACCGTACAGGTGCCTAGTCTCCAGCCACTGCAATTTGCAGAACTTTTTGAATGAGCATTTTGTATCTACATTCACACATGAGGAATTATTAAGGTTTGAAAATGGCAGAAGGTTATCAAATTGTAGCAGGATTAATGATTTTGTAATAACTGAGAGCAAAGTGGAGGAGAAATTGTTGAAGTTAAACATAAGAAAGGCACCTGGGGTGGATGGGATCTATCCAGTTATATTAAAGGAGGCGACAAAGCAATTAAGCAAACCCTTAGCCATAATTATGAGAGCATCCTTGGACTCAGGGGAGGTTCCACGGACTGGAGATGTGCAAATGTATCCCCAATTCACAAAGGGAGATCGAAGGGTGACAAGTAATTACAGACCAGTTAGTTTAACTTCTGTTTCGGGTAAAATAATGGAGTCACAGGTTAAAGATGCATTGCAGGATCATCTAGATGGATCATCTAGATTTTCTACACGTAAGGTGGTAGAAAATGAAAACGACCTGGGAGTAATTGTGCAGTCAGATATGAAGTTTTCTGAGCAATGCAGACAGGCTGCCAGGGCAGGTCATGGGGTTTTGTCAATGATATATAGGAATTTTGCTAGCAGGGAAAAGGAGGTGATTATCCCTCTGTATAAGGTAATGGTCAGGCCACACCTTGAGTACTGCGTACAGGTCTGGAGGCCTCATTTTAGGAAGGATGTAGATTTACTTGAGCGTGTACAGAGAAGGGCAACAAGATTGGTGAGGGGAATGAAGGGATCAGAACTTAAACCTCTCTTGCCAAGAGAGGTTTAAGTTCTGCAAATTGCAGTGCCTGGAAACTAAGCACCTGCAAGGTGATCTGATTGAGGTGTATAAGGCCTTGAATGGGTTGAGCACGCTGAATTCTGATGGGATCCTTCCACTTGTTCAGATTACGAACTTAAGGGGGCATAAATTCAAATTAAGAAAAAACAGATGTAGAATAGATGTGCGGAAATTTGCCTTTAGCCAGCGGGTGGTTAATTGTCGGAACAAACTTCCATCTGTTGTTGTGGAAGTTGATAAGTTGAATAGATTTAAGGAGGAACTGGAGAGGGATTTGGAGTGAATGGTGTGATTTTTTTTTTTTTTTGGCTGATGCTGCATAAGCTCATACATATGTTTTCTTGCATCACATGCCACTACTACTACTAAAGCCTCTCTTGGTAAGAGGATCCCTTCATTCCCCTCACCAATCTTGTTGCCCTTCTCTGTACACGCTCAAGCAAATCTACATCCTTCCTAAAATGAGGCATCCAGACCTGTACACAGTACTCAAGCCATGGCCTGACCATTGCCTTATACAGAGGGACAATCACCTCCTTCTCCCTGCTAGCAAAATTCCTATATATCATTGACAAAACCCCATAACCTGACCTGGCAGCCTGTCTGCATTGCTCAGAAAATTTCATATCTGACTGCACAATTACTCCCAGGTCTTTTTCATTTTCTACCACCTTAAGTGTAGTACCACACAGTTGGTATGTTTCTCTGGGGTTACTTCTACCCATATGCAATACTTTGCATTTGTCAAGGTTAAACTTCAGTTGCCACTTCTTAGCCCATCTGCCCAAATTATCTAGATCCTGTTGCAGTAGCACACTGCCATTACTGTCATTAACAACCCTGCAAACTTTTGTATCATCTGCAAACTTTGACACTAAGCCTGATATACCTATTTATAAATATACAAAACAACAGTGGACCCAAAACCGAACCCTGTGGGACTCCACTAATAACATTAGTCCAAGAAGAGAAGCACCCATTAATTACCACCCTCTGTCTTTTCCCATTCAACTATCCTTTTATCCATTGTAGCAACTTACCCTTAATACCATTCTTCTCCAATTTGTATAATAGTCTTCCATGCGCAACAGTGTCAAAAGCTTTCCTAAAATCCAAATATATGATATCAAAATTATTTTTTGCATCCAGTTCCTTTGTAACCACTTCATAATATCCTATCAAATTTGTCAGACAAGACTTTCCCTTAACAAACCCATGCTGTGTTTGAATTATTGCTGCAGTCTTGTCTAGATGATCCTGCAATGCATCTTTAACCAGTGACTCCATTATTTTACCCGGAACAGAAGTTAAACTAACTGGTCTGTAATTACTCGTGTCACCCTTCGATCCCCCTTTGTGAATTGGGGATACATTTGCACATCTCCAGTCCGTGGGGACCTCCCCTGAGTCCAAGGATGCTCTCATAATTATGGCTAAGAGTTTCCTTAGTTGCTTTGCCACCTCCTATAATATAACTGGATAGATCCCATCCACCCCAGGTGCCTTTCTTATGTTTAACTTCAACAATTTCTCCTCCACTTTGCTCTCAGTTATTACAAAATCATTAAGTATCCTGCTACAATTTGATAACCTTCTGCCATTTTCAAACCTTAATAATTCCTCACGTGTGAATGCAGATGCAAAATACTCATTCAGTTTGTTTGCTATCTGAGCAGGATCATCAACAATGGAACCATCGATATCAAGTGGACCAATCAGATTCATCCCCTTCCTTTTAGAGTTTATATAAGTAAAGAAATCCTTGCTGTTTTTCTTAGCATCTTTAGCCAACGATTTCTCGTAATCTGCCTTCGCTTGCCTAACCTCCTTTGTGACCTGATTACAAACTAGCTTATATCTGCCATAGGCTTCTGAGTCGCTTAATAATTTATATGTATCCATGCATTTTTCTTCTCTGTCACGAGTCTCATTAGTTCATTTGATAACCATTTAGGCCTAAACCTTGAACAATATTTCTTAATAGGTATGAAACCTTTAGTAGCATCCACGATTAATTCCTTGAATGCTTCCCACTTAGAATTTACTGTTGGTAACATTGTCAGTTGATCCCACTGTACAGAATTTAAAAACTGTCTGAGACCACTGTACTCACCTTTACGGAAGGAAAAACCCTTTCCTTTACCCCTGATGGTAATTATATCTTTAAGTAAATCCAACATCAGTACACTGTGATCAATGCCACCTAGTGGTTCCTTTATATGCAAATTCTTAATACACGAATGATCACTGCTGATAACCAGATCAAGAGTATTACTCTCTGGTTGCCTCTCCAACATGCTGCTGCAGAAAACAATCAACCAATAAATCCACAAAAGTCTTACTAGTGTGTGAGTGACCAACCCACAAGTTCCAGTCAATATCTGGGAAGTTAAAATCCCCCATTATTAGACATTCTGATTTACTAGCCCACTATTTCTCTGTACAATTGTTCATTGTACTCATTCGAGTCATTAGGCCTATAACATACTCCTACTCTTCTTTTTTCTTTAACAGTGCTTATGTCACACCAAACTGTCTCAACAGTGCACTGTTCATCTATATCTACTGGATGCACTTCTTTTGATTTTATGTTTTTCTTAATTAACAGCATAACACCTCCTCCCTTCTTCCTGTTTATCCTTTCTGTACACATTGTACTCCCCAAATTCCAGTTCTGCATTCCTTATATCTATGTGACACCATGTCTCTGCTATCCCAACAATATCCGCCTTTGATGTCTTGACCAACACTTCAAATTCATCAAATTTATTTACTATACTTCTAGCATTGGTATACATGCAAGTATACATGCACCTATCCTTATTATTAGTTACCCTAACACATCTCATATACCCATCTGTTTCACAATGACTACCATCAGTCCCTGAAACCCCCAGCACCCCTCGTTCCAGGTCGCTATTTATTCTAATAGAAGTTGTGCAAGAATCACCTTCACCTCTGCCTGCGGTACTTTTAACCTTTTAGTCTGTGAATCCCCCCAAGCTAGCAGTTTTCCAACCCACCTAACACTGCCTCGATAGCATCAGCAAATATTCTTGCACCCTTTCTATTTAAGTGTATCCCATCCCTTTAGAAGCAGTCTCTCCTGTTAACAAGCACAGACCACGCTGAAAAAAATTCTACCCTTTGAGCCTTGCACATTCCCTCCAGGGCCGAATTGAATGACAGGGCTCTCATCATGTATTCCCTCCTATCGTGTCTGGGCAGAATTGCAGACACTGTCAAATTTAACCCTTACTCACGACTTTTTTGCAACATTGACCTGTACTTGTTAAGTAAATCTGCAGATCTCCTACTCTTAATGTCATTGGTGCCAACGTGTACAACAATATCACCTTTTTGCCCTTGAAAGATGATATATGCTTTACAACATCATCAACTTTTGCCCCTGGCAGACATACCCTAGTCCTGTTCCATCTATCCGTTTTACACAATATATTCCCCGTCTCCCTGACAATAGAGTCACCAACAATAAGTAGTTCCTTTGGGGCCAGCGCATTCTGCCTTGGAGATTGCCGCTGTGTTGCCTGATGTCCGGGAGTGAGCTCTGGCATTGAGTTGGGCAGCTGAGAGCGTCATATTAATTTTTTCGAGGGCATCTACCCTCCACCTCAAGCTCTCATAGATGCCCAGTAGAACGCTGAGTTGATGCATAATTTCTAGACACTCTCTGCACCTGGCACACACAAAGACATCCTTCTTACCTAGATCATATTCTGTTCCAGAGAGTTCGGCAAACATTTCACAAGTTGCACATTTTTTTAGGCTGTGATGCGTTGGAGAATTGCTCCCCCCTCAGTTCTCCCCCGAGTCAAAGCACTCCTGCCACTTTGTGCCCGTTGCTTTGCTGCTCTAGTCTGGGGCATGATATTTTAAATTAATAAGATCAATAAATTTAATTAATTAATTGTCAATACTATGCTATCTAATAGAATCCTAAATGCAGTGATGCGTATTACGCTATATAATTAGACGTTAGAACTGCCTAGTTTCCACAATTAAAAATTTGAATTCCCTACTACTCTATACAAAAACAGTGGCTGCAAGATTCGAACAAAATAACGGTTTTACGTATATTAAATAGTAATCTACAAAAACTCTTTATCTAAATTAAAAATAACCAGCGTAACAATAACTATAAGACTACATATAAAGTACAATATAAAATAACAATTAGGTAAATAAAAAGGCAAACACTTATCGCTTTTTCGGAGCCTGTAATTTTTAAAAAGAGTCAGTGCCCTCTTTGTGATGAAACCATAATACTGTCAAGGAGGACTTTCATCTTTGTATGTAAACTAATCTACATAGATAGTTCTGATCTCATGTGGAACACATATGTATCCTCAGGTGGTTTCCTTCTCTTGCTTTCATGTTACCTCCTTTACGTACTTTCCTTTCTGTGCCAGCTGTAGTCATTTCAGAAATGTTCTCAAGCAAATACTGTAGCTTTCACCATTATTAGTTTGTTAAATAGTATGTAGTAGTAGTGGCATGTGATGCAAGAAAGCAAATGTATGAGCTTATGCAGCATCAGCCAAATAAAAAAAAAAAAAATCACACTATTCCCTCCAAATGCCTGTCCAGTTCCTCCTTAAATTTATTCAACCTATCAACTTCCACAACGACAGATGGAAGTTTGTTCCAGCAATTAACCACCCGCTGGCTAAAGGCAAATTTACGCACATCCAATCTACATCTGTCTTTTCTTAATTTGAATTTATGCCCCCTTAGGTTCGTAATCTGAACAAGTGGAAGGATCCCATCAGAATTCAGCGTGCTCAACCCATTCAAGGCGTTATACACCTCAATCAGATCACCGCACAGGTGCCTATTCTCCAGCCACTGCAATTTGCAGAACTTAAGCCTCTCTTGATAAGAGGATCCCTTCATTCCCCTCACCAATCTTGTTGCCCTTCTCTGTACACGCCAAGTAAATCTACATCCTTCCTAAAATGAGGCCTCCAGACCTGTACGCAGTACTCAAGGCATGGCCTGACCATTGCCTTATACAGAGGGATAATCACCTCCTTTTCCCTGCTAGCAAAATTCCTATATATCATTGACAAAACCCCATAACCTGCCCTGGCAGCCTGTCTGCATTGCTCAGAAAACTTCATATCTGCCTGCACAATTACTCCCAGGTCTTTTTCATTTTCTACCGCCTTAAGTGTAGTACCACACAGTTGGTACGTTTCTCTGGGGTTACTTCTACCCATATGCAGTACTTTGCATTTGTCAAGGTTAAACTTCAGTTGCCACTTCTTAGCCCATCTGCCAAAATTATCTAGATCCTGTTGCAGTAGCACACTGCCATTACTGTCATTAACAACCCTGCCAACCTTTGTATCATCTGCAAACTTTGACACTAAGCCTGATATACCTTCATCAATATCATTGATAAATATACAAAACAACAGTGGACCCAACACCAAACCCTGTGGGACTCCACTAATAACATTAGTCCAAGAAGAGCAGCACCCATTGATTACCACCCTCTGTCTTCTCCCACTTAACCATCCTTTTATCCATTGTAGCAACTTACCCTTAATATCATTCTGCTCCAATTTGTACAATAGTCTTCCATGTGCAACAGTATGGAAGACTATACATAACCTTAAACTTCCATGTGTTCAGTTTAAGGTTTTGTTAATACTTTATCAATGAAACAGCTTATGATATATTAGACGATTGCCAGCACTTTTCTTTGATTTACTTGTTACTGGAAAAATTCTCTGGAGCATGTGCTGATTGAAACAAAATCAATGGTAACACGTAGTTGGTATGGCCATTATTTCCTCTGGATTTGTTAGAAGCTAACTGATATTGTTTACTCAACGAGAATAACAGAATGTTGAATTGTTCATAATTATACAATATAATGCTCGAAGGTTACTTGTTGTGCTATTGTAAAAACAGACTGGCCATAAACATATTTTTAAAGATAAAGTTTTGAATTTTTATACCTTTATAGGCACCTCCTGGTTTATAATAGATGAAAAATTTAAAATAATACATTTGGCGACAGGTTGCGCATGCAATGCTGAAGCGTGGTAAAACGATTTCGTTTACGTTACGGATTACTTACACACCAACTTAATTAACCATTACCTTAGTGTTTAAATTTTATATTTTGTACGCTATACTGTTAACAAAGGTGACAGCCTCTAAATGTTAGACTGTAATTTTTCGGTAACAGAACGGCTGTTGCCATATACACAATGAGATCCGAAACTTATGATGTTAAGTGTACATGTTGCAATCCAACGAAAGAGATACAAATATACTTTTTTTCAAATATAAAGATCAAGTGTCGTATATACATATTTTTACCAGTACCTTGGTCTTGATTTCATACTCTTGAAGGCCTGCCTTCTCAGTTTGCATTATAAATCTACTCACAACAAAAATAATGCACGCGTTTTCTTTTCTCGAACATATCAGCGTGGGTCTGTTTACCTCTGCAAAACTGCCATTGAAATTAGTAGACTGACGCAAGAGGGTAGAAAAGTGCGATTGGCTGAATGGAATAATTACGTGTTGGATATTACTGGAATCCTTATTTATGAAGTAAATATATTGCGTAAAAATTTTTTGAACACTTAAAGAACTTAAATTAATTTAATTTTATATTACATTATTAGTAATTCAGAAACACTGTGGAAATTGGTTGTTGCGCGAAGCTACTGTGACGTAAGATTCGCCACGATAGACGATTTCGCAATTCTGCTGTTTGCTTGTAGTCAAGGGAAGTACAGTATACGTGTTCTCTGCTAGTAAAGAGGTACTGAATTTTACCAAGCTTGTCTTACTGATAGGTTATATATTTGGTGTGACTTTTATGATATTAAGCTTAGCGTATATTTCGAATGGAAGCTTTGTATCATAAAACTAATAATGTATTAGATGAGGTCAATAACTTCTTTATACGTCTTGAACAAAGTTCAACTGAGGAAGCCCATCTTATTGAAAACGAAATTCAAGTGCGTATAGACCAGATTATTAGTAATTTAGAAAAACTAGATTTCTTTGTAAACAAAGAGCCTCCCAACAGGCGTGCTAATGCCAAGTTGAAAGTTGATCAGCTGAAGTATGATTGTCAACATTTGCAAGCATCACTTCGCAATTTACAACATCGTAGACTGGCCCGGGAACAAGAACAACGAGAAAGAGATGAACTTTTGACCAGTAGATTTACTGCTAATGATCAGGACACCTCAATAATGATTGATCATGCTATTCAGCACAATACGTCTCTTCGTAGTGCACATCGCAATGTGGATGATCTTATTGGAAGTGGATCTGGTATATTAAACAATTTAAAAGACCAGCGCCAGACATTGAAAGGCGCACATCGGAAAATTATGGACGTTGCCAATACACTAGGAATGTCCAACACGGTAATGAGACTTATCGAGAAACGTACGTATCAGGACAAATTAATTTTATTTGGAGGCATGTTTCTGACATGTATGATAATGTTTCTAGTAATTAAATACCTGACATAGCAACCAATAATGAATAATAATTTTTGTATACTGTTAATACGACATCAACCATATTAACACTTCATTAACTTTTACAAATGAAGTAAATAGCCGTAATTATTACAAACTGTATACGATATTGTGTTAAAACAATTGCCCCGTAAGCATACCTAGCATTACAGAAATTTATATTGGAAGAATTCGTGTGCAGGCGCACATGTCTTTTCTCGACGGAAACTTCAAATAATTTCTTATTGTATCTAGAGTACTGAATAAAAAATATTTTTAGATAATTAAATAAAATTTAAAGTGAAAAAATAAAATTGCTCATTTGTGGTTATAGCATCAAGTCAGAACAAGAATCTTCTTTTAATGTTTTTTCACATATTTTAGTGTAGATATTTAATACTTTCATGAATACTGTGTCTTTCATTTCTCCATTAGAAATGAAATTTTCTTTAGAAAGTTTATCCATTAGAATTCTAATGGAGAAACTTGCTAACAAAAATCATTCTGTAGGACAAGCAACATATGGCACATATAATTCTTTGTTGAATTCTGTTTTGGATTCAATGCTTTTCATTCCCCTCCCCAAGAGATTGAAGCTAACTTGAGACAAAAACATTTTAGATGTTTGTATATACACCTATTACATTTGATACATTTCCTCCAATGCTGCACAAACTCCTGGATTCCTCAAGAGAAGTTTTGTGGTTGGTGTTGAAGCCATTTGTGTACTGCTGTCTTCACCGCTTCATTTAACAATGAAGTGAAGCCTTCTTAGTAGTGTACAGTCAGTCCTCGTATAACACGTGTTTACACTACACAAATTCGATCATACACGATTTATAAATAAGGGAACGATATCTTATATAACACGAACCGAATTCACTTATGCATGATTCGCCTTTGTGTTTACAAGAAATGGCAGTCGAACACAGGCGCCTCCGTAGCCAGGTGGGAAGGAGCAGCAGTGCATAGCACACGCTTCTTGATTAGACCGGGGTTCGAGCCCGTCACCACCAAATATGGAGGATGCGGAAAGGTCAGGGAATGACCACCGCATATCCCGGAGCAATATGGCCTTAGTTGCTAATGCTCCTAAAAACCAAACAACAAACAAACAAGCAGTCGAACGCGGAATCACCCCAACTGAACGCAACACGATAGGAATGAAGAGAAGATTTTGAAAATGTATTTATGGTTTTTTATATCAGTGAAGGGGAAACACATTTCACCATAATAACGTAAAAACCAACACAATTCCAGCTATCGGTATAATCGCAAATGCAATTAAATCGAGTTTACTACCAGTTTATAACAGATTCCAACTAGCAGAAATGCAACTGGAAATTGTTTTTATTGTTTAATGGTAGTAACCCCTAGAAATGAGTTTTAGTAAAATGTGAGGTGTTAATAGTGTATCTCTGCCTTTACGGTGTTGTTTATTCAGTTGCTACAGCTTTCTTTATGTGTATCAAGCGTGCCTCCTCGTTTTGTAATTGTGCTTTATTCCCTAAAAATGAGTAAAATACCTAAAAGGTGTGAAAAGGAAGCGTTCTGGTGAAGACACTGCAGACTCAGAGAGAAAAAGAAAAGCAATATCGATAAACAGAGGCGGACTGGGTCAAAAATTCTTACCCGGGAAAATTTATAGTGGCCTCGTACTATGGTTTATGGCCAAAATCACACCGGCCTCCGGCCCACCGGGGTTTCCCTGGTAAGGCTTATGGCCAGTCCGCCTCTGTCGATAGAGAAAAAATATGAAATTGTGAAACGCTTTGAGCGAAAAGAAAGACCATGTGATATTGCACATGCTACAGACCTAAATGAGGCAACGCCGAGAATTAAAAAGAATGCAGAGAAAATAAAAACAACTTTCATAGCAGGAACAACTCAAAGTGTAATTAAAACCCATTAGATTAAGACACAAAGAATTGGAAGAGATGGAAAAGCTGTCATCTGTTTGATAGAAAATCAAACAAAAAACAAGTTTGCCTATGACAGAAGCAAAAGCATTAGCAATATTTTATTACGTAATAGTCGTAATAAAATACTTACGTATTTTATTACGATTATTTATTGTGTTTGGTAATGTTTTGGTTACAAATGTGTGTTCAATCTTGGGTGGTCGGCACCTAACCCTATTTTTCCCATAGGGCCTATTGTTTATATTGCACGATTTTGCATTGCATGAGGGTTTCTAGGAACACAACTATCGTGCTATACGAGGACTGACTGTATCTTTTAGTGGCAAAAGGTTATTAGGGAGAGCTAAGTCTGGTGAATATGAAGGATGGGATAATATCTCAAACTTCATCTCCTGTAACTGAGAGCATGTAGTGAAGACGTATTATGCTGTAGGCTCACATCTGAGGATAGCAAACCATGTTTCTTTTGAATTTGCTGATTTTAATTGAACCAGATGCACATCACAGTACTTACCCCATCACTCTTTCCCCCCCCCCTCCAACTAACATTTCTGAACTACTCATTTACGATCCCAGAATACTGTGAGTAACACTTTCTTCAGTTGAGGTGAGCTTGTACGTTTCCACTTGAAACTTGAGCATTTGATTTCTGGTGGTCAAGTTATAGTTCAAAGAATACAGCTCCTTTGTGTTCATACTGCCCAAGACGCATGGGGACATACGTTAAGTCGTTATACCTTCAATTCTATTATTAAATGCCATGGACTCCAACAAGCATAATATTTTTGAAAGTGCGACTCCTTTCTAACAGTAGTGTTTGTGTTGAACCAGCACAATCATGACAATTTTTTCAAAAGGAATGCAATGGTTTCCTTATATGAATTGTTCCACTGTTTCTATGACTTTTGGTGTCATGACACAGTGTACTTTCCCAGGTAGAAGAGAATCCTCAACACTTTCAGTACTAATCTTAAACTTATTTGTCCACTTGTAAACTTGGAGTCGACTCATGCATGCTTCATCATACTGTGCCAACATTCGGCAAAAAATTTAATCAGGTTTTATTCCTTCTGCACTCAAAAATTATATTGCATCTTTATCTTGATGCATGACTGCACAGGTTTTGCCACCTTGAAAATTAACTTTCTCCAAATAATACCAGAATATGTGGGCACTCAGTATCCAACAGACTTCAGTGAGTAATCTGACACGAGATTATCAGCTTTTGCATAATTGTATTTTGTGTTGGTTTGCAGTTTTCATTTGAGTGACCCTTCTTCGTTCCAGATCTAGGTACCATCAGCAAAACAGGCACCACAACTAAAATCGGCAAATGCTGATAGGTAAAAAAGTAGTCTGTACTTTATGGTGTTTTTTCCCTCCTGAACCTACAAATATTTACACAAGAGCATTGGAAAATTACTTGGTGTCCCAGAAGCAGGATGCTTCCCGATGTCATTTGAGTTTAATGGTTATAACTTAGCATTAGGGCTTACAATACCGGGATCCCGGTTTTTTTCTGGTATTGATACAAAAAATACCGGTTTTTTGGTACTAATTTAAAAAAATAATTGTTTATAATTTAATCACATAAAGGTTATAAAATCACCTTTATGTGATTATGACGTTGTTATCTGTACTAGCAAATGTTGGATAAATCATCGATAGGACACCATGCAACATTGCAACCTGTCCACAATTCTCGGACAACTTCATGTCTGACTGTATCGTAACTCCCAAGTCCCGTTCCTCCACTACTGACGTTAGTTCAACTCCACCAAGTGTATTAGTTATTTTGGGGTTGCTGTTCCCCTGAATTAAAGCATATAGCTGCCACTTTTCAGACCATCCCAGAAGTCTATCTAGGTCACTCTGAAGAAGCTCTGGTTGGCGGCGATCATTAACTACCCTACTGATCTTTACATCATCTGGAAGTTTAGACCTCACGCCCTCCATTCCTTCATAGATGTCATTTAAGATAATCAAAAAGAATAGTGGTCCCAATACTGATCCTTGGGGAACCCCACTTCTTACATTAACCCAATCTGAGAAATAACCGTTTATCACAACCCTCTGCCTGGTACCCTCAAGCCATCGTGCTATTCATCTAAGGATTTTCCCTATGATTCCAGCCTACTACTACTTATAAAGTAACCACTCGTGTGGAACTGAGTCAAATGCTTTGCTGAAATCCAAATAACAATGTCGAAATTATTCCCTAAATCCAGCTCACCAGTGACCTGTCAAAATGGCTAACCAGATTTGTTAAACATGATTTTTCCTTTACAAAACCGTGCTGTGTATCCTACAGAATTTCATTTCCATCTAAATGATCCTGAATTCCACCCTTGATCATTGCCTCCATGATTTTCCCCTACTATTGGAGTTAGACTGGCTGGTCGGTAATTTCCCGTTACACTCCTAGAACCGCTTTTATGTTCCAATTTACACCAGTCCAGTGGACTGTCTCCTGAATCCAGTGATGCTCTCATAACTAGCCTTAATGGTTCAATGCACTCACTTGTCACCTCCTTTAACCACAGGAGCCTTACTTGCCTGTAGCCACGAAAGTTCTCATTAAATAATCATTTGAAATTTCAATATCATTAATTATTTTTTTCAACTTCACTTCCATAATATCTCATTGACACAAAGATGTTTTTTTATTATTATTTTTTAATGTAAATATCGATGCAAAGTAACTGTTGAGTTCAACTGCAACTTCAGCTGTTATCTAATACTATCCCACGTCCATTACATAAGGGTCCAATCTGATTTGTCCTTCTGTTCTTTGCATTTATATATGTGAAGAATTTCTTAACTGCACTCTTTGCTCTCTTTATTCCTTATCCCCACTCTTTGCTCTCTGCCAGACTCAGTAAAGATACTACAGTGAAAATTATACTTTGCTGAATAAAACATCTTTCTCCTTCAGTAAATGAACATAATTCAACCATGGAAGACCAACATGGAACAGAACATCGGTGTTCCACAAATTCTTTCCAAAATAAGTAATTGCCTGACTCCAATGAGATTTTAAAAGATGAACTTGAGTCGGAAATTAATGAAATACTTTTAACTATTTTACTAAAAAAAGTTCAAAGCCTAGAAAATACGGACTGAGATCGTCTACAATTATCTCAGTACCAGAGTAGAATCCAAAAGGGCGTTTTTGCCTCTAATCAAATATGTACCAAAATTAGATCCATTTTAAACGATCATACTATTGATTGCTTATGTTTCTTAAGAGCTTACTTAATCCAGACAGGTAGTGTGGATGCTTAAACATAACTAAACTTTGCAGTAACAATATCTATTTTTTGTTTTTAGAATAACTGTATTTTTAATGATTTTTTTTTAGAATATTTATTATTGCAATAAAAGTTTATTTAAAACATGAATTCAAGTAATTACAGTACTTGTTTTTTCCTTACTTCATTGCACCTAATTGTCATCAAAATTTATTGAAAAAAACGTTTGATTTTGGAATACCAGTATCCCGGTTTCATAAATTAAAAATACTGGTATTAAGATTTTGACTGGTATTATAAGCCCTACTTAGCATGCCAGTTAAAATCCTCAAATGCCATATTCCAAGATTATGGAATTTTAATTGTGATTGCAGTTTAACATTTATGAACAGTGATTTTTACTGTAGCTGAGTGGTCAAGAGTGAGAGTGCAGTAGCATGCGGTCTTTGAGTGGACCGGGGTTCAAGCCCGTGATTGCTAACTATGATTAACGTTTGTAGTGATGATTTATTGTAGCTCCATTGACCTGGTGGTCGTGCTGGATTATAAACAAGAACATTTAATACCATTTTAAAGGATATGAAAGTCTGAGGTTCAGGTTACAGAATATTTTGGCAAGATTCCTTTGGTTACATAGTATGTAATTTACAGCCACCAAAGTTATGAGAATAAGTGCATGACAAATAAAATGCAATAGTCAGTTTTCTTGTTATCATATTTTTTGACAGATACACTTCTATTTCAAACCTCAGTGTTCTTATACATTGAATTTAAAATCATTAATGGTCTTTGAATGATATTCCAGTAAATGTTATATTTAACAGATAGTTTCATCAAATTCACTGTTATATTACAAAAGCAGAATATGTTTTCTGATAATATAGTTCTGCATTTATCTGATGATATGGGTTAAAGTAATGCTTTCACACCTCTCAATTCTTGTTTGTTGTCACAACAGCTGATGTTGAAAAAATGTACCGAGTGTAGTAACATTTCAAATGAGTGGGAAGATAAAGTTGGGGAAACACAACCTTTGAAGTTTGAAGGTTGTGTCAAGGCAGTAAACTATAGAAGAATATTTATTTGTAACTGTTCTACTACAGTAATGTCAAATTTACTCGTTTTATTGTCAATAAAATGAGTAAATTTGAACTCCTTAGTTACGACAACTGAAATTGATATATGATAGGGCTAACAGAAACATGGTGCCATCTAAAATTGGGGGTGAGAGGTTCCGCTATGGTATGTATAATATATTTAGGGAAGATAGAAGGGGTGGTGGGATCATGCTTTTTATCATAAAGCAGCCTGCCGACCGGGCTAGCCGGGTGGGTAAAAGTACCTGCCTGGCAACCCAAAGGTCGCGGGTTTGAATCCCGCATCGAGCTTGGATCAGAGTACAAAATGCAAAAACTTTGGGAGGTGCATTATGGCCACAGAAGCCAATGAGCCAACAACTAACAAAAAATAAAAATAATAAAGCAGCCTAAGCATGAAAAAGGTTTTTGGTGAGTCAGAAGTTGTCTGCCAGCATAGAATCTGTGTGATGTGAGTTAGTTGGAAGCAAAGGTATAGTGAGAGTAATCTACAGACCACAAGATTATGAAGAGCATGATAAGAGTCTCTACATGCAGGTGGATTAAGCAATAAAGTGTGAATGTCTTATTCTGAGTGACTTTGGTCTGCCCCTAATGGATTGGAATAAGTGAAAGGGAAACTAACGAAGGGGAACAAAATTTTTAAATTAACTAGATTATTATTATTTGTTCCAGCATGTTACAGAAAATACCAGGGGTAAGAATATTCTTAACCTCATCATTGCTCATGAATCAGATCACAGGGTTTAAAAAGCAGGCACCGTTGGCAGATAGTGATTGTGCAGTCAGTAGATGAAGAAAGATGTTGAAGTAGTTGAAGGTAAGGGCAGAAACACACTATTATCACGTCACGCGAATCTCGTCATATCGCTGTCACAGAGTAGTACTCTGTGATCCCTGTTTAGTGTAAACTGCAAAGTCGGTCGGAGAAGAAGCCTCGTCACTGTAACGTACGGCGGCCACATTAAAAATTTGATCTCGAGGTACTCATGCTTATGTTTGGGGTATTCATTCCTCGTTTAGGGGTATTCGCAGAAAACCGAACAATTTTAATAACAACCGTTTTATTTCTATCTTTTGTTGATTTTTACAAGTTCGTGGAATGCAAAATTAGTCAAATTTAAATAAAATTAACCGAATTATAGCCTGTGCTTTAATTCGTTTAATTCGGAAAATTTTATTGCAAAAGTTATAAACACTAAAGGAAACTTTTATAAATATTAACGTCAAATGTTTTACATAATTGTTTATAATACACATTCAATAAACCTGATTTATTTTATCAAAAAGAAAATATTTAGCTAGCAATACTTTTCATTTGAGCGAATTTTCTTTAACAGTTTTTCATTTTTTAGTACATAAAACGTAAAATTCTTTGCATGACATATTGTGATTGGTTTTCTGCAACAGTTCTCCTTCAACATTCTTTAGGGCTAATTTATTTCTATCCTTTTTCCACGTGTTAAACATTGAGCTAAATACTTGCTCACTCATTGCATTTGAGTGAGGCAAAGTAAAAACAAAATTAATATTTTTTTCTGTATTACATACTTTGCATGCATTTAAAATTTTTATCCAAACATCTGTGGTATTTTTGAGGTCTTTTGTCTCAATATTTCTACGGAATGATTTCAACAGAACATATTCTTCATACAGCAAATCGATATTGATATTGGGAATTTTAAATAAAAAAAGTTTGTTGCCTGAGCCTTAAACCATTACAACGAAATAAAAAAGAAGTCAAGTAGAATATAAAAGGTTACAAAGTAAGCATAATATGAATATTCTACAACCCTCTTTGTAAATAGGATAGAATGTTGTATTTGAGTCTTTAATTAAGGGTGCATTTCAACAACAACTTTATTGTCAGTTAATTCTTTCTTCCTAAATAATCATCTCAACAGGGTGTTTTATGATTTCTGCTTTTTTCAAATGTTAAAAAAGGGGTATCTTGGAAATTTTATTATACTTCCAAAAGGGGTACGTCTGGCAACCTGTAACGTTGTATACGTGTCATTCTCTTTGAGGAAAGCTGAAGTGAAATGAATTGCCACAGTTCATCCTCCTCTTCAGATTTTGAAGAAGATTTAGAAAATGCATGTGCTTTTCTTATAGCCGAGAAAACAAAAGAGTATGCAATGGATACACGACATCAACTGGAAGAGAACAGAAAAGGGCGAATTCCATCATTTACTGCAGGACTTAGAAGAAAATAAATTGTTTCACTATGTACTTTTAATGAAATTTAATAACAACAAAAAACTACTTTTCAACCCTAAAAATTGATCCAATACTACTACTAATAATGAATAAGAAAAATTGAATAAGAAATTGAGTTGTGCAAATTGAAATGATCGACTTGTTTGTCCTCTCAATTTGTAATTCTGTTGGTCTATTTTCCTCCTTTGGCCATTTATGAGCGTCCCTTTGACTGGACATTTGCAGTTAGTATACCGAGTAGCTGGTCGAAGTGGAGGGTGCTTCGGAATAGGCACAGGAGCAACGTCCTTGATGTTGTTGTTATTTGTTTTCAGATATTTTTGCTTGTGCGCTCAAAACAGATTATTTACTTCTAATTTAATTTTATATTAGCATTTCCTCTTGTCACGCCTAACAAAATTTCTGTTCGAACAGAAAAATCTGACTTCCTGACAATGTCATTCGGCCTTGAAGCCCGACGTGTTATCTTGTGAATACAGCCAATGATAACAGTGCTCTCCAAGCAATAAAATAATGCTCCCCCACATTTGACGTTAGATGTGTATATGAGTGAAGTCTCGTGAAGTGATAATAGTGTGTTTCCACCCTAAAGACACTGGTTTTAATTTCAGTAAAGGGGACTATGACAGTAAGGTGCTTCATGGCATCTATTAATTGGGGGGATTGTAGAGGGAGGGTAAGTACATTATAAACCACAATATGAGATACAATTAAAACGATGCCCTCTACGCTACATATGTAGTTCAAGTTTATGGGTTAACTATGGTGTATTTAAACCGATATATATAGTTCATTATCAAAACCCATAAGGATTATGTCTTGTGCATTTCGTTTTCAAAATACATTACTACCACACCCTTTTGGCATCTCTCATATTGTGGATATAACTTCGCAACTGTGATTGCTTGTTGTATTACCTGGGTACCTGCCCGCCCACTGATGATGAATCCCAATAGCTTCAAAACAATCGTCTGGGTGGTGGTACTGCTGAAAATAAATAACAGTTGTCTTCTCTACTAGAGAAGCGTTATTTATTTGAAGTAATGCAATAGCAGCTATCTCGTTGTGAAGGCAACCACAATATGAGATACAATTAAAACGATGCCCTCTACGTTACATACGTAGTTCAAGTTTATGGGTTAACTATGGTGTATTTACACCGATACTATATAGTTCATTATCAAAACCCATAAGGATTATGCGTTGTGTATTTCGTTTTCAAAATACATTATAATTGCAGAAAACCTTTAAAGCTATAATCAGAGAAGCCATGGATGCATATACAGTATACTATAATACAGTACAAGGATGCTGCCAAGATGGATGAATACAGAGCTGGCGATTCTAATACTGCAGGACTGATGTTATTAGTGGGATTCTCCAGGGTTCAGTGCTGAACCCGTTGTTGTTTTCTTATATTATATGAAGTATAATTGCACTCCTGTCAACAACTACAACAAGATCTAAAAAAAAAAAATAGACAGATGGCCTGAGAAATGGCAGTTGAAGTTTAACATTGACAAATGCAAGGTACTGCCTGTGGATAGCAGTAATCACAGATTAACATACCAAATCGTATGCTGCACTCAGGGTAGTGGAAAATGAAAAAGACCGAGAGATAATTGTGCACTCAGATATGAAGTTCTTTGCAGTTCAGTGTAGACAGGCTGCCAGAACAGCTCATGGGGTTTTGTCATTGATGTACAGGAATTTTACTAGTAGTGATAAGGAGGTGGTTATCCCATTTTAAAAGGCAGTAGTTTGGCCACATTGTGAGTATTGCATACAGGTCTGGAGGCCACATTTTAGGAAGAAAGTAGTGCTGCTGTAATAGGATTAGAGAAAGGAAATGAGATTGGTGAGGGAAACAAAAGGCTGCTTTTACCAAGACAGGTTTCACTTTTGCAAATTGCAGCATATGAAGACTAGGTGCCTGCAAGGTGATCTGATTGAGGTGTTTGAGGCTTTGATCAGTGCTGATGGCGTTATTCCTCTTGCTCAGACTACACACATGAGAGGGCATAAATTCAGATTGAGGAAGGGACGTTGCAGGATGGATGGGCAGAGGTTTGTTGTTGTGGAAGTGGACAGTTTAAATAAATTCAAGGAAGAACTAGACAAATTTTTGGGCAGATAGACAGATGATGTGGGATTATTTTATTTATTTATTTTTTTGGCTAATGATATTTAAGCTTGCTTTCTTGCATCATATGCCAGTACTACTACTAATAATAAAAAAATCAATGTTGGGATTGAAGTATAATTGCACACCTGTCTAGATGATCCTGTTTTACTTCTTTAACCAGTGACTCCATTATTTTCCCTGGAAAAGAAGCGAAGCTAATAGGTTTGTATAATTCATTTACCCTTTCAACATGCTATGTGAATTGGTGTACATTCATATATCTCCAAGTCCATAAGTGCCTCCACTGAATCCAAAGATGCTGTCAGTTATGGCTAAATGTTTGCTCACCTCCTTTGCTGCCTCCCTTAAAATAAATTTGATAGATCCCATCCACCCCATGTGCCATTTTTTGTTTTGCTTAAATTTCTTTCATTTTCTTCTCAGTTATCACAAAATCATTAAGCTTGTCTGTTAGAATTATAAGGTTTGTATAATTCATGTACCCTTTCAACATGCTATGTGAATTGGTGTACCTTCATATATCTCCAAGTCCATAAGTGCCTCCCCTGAATCCAAAGATGCTGTCAATTATGGCTAAATGTTTGCTCACCTCCTTTGTTGCCTCCCTTAATATAAATTTGATAGATCCCATCCACCCCAGGTGCCATTTATTGTTTTGCTTAAATTTCTTTCATTTTCTTCTCAGTTATCACAAAATCATTAAGCTGCCTGTTAGAATTATAACCTTCTGGCATTCACTTCCTTGAAGAATTTGTCATGCAAATGTAGATGCAAAATACCTATTCATTTTGTCAGCAATGTGAGCTGGATCAACAGTTAAACCACTGATATAAATTGGGCCAATATGATTCATCCCCTTCTTTCTAATGTTTATTTGTAAAATAATAAGAGAAGTTTACCTCAATATAGTACGTAGAACGCTTCCGTATGATACTCTCCAGAAATTAAAACGAAAAAATCGAAACATTTACATTAGAGTAACAAATAATTTAAAAAATAATTAAAAATCAATTTAACACAATAAAACTCAATTTAACACCATTAAAAATCAATTTAACGCAATTAAAAATAAAAAAAATTTAAATAATTTAACGAAAAAAAAAGAAAGGAAAGAGGAAGGAAGGAGACGATTTTCCTTCCTTTCTTTCTTTTTTTCGTTAAATTATTTTAATTAATTTTCTTATTTTTGATTGCATTAAATTGATTTTTAATTGTGTTAAATTGATTTTTTAATTATTTTTAAAATTATTTGTTACTCTAATGTAAGTTTTTTTGATTTTTTCGTTTTAATTTCTGGAGAGTATCATACAGAAGTGTTCTACGTACTATATTGAGGTAAACTTCTCTTATTATTTTACAAATATTGATATCAATGTAGAACATACTGAGCATTACAGCTCTGGTTCATACTATCTAATTCTAATGTTTACATATGGAAAGAAGTCTTTTGTGTTTTTCTTTTCATCCTTTCCCAAAGACTTCTCATAATCTGCCCTAGCTGTTCTGAAGTCCTTGTGATTTTATTGCAGACTCTTTATATCTACTATAGGTTTATAGTACATATATCTGCTGTGTCTTGAACGGTAATCATAAAAGCTTAGTAGCTTCTACAGTTACTTCCTTCAATGCCTACCTTTTAGAATTTGCAGTTAGTAGCATCATCATAAAATTCTGCATCACCAAGATACAGAATTTTGTGCTTATTGAAATGGATAAGTTTTTTGGAAATTTTTGCCGTCTCTTTTGATTAATTAAATATTAAATAGTGATTTACAAATAGTTTAAATAGCCTTGTCACATTTGTTAGCTTATTTTTAAATTTATCTAGTGATTTTATAAGTTATGACTTACTATTTGTACCACTATTGTATTTGTGTTTTGGTCTGAATATTGTAGCATGTAACGAGTAATGCAGAGGAGTAGTCGGGTTTTAATTGTGATAAATAAGTAGCTTGAAGGTTCTAATCACTTAGCATTAGTAGAGGCATATGATGCAAGAAAGCAAGCTTATGCAGCATCAGCCAAAAAAATATATATAAAAACCTTCCATTCACCCCCCTCCGTTCGTTCAAAATACCTGTCCAGCTGAGCCTTAAATTTATTTAGGCTATCAACTTCCACAACAACAGATGGAAGTCTGTTCTACCAACGAACTACCTGCTGGCTAAAGGCAAATTTCTGCACATCTATCCTACATCTGTCTTTCCTCAATCTGAATTTATGCCCTCTCAGGTGATTATTCTGAACAAGAGGAAGAATCCCATCGGCATTGAGCATGCTCAAACCATTCAAGGCTTTATACACCTCTATCAGATCACCTCGCTGGTGCCTAGTCTACAGACACTGTAATTTGCAAAACTTAAGCCTTTCTTCGTAAGAGCAACCCTTTGTTCCATTCACTAATCTTGTTGCCCTTCTCTGTACTCGTTCCAGCATCTCTACATCCTTCTTGAAATGAGGCCTCCAGACCTGTATACAGTACTCCAGGTGTGGCCTGACCATTGCCTTATACAAGGGAATAATCACCTCCTTATCCCTGCTAGAAAAATTCCTGTATATCATTGACAAGACACCATGAGCTACTCTTGCAGCCCGTCTGCACTGCTCAGAGAACTTCATATCTGCCTGCACAATTACTCCCAGGTTCTTTTCATTCTCTACCACTGTCAGTGTAGTACCACAGAGTTGATACTTGTTGGGCAGATATCTTTTTTGTGTTTAGCTAAGGAAGTTTTACTTTTTTAGCAAGGATATAACTGATTTAACATTGCAGACATTACAGTATAGTGTAACATATATCTTGAACTAGATAGCATATCACTGCATTTAGGAATCTATTAGCTTAGTGTAGTTTTGTCAATTAATCAGTTAAATTTATTAATCTTATTAATTTTCATTGTTAATCAATTAAATTGTATTTAAATGGAAATCATTCCCCAGACTAGAGCAGTAAAGCAAAATAGCACAAAGTAGCGGGAGTGCTGTGGCTCAGGAGAAAACTGAAGGATGCGATTCTCCAATGCATTGTAAGCTAAAAAAAGTGCAACTGAATTTGAATGTGGGGGAGTACAATGTATACAGGAAAGGTGGAGGGGTTAAGAAGAATATTAACTAAGGCAGGGCATCCAATTGACTTGGGTGACAAGTGCAATGTTGAGTCAGTTTTGCCTAATGACTACGATGAGTATAACAAACAACTATACAGGGAAATAGATGGACCAGCAAATCAGAATGTTTCATAATGGGGGATTTTAACTTTCCAGATGTTGACTGGAATTTGTGAGTTGGTCACTCACTCTAGCAAAATTTTTGTGGATTTCTTGGATGACTATTTTCCACAGCAGATGTTAGAAAAGCAACAAGAGGAAGCAGTATTCTTGATCTAGTTATCAGCAGTGATTCTTCACATATGCAGACCCAGTGGGTCTGCAGGTAAAAGACCCACTGGGTAGCAGCAATCAGTGTACTAATGTGGAATTTAATTAAAGATAACTACTGTCAAAGGGAAAGGCTTTGCTTTTGTAAGGGTGTCAGATAGTTTTTAAATTGTGTGCAGCTCTCGGACAGGGTTCTCAGTTTTGAGGTGCTGCACATGGTATTGTTGCATGCTTTCTTTATGCATTGTTCTCCATACTTTTGATTGGGAAACACAGGTGCATGCCTTTGCATGCTAGCCCATGGACTGCACCCTACTGTCTCAGTGGTATTTACTTGCTCAGTCACATCTTGTCAAACAACATGCTCATATGAGGTTTGAACAGTGTCTTTCAATGTTTGGAAATCTAATAACTTGTAAATTCAGAACTCTGCGGTTCAGAAAACTACCAGAACTGGTGGTATTCAGCAACAGTATTTTCATTGCAAAATCCATAAACATACCACATTAGCATATTCCTCACTTGCAAATGTAAGGCGTCTTGAAAGTGGCAATGGAACACAAGGAAATGACACTGTTCTGCACACTGCATGTTTCATCAGGCTGTGTTCGATCAAGATTTCATGGATGCACAAGGTATGAGTGTAATTTGTAATGGTGTTGTTTCTGAGAATCTATGGAATTACATAACTCTTAATTATTCAGAAACAGACTCACATTTGTGTTAACTTTTTTACTCAGAAAAATGAATTCCTCGAGTTCTGCCATATCTTTGTGAATCACCCTGTATATCTAAGTATGTTCACAAGTACATAGATATTTTTCTAATTTTATGAACTATCAATGTAATGGCCATTTTTCTCATTCCCCTTGGGGGAGGATTGCTATAAAGAGCTTTGACCGTACTAATACTAATTTCATCAAATCTTCCTTTTAGTACATTAGCATTGGTATAGGCATATGATGCAAGAAAGCAAGTTTATACAGCATCAGTCAAAAAAAAACCTTTTGCTCTAAAAATTTCTTGAGTTTGGGGAAGAGAAAGGATCATATGGGCAAGGACAGGTGAATTTGGTTAGTGGGGCACTCAGAGGAATATTTTCTAATCTGTTAAAATGGAGTATTCCATAAAGAAGACTTAGGGTGAGACCATTGTTGTGTGTACCTTTCTCAAGAATTCTTGTAATGGACAATTCATAAACAAATTAATTAAATTTATTAACTTGTTTTCTATTAATGTAGATTTGTGTAATATTGACATTTTATGCAGAAGGACAATTGAGAAGCTCATTATCAAAACTTGTTGATATCTCTGTTTAAGTTGAAAGCTCTTTAGGTCACTGCATAAAGATATTGTCACATTTTGTTTCTTCTTATTTACATGTAAATAAATTTTATTTAATAGGTAAAAAATTGAATTTATATATATGTACATATAGTGGGGCCCCAACATCCAATGGTAATTTGTTCCACAAAACCCATTGTACATTGAAAATACTGTAAGTTGAAACCAACAATACATTAATTTCCTGTAATTCATTTCAAACTCTTGACAGGTGACCTCAACGGCACATAAAATAGGTATTTATTACATGTTATACTTCATTTTTACATTAAAAATGAATGTTTTATAAAGATTATTTAATAAATAGTTATAAAACATCTTATAACTATTTATTAAATAAAACACAAACAATAAATTAGCATTTACCTTAGACTTGAAGTGCAGAGCTGATGAAATCAATGGCAGAGTAGTAGTGGTATCAGGTGTTTTTTCAGTCTTTTGTCTTTTGCTGCTACTGGCAAAGAAACTGTCCAAAGTGGACTGTTTTTGATGACTTTTTTGTAGTGTCCTGAAGTAAGAAATGACTTTGTCTTCCATTTTGCCCATCATGAGTTCAGTGTTTGCGTTGTCAGGTTACTTTTTACCACTTCTCTTAAACGCTCTCAAAAAGATATGACAGTCTTCAACTGACACTTTTTGGGTGTCTTCTTCTTCCTCTCCAGTGTCACTCCATAATTTTCTCCAACTCTTTAGCTCCTCTGTTGTTAGCTCATGCCCATGAGCATCAGTAAGGGCCTCCACATTCTCTTCATCGACCTCCAGACCCATTGATTTACCAAGAGTCATAATATCATTTGTCAATGCACCATCATCTTCAAATGCATTAACCTTATGGATAATTAAAGGCCAGATGTTTTTCTAGGATGAATTTAAGCACCTGATGGAAACATCATTCCAAGAACTTCAATCAGTCTCACACAGTCCAGGATGTTGAACTTCGACCTCCAAGAATCATCGAGGGTAACAGAATTTTCACCAGAAGTTGCTGCAAAGCAACTTGCGGTCATTTTCTTGAAGTTCGCAATCACTTGCTGGTACATTGGTTGAAGAAGAGGAGTGGTGTTGGGTGGCAAAAATTTGACTTGAACAAATTCAAATTGTGCCTCAATATTAACAAGGTTCAGATCATGGCCTGGCACATTATCCAGTAGGAGCAGTGCCTTCACAGGAAGCTTATTTTTTTCAAGATAGCTCTTCACTGAAGGACAAAAAAAACTTCACGTTCCCATTCATTGAAGACATCCTGTAACCCAGGCCTTCTTGTTACTGCACCAAAACATTCCCAGCATGCCTTTGTTGACCTTTTGTTGTTTAAATACTCTGGTGGTGTTAGAGTGATACACAAGGATTCAGCTTGAAATCTTCAGAGGCATTGGCATCCAACAGTAGAGTGAGCCTATCTTTCATAGGCTGATGCCCAGTTAAACTAGCTTCATCGTTAGTTATGTACACTCTCCTGGGCATTCACTTCCAAAACATGCTGGTTTCATCGTTAAAAACCTGCTGGGGAAGATAACCCTCTTGATCAACAAACTCTTGGAATCCAATTTTAAAGGCCTCAGCTGCTTTTTTCCTTTTTTTTTATCGCCACTGGATGCTTCTCCATGCTTTTCAACTCTTTTGATATTTGCCCTTTTTTTGAAGCACTCTAACCAACCTTTGCTAGCTTTAAAGTCTTCAAAGTGCACAGCACTGGCACTAGTTGATGGAGCTTTAAGTTTCAGATCGTCATAGATCTACTTAGCATGTTTGCAGATAAATTGTCTAGGCACTGTCACCCTTCATCCGCTTTTTCCTAATCCATATCAACAAAAGCCTTTCCATTTCCGCAATAAAGTCTCTTCTCTTATGCACTGATGTGGAATCATCACTAACTTTAATACTCTTTAGAATATCCTTTCGTTTGAGTATTATAGAAATGGTTGATTGAGGAAAACCATACTCGTGTACTAATGCTCTAATTTTTACTCCGTTTTTTTATCATCTCTTGCTTCACTTTTAATAGAAATGTTATTCTTGTAACTTGCGCTTTAGGAGCTATGATTATTTAATTAATAAATTCAAAAATAACCACAATTAAATTACTGTAATTATGTATAATTAACAAAAACACTGCTTACACACTAACAAGTGCATCAAACAGAAGATAAAGAAACTCTCCAAAGTACTGTAACAAGTGGGAATGTTTGTTGAACAATAACAAAAACACTAATAGGTTGAGAACAATTGTATGAATGATGTTCCATGCGTCTGAAAATTTTCACCCCATATACCATTCCAGCTATATCGGAAAGCTATTGATTCCTGCAAATATCATTGGTCCTTAAAAGTAAAAGATTGCATGGAAGGTATATCGGTTCCTGAAAAAATCTGATGTCGATACCATCATAAGTCGAGGCCCCTACCGTATATATACACACACACCCCCACTGTATTTCTTTTGTTTTCTGACTTAGACTTCCATGATCCATAGAGACCCTGGATATTTGTAAGTCTGTTGTATCATAAAAATGAAAGAAAATTTGCATCTATATCATAAAAACTAATTCTATTAAACAGTTATCCCAGACAGAACAAAAATTTAAAGTACATAAAAAATAATACTATGTATTAGCATTAGCATTAGCATTAGCATTAGTAGAGGCATTTGATGCAAGAAAGCAAGCTTATGCAGCATCAGCCAAAAAAAAAAAAAAAAAAGTAACATAAATAAATAAAAATAACCACTTCCACTTCACCCCTCTGTTCGTTCGAAATACCTGTCCAGCTGAGCCTTAAACTTATTTAGGCTATCAACTTCCACGACAAGGGATGGAAGTCTGTTCCACCCACCAACCACCCGCTGGCTAAAGGCAAATTTCCGCACATCTATCCTACATCTGTCTTTCCTCAATTTGAATTTATGCCCTCTCGGGTGATTTTTCTGAGCTAGAGGAAGAATCCCATCAGCATTGAGCATGCTCAAACCATTCAAGGCTTTGTACACCTCTATCAGATCACCCCGCTGGTGCCTAGTTTCCAGACACTGTAATTTGCAAAACTTAAGCCTTTCTTCGTAAGAGAACCCCTTTGTCCCATTCACCAATCTAGTTGCCCTTCTCTGTACTCGTTCCAGCAGCTCTACATCCTTCCTGAAATGAGGCCTCCAGGCCTGTATACAGTACTCTAGGTGTGGCCTGACCATTGCCTTATACAAGGGAATAATCACCTCCTTATCCCTGCTAGAAAAATTCCTATATATCATTGACAATACACCATGAGCTACTCTTGCAGCTCGTCTGCACTGCTCAGAGAACTTCATATCTGCCTGCACCACCACCCCCAGGTCCCTTTCATTCTCTACCACTGTCAGTGTAGTACCACAGAGTTGATACGTTGCTCTGGGGTTGCTGTTTCCCATATGTAGTACTTTACATTTGTCAATGTTAAACTTCATTTGCCACCTCGAAGCCCATCTGCTCAACCTTTCCAAATCCTGTTGCAGCAGCATAGTGTCAGTAGTGTCCTTGACAACCCTGCCAACCTTCGTATCGTCTGCAAACTTGGACATTAAGCCTGATATACCATCATCAATATCATTTATAAATACAGAAAACAATAAAGGCCCCAATACTGAACCCTGAGAGACTCCACTAATAACATTAGTCCACGATGAGCAGTGTCCAGTATTCTGAAGTATAAGTCTATTTCTCTTTTTTGCCTTAAATATTTGTACTTAATCATATATTTTTGGACATATGTTAGTACAAATGCATCATGTCTATATAGTAAATTAACCAAGTTATTATAGTGGCATTGTTTTTACATCTCATATTGTGAATACCTTCACAATGAGTTGCCTATTCAGTTATACTTTGAATAAATAATGCTCCCCAGTAGAGAAGAAAATTGTTACTTATTCTCATTGGATACCACCACCCAGGTGGCCGTTTCAGGGCTATTTTCCCCATCATTTATGAGTAGGGAGGTACGCTGATTATATAACAGCTGAAAAACCAGTTGTGAAAATAATTCCATAGTGCAAGAGGTGGCAATTGGTCTTTAGTAGTGTAATATTTAATAAATATTTAGGGCATTTATTTGTAAGTTATCTTGTCATCTTGATGTGCAAGATTAGTCATCTTGCACATCCCACACGGTGGTATATTGCAGTAAAATTTGAATTATGAACTACTGCCTACTTTTTAATTGTTTGTTTAATTATTCTGCTCTTTCTTTTAAAAGTTTACATGGTGATATTTTATTTCTTGCACAGAAAATTGAAGAAGTCAATAAGTATATACGGTACTCTTATATAGGTCACGTATCCAAAACGTACATGCATAGGTAACGATCTAACATTCTTTGTATTGATAATTGTACATGGAAGGCATTTGATTATGCAAATGCACCATTCCTTTTTGCCTGGTTAGTACTGTACTAAAAATTGGTTTCAGTATGGAAACACATTTTCCATAAGAAATTAACATTTTTGAAAATTGAGGAGTAAACCTGAAAAGATAATTCTTGACAGATTCCATGAACTATTATTATCTCTTTCTTCTCCTAATGGGTTTCCTGTCTTGCTATGGGTTCTGGTACCACATGCCTGGGGTGGTTATGTCCAGGTACTGTTATTAGTCAAGGAACTTTCTGACTATCCTACAGGTGTTCAGGATTGCTGCTGTCTGGAGTTCTATGTAAGTGTTCTCTGTGAGACCTATTGCTGCTAGTTTCTTACGGAGGCTCTTTGGCACCATGCCAGTGGTTAACATGATGATTGAGATGGTCATTGCTTGTTCCATATGCCACATTTCTTTGACTTCCTGTCTTAGGTCTGTGTACATCCAGATCTTTTCTTTGCAGGTTTTCTGGAGGTTGCTGGTGATAGGCACTGCTGTTGATCAGGTAGTTAACCATTTCCTTCTTGTCTGTTATTATGGTGCAGTTCCTTTATAGTTTGGGGGTCTCTAGTATTTGTACTTATAATATGGTACACTTTATTTGATCATCCGGTATTTTGCACTAGCTTCTGATGTATTATCCTGGCAACCTTGTTATGTCCTTGAGTATATTCCATCTGGGTGATAACCGTGAGATGTGCTGGATTGTTTGCTTAAAAGATATATCCTAATCCAGAACTACACTTAGCAAACCATCCTATATCAATTGTGAATAGCATTCAACTTGGTACAGTTTTTGATAGTAAGTTAAACTTCTTAGAATACATTAAGCATCTACATGCTACTTGCCAAAGGAAAATGAACATACTCTGAGTCATTTATGCTAAAATGTGAAATGCAGATCATTACACCTTAGTTCACTTGTATAAAGCCCTAATCAGATATTGTCTGGACTGTAGTGTCCCAGTGTCTGATTCTGTTAGGGAGAGTATGCTAGCACGTCTTGCTCTTGCCCCTATTCAGCATTCTGCCCTCAGGATTGTTTTAGGTGCTTACAGAACATCACCAGTGCAAAGTCTTTATATTGAGGCCCATAAACCTTCACTCATTATCAGAAGAAGGATATTACTACTGAATTGTGAAAAAATTTAAAACCTTCCTGCCTACTCACTGCATTTGGCTGATACTCAATAATCCACAGTTTACAACTCCACGATCTAATCAGTTCAGATCTCTCATGGCCTTCAGTTACACCTTTCTGGGACAATTATTTTGTATGCTGGGGAAATATTAATTTCCAGATTCTCACATACAGAATTATATGCATTTTGAAAATTATACTGGTGTTTCAAAGTCTGACAATGGAGTTTGTGCAGCAGCTATCTTCTCTTATACAGTTGTTATATTCTTCCTACTGAATGTAACAGTTCTATTGTTGAATTATATGCTATCAAGCTTTCTCTAGGAAATATCCTCTATCTGTCCAATTAAAAAAAAGTATAATATACACAGACTCACAATGGACTATTAGCCTTACAAAATGCCTCCTCACCTACCTGTCCTTTTATAAAGCAAGTAAGAATTAAGTTTATGCATATCCAGTAACACAGATGGTCATCTTTTGCTGGATTCCAGACCACACTGGAACACCAGGAGTTAAATGTTGCAGATCATTCTGCTAAACATCCATCCAAAAAAAGTATCATCAGGTTATCAGACACCATTTCTTGACTACAGATCCAATATACAACGTTTTGTGAGGAATAGTGAACACTTCTACTACAAGCTCAAACATGTGATATACTCTTTCAAATTAAACCTGAATCACAGATGTGGGTCTTCACCTTCCATATAAAAATAGGCAGGAGGAAGTAATCCTAGTCACAGCCCGAATTGGCCCATACTTACCTCTTGCACATTAATCCAGCAATTAACATTGCATACCTTGACAGGGACAGCAGAAAAATATTTAATCATGGTGGCTCACTGGTTGGGAATTAGTAGTTCATTCTTTTTTGTACCTTCCTAATAGTGCCTTTAGTCTTGTATGTTTTTTTTTTTTTTTTTTAATCCGTTTATATTGTTCTTTCTGCAAAAGCTGAATGGCCCTGGGAAATTAAACAATATCATTTATATTACTCTATTCTGTCCGGCCACTACAGTTCGTCAGGTAATGCAACACCGCTTTTCATCACAATGATGTGATGAAAAGCGGTGTTGCATATTTAGACTATCCAAAAGCTTCTGGAAGTTCATGGCTTGCCTATGTGAGAATTATCATGGAAAATAAAAGAAATTCTGGTAGTCTGTGGCCATGAACAGTATATCAGCTGACCCCAGTCAATTTGCATTCCAGGGAAGTGTTGCAAAAAGTATCCTATGTGTTACCGAGAAAAGGTCAGAATGTTTGTGTCATGCCAATAAAAATGATGCTTCAACAGGAAGGAGAAAAAAAAAGTTATTACTATACACTGGTTAATACTATTAAATACTATACAGTGGTCCATGGTGATATACCATGGACCAGTGTATAGTATTCCCATATTACCACTTGCATGTCTCTTGCATATTGATGCTTCCAAATTCAGCAAGGGGCATCAATTTGCAAGTGATATGCATGTGGTAATATGCGAGGTGTGCTGTTGATAAGAAAAATAAAAAATAATTGCAAGAAAAGGTGGATGTAGGAAACGATGTATTGTAATTGGCTTTTTTAATTTCAGCCATGCAGCATTTTCATGTTACTATTCGTGCTTATAATATTCATCATACACACCAGCAGAATTAATATAAATTTATTTTATTTTTTTATTTTTTTCCATTGGAATCTATTAATTTCAGAGTTTTTTGTAACTATTACAGTAGTGTCAAAGTTTCGTGCAATTAATGCCCCCTCAAACTTAAATTTGGCAGAGATCAAATATTTTGTTTTGTTACCAGATTTTTCTGAAAATTTAAGTATAATTAATAAACTTAGTATTTCATTAAAACTATTGAATATTTTTACAGGCAAAAACACAGTATTTGCAAAATGTTCAAATATTATTAAAAAAAAAAAAAAGAAGAAGAAGAAGAATTGCTATGCATATTAATTGAAATTAATAAGCATTGCAATATACTGGTCAACTGTGAAGCATTATTAGGATAAAAGCACAATTCAAAAAATCCAAATAGTTTTCTAAAATATTAAAGTTAAATCTGGAGCCTGTCAGAAGACCAGTATCACTCGTGTTACAAAAGGGGCCAGCGCTTCTGCCAGGTTAAACAAAACAATCCTCCACAGTGTACACCTTGAGGTGGGATTTTTTTTTTTTTTTTTTTTTTATGGCTGATGCTACATAAATTCAAGTTACGCGGGGAAATGTTTAGATTGGACTGCAGGAAGTTTTATTTTAGCCAGCGAGTTATAAATTACTGGAATAAGTTGCCTTCATGGGTGGTAGAGGCCGACAGTTTGGGGAAATTCAAAGGTCATCTGGATAGTACTTTCGGGTAAGGGAAGCGCATAGGATGATAGGATTAATTTCCTTTTTATTTAATTTTTAATTTCATTTTATTATTTTTATTTCTTTATTAATTATTATTATTTATTTATTTAATTTTTGTTTTTATCATTGTTTTGTTCGGTTTTTTTTTTTTTTTTTTTTTTTGGCTGGTGCAGCATAAGCCATAGGCTTTCTTGCACCATACGGCCGTTACTAATAATACTAATACTAATAATACTATAAGCTTGCTTTCTTGCATCATTTGACTTTGCTAATACTGCTGGGGAAGATAATCCTCCTAATAAACAAACTCTCGGAATTCAATTTTAAATGTCTCAGCTGCTTTTTTTATCAGCACTGAATGCCCCCCCCCCCAAGCTTTTCAACACTTTTGATATTTGCCCTTTTTTTGAAACGCTCAAACCAGTCTCTGTTGGCTTTAAGGTCTTTAAAATGCACAGCACTGCCACTAGTTGATGGAGCTTTAAGTTTCAGATCTTCATAGATCTGAAACAATCTCGTACGAGTGACATTCCGCACGCCACATGTTGAACAATAAAAAAGACGCTAATTGTTTGAGAACAATCGTACAAGTGATGTTCCGTGCACCACTCATCTGAAAATTCCCACCCATGTATTGTTCCAGCTATATCAGAAAGCCATCGGTACCTGTAAATATCATCAGTCCTTAAAATAAGAGATCGTATAGAAGGTATATTGGTTCCTGAGAATATCAGATGTTGATGTCATCGTAAGTCGAGGCCTCGCTTTATAAACTTTGATAACAAAAATTAAATTGTATTTTGAAAAATGCATAATTAGTGGTAAGGAACTGTTTTGTAGCCCACGAGAATCCCCCAAGACCCTCATCATTGTATGTTTTAGCATCTATCCAAAAAGGGTTGGAACTCCTGACTTAACCAATACTTCAAACACATCAAATTTATTTTTATTTTTTATTCTCCTAGTATTAGTGCATAAAGCAAGTAAATATGTGTCTATTTATGTTTTTAGTAACTCTTATAATGCATAATTGCTAATCCTGGCATGAACCCCTAGAAGTTCTTGTAACTCCCCCTCCCAACTGCTTTGTGGGCATGTCAAAATAGAAGAATCAGTTTCATTTTTGCTTATGGCTGTAATCAACCCATAACTAGGTGTGCTAGTGATTTTCCTTTTCCTCAAATGCATTTGCTAATATAATTTTAAAAAAATAGGGATTTTTCACAGTTGTGAAAAATTTCCTCTAGGTATTTTACATATTCCATTTCCTGAGTGTAGTATCACACAGTTGGTAAGTTAATGTGGTATTACCCATATGCAGTACTTTGCATTTGTCAATGTTAAACTTTAACTGCCATTTCTCAGCCCATCTGCCTAATTTTTCTAGATCTTGTTACAGTAGCTTACTTTGATTACTGTCATTAACCACCCTGCCAGCCTCTGTATCATCTGCAAATTTAGACATTAAGCCTGATATACTTTCATCACTATCATTAATAAATATAGAAAACAACAATGGGTGCAGCACTGAACCCTGCAGGGCTCCACTATAAACATTATTTCCACAAAGAGCAATGTCCATTAATAACCACTCTTCTTCTGTTCAACCATCCCTTTATCCATAGCAGTAACTTTCCCTTAATGCCACACTGCTTCATTTTATGCACCAGTCTTTTATGTACAACAGTGTCAAAAGCTTTTGTGAAATCCAAGAGTATGATATCAGTTTTTTTTGGTTTTTGCATCCGTTTCCTTAGTTACTGTGTCATTGTATCCAGTCAGCTTGGGCAGACAAGACTGCTGCTTAGAAAAATCATGCTCTGACTGCAGTATAACTGTATTACTCTTTAACCAGCAATTCCATTATTTTCCCTGCAACAGAAGTCAAGCTAATATGTCTGTAATTACTCGTCATCCTTTGTGAATAGGGGATACCTATGTATCTGCAGTCCATAGGGACCTCCCCTGTATCCAAGAATGTTCTCATAATTATGTCTTAATGGAGGTAAGGTGTGCTTACCTCCATTAATATAATTCAATAGCCCCATCCACCCAGGTGCTTTTTTACATTTAGCTTTAACAGTTTCTTTTACACTTTCCTCTCATTTATCACAAAGTCACTTAGCTTTCTGTTAGAATTTGTAAAAGTTCTAGTGTCCCTACCATAACAAATTTCCCATGTGTGAATGTAGATGCAAAATTCCTATTCAGTTCTATCAGCAGTCTGAGCAGGATCATCAGTTAAACCATATCTAGTAGACCAGTGATTCATCCCCTTCGTTCCAGTGTGTACATAAGTAAGGAAGTCTTTGCTTATTTTGTTTTCCAGAGAATCTACCTTACTTGCTAAACCTCCTTTGTGATATTATTGCAGACTCTTTTATATCTACTGTAGGGTTCGATATTGCTTGATAATTTATATGCATCTTTAAATTATAGGATAATTTATATCCTGTGCATTTTTCTTTTCCACAAGTTTCATCAGTTCATCTGATATCCATTTAGACCTAAGCCTTGAACAGTGTCTCTTAGTTAATATGAAATGCCTAGTTGCTTCCATATTTGCTTTCCTGAATGCTTTAACTTTAGAATTTGCTGTTGGTAACATCATCAGTTGGTCCCACTGCACAAAATTTAAAAACTATCTAAAACCATTATAGTCTACTTTACAAAAGCCCTTTCCTTTGACATTGGTTGCATCTTTAAGTAAATCCCACATCAGTACAGTGTGATCACTGCTACCTAGTGGGTCATTTTATCACTGATTCTTAATGAATGAAGAGTTGCTTCATTCACTAAGAATCAGCTTTTTTGAGATTATTACATTCACTCATTGCCTCTATAACCTGTTTGTGTAGAAAATAGTCATCCAATAAATCCACAAGAACCTTGCTAGTAATGTGAGTGACCAATCTACAAGTTTCAGTTGATATATGTAAAGTTAAAATTCCCCATTATAAGGTAGTCTGATTTACTGGCCCGCTATATCAATCTGCACAGTTGTTTATTATACTTATCAGTGTCATTAGATCTATAACGCTCTCCTACTCTCATTTTTTTTTTTTTTTTTTTTTTTTTTCTAGTGCTTATGTCATATCAGACTGACTCAACATGGCGCCTCCGTAGCCAGGTGGGAAGGAGCAGCAGTGCGTAGCACACGCTTCTTGATTAAACCGGGGTTCGAGCCCGTCACCACCAAATACGGAGGATGTGGAAAGGTCATTCAGGGAATGACCACCGCATATCCCGGAGCAATATGGCCTTAGTTGCTAATGCTCCTAAAAACCAAATAACAACTGACTCAACATTGCCCTGCCACCCGTGTCAACTGGGTTCACTGTCTTAGATTTTATGGTTTTCTTAATTAAGAGTATAACTTTGCCCCCCCTCCCTCCTTTCTATATACATGGTATTCCCCATATTCAAATTTTGCATTCCTTATGTCTCAGTGATACCATGTTTCCAATATCACTATAATGTCTCCAATGACAACTTAGCCATACTTCACCAAATTTATTCAATGTTGATGTCCTAGCATTTGTGCACACACTTAAGTTTACGCAACTGTCTGTGCTCTTAGTAACCCTGAGAGGCGCCTCCGTAGCCAGGTGGGAAGGAGCAACAGTGCGTAGCACACGCTTCTTGATTAGACCGGGGTTCGAGCCCGTCACCACCAGATGCAGAAAGGTCAGGGAATGACCACCGCATATCCCTGGAGCAATATGGCCTTAGTTGCTAATGCTCCTAAAAACCAAATAACAACAACAGATAAGAGCAGGCAGTGACTTGCAAGCTGAACATGGCTCGGGACACTAAACTGCAGGTCTACCTACTCGCTTTGTTTCGGTCTCAGTCTGCCTCAAGCTATCGTGCGGTCAGGTTGTATACAGAGTATTTCTGTGATTTCTGAATTGTGACTTTATTTATTAAATAATTTTGCAATCCTTACAATTTAAAATGGCATCAAGTGATAGAGGAGTTAAAAGAAAATGGTGTGAACTTAAATGTGGCACAGAAATTAGAACAAGGCGTCTCAGTAGCACATGTTTGTTAAATTTACGGAGTAAAAAAACAGTTTCTGATATCTGTAAATCAAAGGCCAAATTGCAACATCATTTTATATTGTACAGTACTATATATTGTATTAAAGCTTTTTTTTTACATTAAGAACAATAAAAAATGCCCCACCCCCAGGTTACATTCGATTTAATGGACTTTCAGAATTAACAGACCCCCTCTCTCCTATTAGTCCGTTAAATCGAGGGTTTACTGTACTATGAATTATGAGACATTAAATTTTTGTTTGAAGATTAACAGCCACTGGGTGAGCAAAATTGTTCACCTTTTGTCTAGGCAACTCCCATTACCACATGGCATCTGTAAGATGATAGGTGTCTAAACTTGCCATAATGCTTTGCTTTTGCTGGCTAATCCAAACAGCTGACATCTGGCAGATGCCATGGAATTTCAGTCTGGTAATCAGTGACCCCAAAATTTCTAAAATTTATTTTATTATTATTGATTTCATTTATTTTTGTTTGATATTTTTAAATTGGGCTTAGCAAATAATACTTCACCGTTTTGGATTCAGCAAAAATGCTAAAAATTAACATTTTTATAATTGAAACAAAAGGAGGGGAACTAAATAGACACCACGAAAGTCCTTGTTACAATTGAGGGTGCCAGCTGAGCTGCTCTGCTCGATACCTGAGGTACTTTCATGTACCAGGAAATACTGTGGTACTACCAAGACCAGAAAAAGCATTGATCTCACAGGAAATAGTTATTCTTGGTGGTTTTGTTAACAAGGAACCATTAAATATACAATAAACAAACAGAGCCATGAGAAGAGCAGAGCAAGTGGGGCACTTGTTACACCCATATTTTCTATATGAAATAAATCTACAATGCAGTACCACTGAGAAAACGGATAAAATAAAACAAGATGAAAGTAATCAATCACAAAATCTTTCGGAAGAAAGATGCCATTATTACAAAAATCTTATTTGTAATAACGTTTACAACTGAAGAAGGGTATCCTCCGCCCGAAAGCTATTGTGATTCCGAGTGGGCAGGAGCGGGAGTGAGTAGCACACGCTCTTTGAGTAGACCGGGGTTCAAGCCCCTGACTGCTGAATACGGTCGATCTGCCAACCCACACTGGACCAGCGTGGCAGGTTATGGTCCATTTCCCTCAGCATGAATTGTTGAGGAGGCTTCCATCCTGCAGTGGGTTGATAATGGCTGCACTTTACTTTTACTTTATCTTATTTTATTTTAACTTGTTTCCAAGTTTATTAAAGAAAACTTTTACTTCAAAGCTGTTTTATTTTATCCGTTTTCTCAGCGATACTGCCTTATTATATATTTTCTCTTATACAAGGGAATAGATTATTCACTTGTATAAGGCAATGGTTAGGCCACACCTTGAGTACTGTATACAGGTCTGGAGGCCTCATTTCAAGAAGGATGTAGAGCTGCTGGAACAAGTACAGAGAAGGGCAACAAGATTAGTGAATGGAACAAAGGGGTGCTCTTACGAAAAAAGGCTTAAGTTTTGCAAATTACAGTGTCTGGAGACTAGGCACCAGCGAGGTGATCTGATAGAGGTGTATAAAGCCTTGAATGGTTTGAGCATGCTCAATGCTGATGGGATTCTTCCTCTTGCTCAGAATAATCACTTGAGAGGGCATAAATTCAAATTGAGGAAAGACAGATGTAGGATAGACGTGCGGAAATTTGACTTTAGCCAGCGGGTGGTTGGTTGGTGGAACAGACTTCCATCCGTTGTTGTGGAAGTTGATAGCCTAAATAAATTTAAGGCTCAGCTGGACAGGTATTTCGAACGAACGGAGGGGTGAATGGAAGGTTTTTATTTATTTTTTTTTTTTTTGGCTGATGCTGCATAAGCTTGCTTTCTTGCATCAAATGCCTCTGCTAATGCTAATATTTAATATGAATCCTGAGCCCATAGGCCTGTTTCCATTTAATCTTAAATTTGTATCCGATAATGCCCTCAGGATTGACAACAGATTGATTTTAAACACTACATTTGATGCTGTAGTCCCATTGAGAATTTTAGAACTTTTTCCTCAATTAGCATTAGCATTAATAGAGGCATATGATGCAAGAAAGCAAGCTTATACAGCATCAGCTAAAAAAAAATAAAAACCCTTCCCATTTCACTCATCCAAATGTGTGTCTAGTTCTGGCTTGAATTTATTTAAGCTATCAACTTCCACAACAGATGGAAGTTTGTTCCAGCAATCAATTATCCGATGGCTAAGGGCAAATTTCTGCACATCTATTCTACAGCTGTCTTTCCTCAGTTTGAATCTTATGCCCCCTCAGGTTTGTAATCTGAGCAAGAGGAAGAATCCCATCAGCATTGAGCTTGTTCAAACCATTCAAGGCCTTATACATAAACCTTACAGGTGCCTAGTCTTCAGATGGTGAAATTTGCAGAACTTAAGCCTTTCTGCTTAAGAGCAACCCTTTGTTGCCCTTCTCTTTACTCGTTCTAGCAACTCTGCATCCTTCCTAAAACGAGGCATCCAGATCTGCACGCAGTACTCAAGGTGTGGCCTGATATACAAGGGGATAATCACATTTTCCCTGCTTGAAAAATTCCTGAATATCATTGACAAAATCTCTACTCTTGCAGCCTCTCTGCACTGTTCAGAAGATTTCATATCTGACTGCACAATTACCCTCAGGTCTCTCATTCTCCACTACCCTGAGTGTAACACCACCCAGTCGGTACATTTCTCTGGGGTTACTGCTACCCATATTTGTCGATGTTAAAACTTCAGTTGCCACTTCTCAGCCCATCTGCCCAACTTTTCCAGATCCTGTTGCAGCAGCATACTGTCATTGCTGTTATTAACAACCCTGCCAACCTTTGTATCATCTGCAAACTTTGACATTAAGCTTGATATACCTTCATCAATATCATTGATAAATACACAAAACAACAATGGGCCGAACACCAAACCCTGAGGGATTATTCTCTTTTTTTCTCATAAAGGAGATGCGGTAAATATTTGCTGCATTGAACTTTACACGACCTGTGATAGTTTCTGAAAATGGTCTCACCTTTTTAAAAAGATCCAAGTTTGAATCAAATCAATAATGCGAGGAATTTAAGGGTTTTTTTCCATAACGTGGCCAGTCAATCGGAATCAGGTGAGTACAGGGGTTTCCGTCCAGAAAAACTCTGGTTTTCTGTTCAGCAAATTCACACAACACAAGCAAATTTCAGACACAATACACATTGGAGAATGCAAAGAACAGTATCATGGTCTTTCTTATGTAAACAATAGAAAGAAGGGGACAAATCACATTAATCCACTTGATATCAATGCTTTTACTGTTGATGATCATCTTCAGGTTGCTCAATAGGTATTTTGGATATATTCACACCGGGAATTCTTTAAAGCAGAAGGTGACAGGTTTCTCAAACTAACAGGAAGCTGAATGGTTTGTGATAACAGAGGTAAGTAGAAAGGAAATTGTTTAAGCTAAACAGAAGCCAAGCACACGAGGAGTTGTGATCTATCCAATTATATTAAGGGAGTCAACAGAGGAAGTAAGAAAACTCTCAGCTATAATTATGAGAACGTCTCCGGAGACAGGAATTCACTATAATTATGACTGAAGTCGGTCGGTTCAAGAGTATAGGATGCCGTAGTTTGCATTGACTGATGGTGCCCTGAAAATTTACTTGCGGACTTTCTTTTTGCGAGGAGGTGGGCGGTGTTGGCGCCCCTAGGCCAGTGCCTACTCACCTTACCCTAAAAGTGGCCTTGAATAGAGATGTGCAAATGTATTCACAAATGGTGATATTAGTAATTATATGCCTATTAGCTTAACTTCAGTTAGAGGGAAAACAATGGCGTCACTAGTAAAATTATTCAGGACCATCTATACAGGAGTTTAGTTATACTGCGGTTATGGCATGAATTTGTTAACGGGCCTTTTTGACCATGGCAGACAAAGATTGTAATGGTCTATCTCCACTTGTCTAGGGACATATTTTGTTGTTGCCCACCTCCTGTTGGTATAGACGGGCACTGGGCTTGCTTTCCGGGAGAACGCCTGCCCGGTGGCAAAGAGGCCAGAAACAACACAATGTACGCAAATATAACTACATGTTTCTGGCTATTCTACAGAGTTGTGTCATCACAGAGTAACATGGCGGAGATGAACTAATGTTCCTGGAGACCTATACAGAAGATACTATACATGTCTTGTCTGACCAATCTGATTGGATGTTGTGATGCAGTAACAAAGGAACTGGATGCAAAAAATAAGCTTGATATATAATTAGGTTTCAGAAAAGTGCTTAATACTGTTGCACATAAAAGAATGCTTTACAAATTGAACCAGTGTGGAATCAATGCAAGTTACTGCTATGTATATAGGGATAATTAGGTGCAAAAAGACAGTGAATCAGTGGACACTGCTCTTTGGAGTAACATTACCAATAGAGTCACCCAGAGTTTGGTGCTGATTCCATTGTTGTTTTCTATATTTAGTAATGACAGTGATCAGGCATAATTATCATTATTTTCAGAAGATACAAAGGTTGTCAATGTGGTTAATCACAGTAATGAAAGTATATAAAGTAGTAATCAAGGTATTAGCAATGGCCACATGGTACAAGGATGCCTACAGCTTATGCTGCACCAGCTAAAAAATAATAATAAATAAAATAACAAAAAATAAGAAAATTGCAAAAAATAATAATAAGAGAAAAGGAAATAGACAACCTCTGCATTTCTCTCCTCCTGTAGGTAATTATCCAGCTGACCTTTGAATTTCCCAAAGCTGTCAGCCTCTACCACCCTACGTGGGTGTAATTTATAAATCGGCTAAAATAAAATTTCTTGCGATCCAGTCTAAACATCTCCCCCTGTAACTTGAAATTATGGCCCCTTGTATTAGAATCATTAATAACGGTCACAATTTTGTCCTTATTCATTTTGCTTATGCCTCTCAGAGCCTTAAATACCTCAATAAAGTCTTCTCTAAGGTGCCTAGTTTTCAAGCTCAGCAACCCACATATTCAAAGCCTTTCCTCATATTGACGTCCTTTTGCTGTCTCACCAGGTGAGTTACCCATCTTTTGACCATTTCAAGAAGCACAATGTCTTTCTTTAGATGTAGTCACCATGATCGAACACAGTATTCAAAGTGTGGCCTAACAATAGCCTTATATAATGGGATTGTGACATCATTATCTCTACTAGCAATGGTTTGATAAATCGTCGATAGTACACCATGGGCCTTCCTTGCAACCAGTCTACGATGCTCGGAGAACTTAATGTCTGACTGTATTGTAATACCCAAGTCCCTTTCCTCCACTACTGGCTTTAGTTGAACTCTGCCAAGTGTATAAGTTTTTTTGGGATTACTGTTCCCCATGTGCAATACCTTACACTTTTCTGGATTAAAGCATATCTGCCATTTTTCTGACCATTCCTGAAGTTTATATATGTCATTCTGGAGCTCTCATTAACTATTTACAATGATCACCACAATCTTTACATCATTGATGTAATTTATGAAAATCAAAAACAACAGTGGTCCTATATACTATGTATATACACTGAAAGGACAGAACTCATGGGGTTCCTGGGCAATGCAATGCTGTCACCCACTCGCTAGTGTATGAACACGTGCTTGGCAGATATATATAGGTACACTGCATTGATGTAGACGATAATTCAATGTCTGTATGAATAAATGAGTTTCCTAACTTTAAAAGAGGGATGGTAGTGGGTGCCTGACGCATGAGTCACTCTATCTCAGAGGTGGTATAGAAATCCCATTTGACAGTCAAGAGTATCGGGAATATGCCATTTCCAGAATAACATCTCATCGTGGGTGGAGAAAGGTGGTTGATGAATGTGGTCATCAACGTCTGTCTCGCATTGTTTCGGCCAACTGGAGAGTGACAGACACAAATTACTGCCAACTTTAATGAGGGAGGTGCCAGAAACATCTCCACCAAGACTGTCATGAGTCCCATTCTAACACGACACAGGACTACAACTGGGCAAAAGAACATCGGCACTGGACCTTGGATGATTGGCTACGAGTCTCCTGGTCCAATGAGTCACGTTTCCAGTAAATTGACAGATGGGAGGGTGCATACCTGGCGGAAAGCGTATGAAGCTATGCACCCATTATATCAACAAGGTGAGCAAACTGACTGCTGATTTACACCGAGATTGGTAGCAATTGAGTTAAATGTAAATAAGCAAATCGATAAAGTCCATATCGCAAAAGACTTCACATTGAAAACACTTCTATCCCGAAGGTATAAAATTCATACTCATACACCATTCTATTACAGTCTTACATCCATCCTTTTGCAAACGGAATAACAGCACGATAATTTCGCGTTTCCCGCTAAAATCAGAAACGCAAAATGAGGTAAATTACGTATTCCCAATAATCAGCCAATCGCTGAACTCGACCTGATCACCCGTTCTTCGGCCATGCCCGCAACGGGGAGATACCCATGTTTTTGAACTCAGCCAGAATACAGTATATCAGTGGTCTCAAACTCAAATTGCATGCGGGCCGAATGCACAATCTGAAAGCAGCTGACGGGCCGGAATTTTTTTTTAACAAAATGAGAGTGAATATATATATATTGCACCGTACTTGCCCCTAATGTATGGATACCGTCCCTTTATAACCTGGTATGGGTGGTGTGTTGCGTGTAAGTTTATAATAAGTTTGGAAATTTTACTTATAAAATTTAATTTGCCTCGAACATGGTTTAATCGAAAATTTATTTCAATAATGTTCAATTGTATTTTCTACAATGTTTTTCTCTATACTTACTTTTTATTTCTCAAACTTGTATTTTTCTCCTCTCCCTGGCTAAAATTATGAGACTCTTTCTTTCGGTTAAATAATAACGAAAGGAAAAAATTCAAATTTTTATTTATTTTCTATCTGAAATCTAAAGGTTGGTACCTGCAAGAAATTTCTGTTGGTTACACTTTGTAATTCAAACGTATTGACAGTTAAATATTAAATTTTCGGACTGACATTTATTTCGAATAATTCTAATATGTTGAATTAACCACTAAATAACTTACTTTTAACTTAAACTAAAACAAATTATGAAAACTTTCCAAGTGGGACAAAACTTGAGAATAAATAATGACAACCTATTTTCTTTCTTTTATTTATTAAATTTTTCTTCGACACATACAGAAAAAATACATATGTTTGTATGTAAATAATTATAAACTTCTTTATTTCTTACTACAAATTGACACTTGATGGCGTTTCGATTCTGATAAAGTTTGTAGCCTATCTTCTTCACGGATTGTAGATGCTCATCGGTCAATAGGGTTCTTTTCTTAGACTTATTGATTTTCAACTGTTCACAAGCATACAGTGACAAAGACAAAGCCCCAACCTATTCATTCTATCTCTTTTTCCTTCAATAGCAGTCGCGCACATAAGCTCAGCCCATATCTCTATGTCTCTAAAACTATAAGCACCGTATTTACAACAAATACATAATTGAAATGTATTCGCGGGGAATGTAAAATTGCTTCGGAGGGGCCGGATGCGGGTCGCCAGTTTGAGACCACTGCAGTATATGACACCATTTTTAGCAAGGCAGTGTATAGCGTTCAGGGGATCTTCAAAAGATTTATATGAAAACGATAATGGTAACTTTTTTGGACTTAGTGAAACAATTGCTAAATTTGATTCAGTTATGACAGAAAATATTTGCCGTATTCAGAAATCTGAATCGAAAAATATCGTGCATTATTTGGGTGATCAAATACAAAATGAAATTATTGAAACAATTTCACAAAATATTACAGATAAAATACTAGAAATTACTAGAGAAGCTACGTATTTTGGTATAATCACTGAAGACGAAAATAAAGATATGGATACAAGGAACCACAATCAATAGCCTTAAAAATAAAATATTATAAATATCTTTCTTCGATTATAATTTGGCATGATATTTTAAATAAAATTAATCCGGTAAACAAAATGCTCAAAAAAAAAAAAAAAAAAATCGAAGAACAGCATTTTCTACAGCAGAACATCATCATCATCAGCCATTTTCAATCCACTGCAGGATGAAGGCCTCTCCAGCAACTTTCCAGTTCCTTCTGTTTTGAGCACTGGCCATCCATTTACTACCCAAAAACTCATGAATTTCATCTATCCATCTCCGCCTTTGTCTTCCAGGTTTTCTTCTAGCTCCTCTTGGGTACCATTCTGTTATTTTCTTAGTCCACAGCAGAACGTGACATGTCAACTGGAATAGCCAGCACATGACCTCTAATGCTGTCCTTCAGATCTGCCAGAGAGAGAGAAAAAATCTTTATTGTACACTAAAGATACAATAATGTGCCCGCCACAGCTAGGAGGCCAGGGGCTTGACAATGATATAGGGTAATATAAAAATATGTACAGTATATAAAAATATGTAGAGTATAACAAAAAGATAACCTAACATTATATTAACTTAAAAACTTAGCATTAACCATTCAATAGATAAATATAAGGCAGAGTATAAGTATATAAGTATAGGTATGTACACGTTCATATGTACAAAGCACATATTTCAGAATATTCACACAAGTCAGAATATTTCACAGTGCCAACAGAGTTTGACATCCTTCCCGATACACCTGGTTCTTCATAAAACCCTACAACCAGAAGTCACATTGGGTGAGGTCCGGTGATCGGGGTGGCCCAGATGTCTGGAAACACCGGCTGATGACCCGTTCGTCTGTAAAGTGTTGCCTTAGCAATCTTTAGACACAACGGTGGATGTGGGGTGGCGCACCATCTTGAATGAATATGGTATCCTGAAGGCACCGACGTTGTTGCAGCTCTGGTATTGCCCACATTTCATAATATTGCTGTCCAGTCAGAGGCGGACCGTTAACTTTGGGGGCCCTGGACTAACGCTGTTTGGGGGCCTACCCAATTAACCCAAATTTCGTTAGTTGTGGCGACTCATTCGCCATTTTATCGAAAAACTTTTTTTTTTTTACCCTTTTTTAAATAGGAAAAATTATAGGCAACAGACATTGAAGAACTTTTTTTATTTTATTTGATGCACTTGGATATACAAACTTTTATATACAGTTATAATGAAAAAAGTTTTTGTATACATAACAAACATCAAACATAAATAAAAAATAAAATGTATTAGATATTACTTTTAGTAACAAATAAAAAAAACGAAACAACAAATTCTCAGGTCAAGAATAAAGACTAAGAAAAAAAACAAAAAATTATTCTTAAAAATAAAATAAATAAAACATTCTAGGAGTTATATAATTTAAGTATTTTTAATACATTAAAGACATTTAAAGTGTAACTCTTCTGCATTTTTTCGCTGCAAATCTTTTATTTGATCATCACATTGTAATTCTTTGGTTAAGTCACAGTTTATTGGAAAGAATTGATAAATAATTTAATCTTTCATTCGTCATTGTTGTCCTATATTTGTTTTCTATATAGGTCATCCTGGAGAAGGATCACTCCGCCTCACAGCTGGTGATTGGCAACGCCAGAAAAATTTTTAAGATTGTATAGCAATTCGGAAAAACATCGACAAGTTTCTTTTCATAAATTAGCTTGAATATATCACCGTATGAGTATGAGTTTGGCTTAGTCTGTAAGTAGGATTTTAACTGAATGCATTCATTGACTAAATGTTCGTCTATGTCATCCGAATAATAATCAACAACATTACGTGCACTTTCCAAGTCAATATTTTCGATATTAATGTCTTGCAAATCCATTAAAAATTTGAATCTTTTGCTAAATTCCCCATAGACATGGCCTCTTCTGTATAAATCCATAATCAACTTATCTAATGCAACGTTTAGCGTATCCCGTTTAAATTTTTCTGCTCCATTTAGCGAAACTTTCTCTGTAGATTTATCCGAAAATTTTGAAGTAATACGTCTCTTTTTTAAATCACTGTATTCTTTTTCCACACTAGTACTTAATTTTTTGGCTGTCTCCTCGTATTCGTTTAGTTTCTGATCTGATTGTTCTCGTATGTTGCTCACGAACGCTTCTAATGACGTAATTAATTTCTCACCTTCACATATGTCTAAACCTGGGGTCTGCACTTTTTTGCTAACTAAATTGAATCTCTCTAAAATTTCTTCCCAAAAAACAGTTAAAATCGCAGTTTCAAGTTTCACCAAATTATTATATAAATTCTGTGCCTCTCTTCGAAAATCAAGTTTCTCATCCATATTGTCACTAAACGTTTTTAATATGTTCATGATATCACCGTAAATATTTTTTAAAGCTCTAACAGCATCATAGTGACAAGACCATCTAGTCTGGCTTAAACTTTTTGTCGAAAATTTTAGTTCTGTTTTTACGATTTAGAAGCTCCCCCCTATGGGTAGTTGCAGAAAAAATATATATTTGTTGCACTACTCCAAAAAAGTTCACAATTTGAGTTACAACTTTAACCGCTTCCCCACCAACTAGATTTAGGGAATGCGCAGCACACGGAACGTAATCAGCACATTTATTTTTTTGTTTGAGATGTGCTTGCACACCATTGTATCGGCCGGACATATTTGCAGCGTTGTCAAAAGACTGTCCTCTACAATTATCCAGTGGCAGTCCATTTTTTTCTAGAAATTCTTATAAGGAATTGAATAAAGATAAGCCACTGTGACTACTAATTTTGATGAAAGATACACATCTTTCATACACTTTTCCCTCAAAACAATATCGTACTATAATAGCTAGTTGGTCATTGTGGGACAAATCTGGTGTCGAGTCCATCACAATTGAGTAGTACTTTGCATCGTCGCTATTTATTTCAGCTATAATTCTTTTTATTACTTGTTTTCCATAATCTCTATTATTTGTTCATAAACTGTTTTTGATAAGTACGAAGTGAAAGGCTTTGGTCGCAGTTCTCGTTGTTGGATATGTTCGCGCATGAATGGATCGAACTCTGCTAGTAATTCAAGAGCTCCCATAAAATTACCATTGTGCGGAGAGCCAAATATTTCCTCGTGACCTCTGAATGCTAAGCCCCTTACACTAAATATTTCACCACTGCAATAACACGTGGGACATCGTGGTAATATTCCGTATCTTTTCTTAGTTGCTCCTGCAACTGCTTGTCAATAACAGACTTATTTTCTTTACGTGTTAACCATACTAACAATGATTTCTTATGTTCATTAGAATTTTCGTGACTTTCTAAACACGGTCCTATACGTTTCCAGTCAGAGAATCCGGTTGTGTATTGAGAAGGGACTTTAGAGAAAAGTTTGCAGAGTAGACAAAAAACACTTCCCATACTGGTAGAATAGCACAACCAAGATCTTTCCAGTAATTGACCATTTTTATTTTTTTTCGTAAAGTACTTATTTGAAAATGATCTGTTTTGTTCTTTGTAATTCCTTATTGAAACTGGATATATATTTTTTGCATCTTTATTTTGGAAATAAGTCATTTCATGTGAGAGACAGTGATTAATGAAATTATCATTTAATATTCAACTATACTGTACTATACATAACTTCAAATGTCAAACGGTGAGAGTTACAGTAAGCTAACACGCTTTAGAGGGGCTAGACTTGCACTCCCATTCCGACATTGCCACATTATTTGCACAATTGACAAATGACAAAGTATATTTTGATTTTACCCACAGAAGACAGAGCCATATTTACTATTTACTGTCATTTAAAATATTGAAAAAATTTTGTAAAATTTATTTTTTCTTAAATTTTTAATTTAAATTGTTTTTATTTATTTTAATCGCGAAGGGGCCCTTTGATTGAACGGGGCCCTGGGCTGCAGCCCATAAAGACCATGCCTAAATCCGCCCCTGTTCCCAGTGACGGAACAGGTGCCGGGTACAGTGGGCGTTACCTGTTCAAAAAAATATGACCCAATCATGAATGTGCATATCAGCATTGAGCATGCTCAGTGCTGATGGGACTCTTCATCTTGCTCAGAATAATCGCCTGAGAGGGCATAAATTCAAATTGAGGAAAGACAGTTGTAGGATTGATGTGCGAAAGTTTGCCTTTAGCCAGCGGACAGTTGATTGCTGGAACAAACTTCCATTTGCCGTTGTGGAAATTGATAGCTTAAACTGATTCAAGGCGGAACGGGACAAACTTTTGGAGTGAGTGAATGGGTGAAATGAGAAGGGGTATATATATATATATTTTTTTTTTTTGTTTTGGCTGATGCTATATAAGCTTGCTTTCTTGCATCATGTGTCCTTGCTAATGCGGCCGTAAATCCACACCACACTGTCACTTTTGGAGAATGCAAAGGGACCTCGAGGGTTTTCTGTTTCCCAAATGCAACAGTTGTGCATATTCACTTGTCCATTTAAGCAGAAGTGGGCTTCATCATTCCAAAGGATGTTCCATGGCCAAGTGATATCTACTGTCATTCGCGCCAGAAACTGAAGTGCGTATGTGAAACGAATATCTGCATCATCATGCTTTAGCTGCTGTAGCATGTGTCTTCAACCGTCAGGTGTTGCGGTACTATCCTTACAAGATGCACATGCATCTTGTAAGGATAGTACCGCAACACCTGACGCATTACTAGCCCTAGAGTGGAATACGGCATGTCCACTTCACGAGAAACAGCTGGTACACTTGCGCTACTACGTGGAGATTGACTTGATAAATCCACGACAGCCATAGCCACATTTTCAACCGATAGTAGTCCACTCGTTTTCGACCTCTACCTGGTTGAACACCAAGATGTCCTGTCGCTTCACATTTTGCGGACAGCACAACAAACAGTCATAAGTCCACGCCTTATGCGCTTCTGACTCCGGAATTCTCTGATAGCCGCACTGCATTGTTGCTGTTCTGACAGTAGAGCTTCGCTAATAGCGCCTTTTCCCGAAACGTTGTTGGCATTGCTGCTGTAGTGCAGGCAAACATCTACAGTACTGTTTGATTTTGAAGAGACTGCTTTGCTTTTATACAGTACAGCAGAGCTGTGTAGTGGCGCTGTGGCAATAACTTACGATAACTGTGGCAATAATATTTGCAAATAAAGTAAGTTATTTGCAATCGTAACTAAGATAGTTACGCGCCATGCAGTGACAAATTTTGTAACTAATTTTTTTCCCAATAAATAGCGAGCGCATTCTTTATTGTACCTGTTGTCCAAATTTCTCTTTAATACTAGCCTTAGAACTCGCTCTAGAGACTTCTATATAGGGATACTTTAATTTTAACAACCCTGTATATGAAGCTCTTGAATGTCTACAAAATACCACGGAATTTTTAAAGAAAATAGAACAGAGGAAGCAGCCCAAAAAATGTCCAAAAAATATGGCTACTATCATTGTCATTGAAGCATGGTTTCCAGAAGTCAGGGCCGGCCTTAAGCCGTTGGACAAAGCTCGTGACTGAAATATTAAAATATTAAACGAAAATAGGAAAAAGGAATAATGAAAAAAAAAAAAAAGTGATAAATAAAAAGGAAAAAGAGAATGGAAAAATTTTTCTTTAAAGTTAAGGAATTGATTTTAAAATGTATTTAACTTGTGCGGGACTCCCGTGATACCCGAAACAATGACTTTTTTTTACATATATTTAGAAAAAATGCTTAGTATTTTATCAATGAGTACAAAGAACGCAGACAAAAATAATGCTTTTATTTTTTATATATATTTTTATTTTTTTCCAATTCATAATATGTGAAAAGGGAAATGTGAAAGGGTGTGAAAATTTTGGCCATTAACCAGGGTAATTATCTCAAGGCCAGTTTTCACACATCCCTTGAATTTTATCAGAAGTAATTAATTTTCACACATGTATGGGCCAAACATAAGGCGAAAAGAATTTACGTATGGGCCAACTATCATTTTTAGGCCAAACAAATAATTTAATTCATCTGCCGTGCTGTGTGTCTTATGTTTGTTAATTGAGTGTTCTATGGTCGATTTGTCTGTTTTGCTGGACGAAAAATCCCAGTTTCTGGGGGGGGGGGAAGGAACCCTGCTATCTACGCCTGAGACCACGGAGTGAACACATTAAAGTTCGTCGCGTCATCGACGGGATCCGAATCCGGTCCTTTTCCACTGGGTGGGGGAGAACGGTGACGATACCATTGTGCTACCTGTGCAGACTATGTATTGGCCAGACATAAGCTATACAGGTATAAAAATGAATTACTTTCATCTGACCCACTGTATGGCCGAACCCCGCTCGCTCCAAGCGAACGCATCGCTATGAAGTTGTTTTGTAATGTTGGTGTGTTTTTATTTGAATAAGTGTGATCCTTAGTAGGTAAGTAAAATTTGTATTTTATTTATTCAGTCGGAGCTTTTTTTTTTTTTTTTTTTTTGTTAGTGTTGGCCCATCGGCTTCTGTGGCCATAATGCACCTCCCAAAGTATTTGCATTTTACTCTGATCCAAGCCAGAGGCGGGATTCAAACCCGCTACCTTTGGGTTGCCAGGTGGGTAAAGTTGGAGCTGGAACGTGACACCAACCCAGTGGTATAACTATGCCAATGTAGCTGCACACGCCAGCGCATGCTGCCGCAGCACGTCAGTCGAGTGAAAAAGTGCTCTACTAATTTGGTTTTGATTTAATTGCCTGAACAGTTAATGACAGTGGTATTTGGTATCATCAGGAAGAGGAACATTTAGTCTCCAAAATAAGTGTATCAGCTTCCAAAAGAAGTCATCAGGTAAAGTTATTTTATTAATTTTAGATCTGCATAAGCAACCTTATTGACAAAAGATTTTCCAACACAAGTAATTCAGCTCGTACAAGAAGGGCCAATTAAGCTACCCCAAGGTCAAGTTAGCGCACATATTGGGGCGATACTTTTACCGTTTCCTCCTTGCCACTCCTCGCCGTATGACTATTTAACCATCTGAGGTAAATACCTCAAGGGCAAAAACCCTTCAGGATGACAGAGGCTATTAGTGAAGCTTTTAACTTGCCACGTGACAAAGGAGACTTCTCCATACTGGATCCCTCCCAAGAACAAACCCCCAACGTGGAAGAAAATACAGGCGCCACTAATTTGTCGGTAAACACCGATGAGTTTCCACCTCTCGTTTCTTCACAGGAACAAAGTAAGACAAGGGAAACTACAAGTGTAACCGCTCCTAAGGCTAAATCAGAACATCTTGAATCTTCAAGCAAAGTACCAATTTCTACGACCACAAATATCGCTACTGATTCTTCACAAATAAAACATTTTAGTCCAGACACATTGACTAGGGATGCTACTTCAACTGCCAGGAAAATTAAAATACCAAACGTCGGGACTATTTTACTTTCAGATCTTTCCCCTGTCGATGCGCTTACTTTCCTGCGAGAAGAAATTGAAACTTACTTATTAAACGACAATAGTAAGGTTACAAAAACTGCCGTCAAAGCTATTCTTCATTCTTGGAGCGGTCTTGAATTAGTTGTGAATGGCTTGATTACAGAAAACGAAGCTCTTAAGATGAAAATAAAGATGCGGCAGATAAGAAGTGATGACTCAAAAACTATGCCCACACCTCTCTCATATGCTTCTGTGGCAAAATCTTCAACTTCTACAGAATTAGTTGATACTTCTTTGAACGTAGTTTCTCCTGAAAACTTCTCTGAGGCTACTGCACAATCCCTTGCAAAAAATTCTATTAACCAAACAGACAGTCTGCAATCCGCTAATGTTAAAACTACTTCAACCAGAAAACCACATTTATTACTCCTAAAGGCATCTGAGAGTTCTACTCTTACTACGAGCACTGATGTTAAAGAACGTGTAGTTAAAACCTTAAAGCAAGACTTGAAAGAAGTCAAAGTTAAAGCTCTCCGTCTTATTAAAAACAAAGGCATAATTTTAGAAACTGATTCACGTAAAGATTTGGATACCATCTCTTCCTCAAAAATCCTGTCTGATGTTGGAATCACCCCTGAGATACCTAAGAAATTGAATCCAACCTTACTGGTATATAATATTGATAATGATTTAACCAAAGAGAAATACTTGATGATTTCTACTTCAAAAACCTGAAAGAATTTAAATTCACACGTGAAGAAATCTCACAAGAGATCACTTTCCGATTTAAAATTAGCTCCAAGCAAAGAATACTTCGAATTGGGTGTTTGACTTTACCCCACGTATTTTTTCGGCTATCTCTACTTTAGACAGGTTATTTATTGGGTGGACCTCTCACCGATTTAAGCCGTTCACTTTTGTGACGAAGTGCTATTGTTGTCTTGCTTTCGGACACACTTCAAGTACGTGTAAACAAGAAAGACCTTCTTGTGGACATTGTGCCAAATTAGGCCATATCTTTGCTGAGTGCCCCAGCAAGGATCAACCGCCTGTCTGCATTAATTGCAAGAGGCACAAACATGATGCTAATCATTCGGTCAGAGATATCAACTGTCCTGAATACATAAAGGCTCAAGACACAGTAAGGCAACGAACAATTCCCTTTTAATATCACAGTCTTATCGAGTTCAAGCGCTTCCCAGTCAAAGATTTCGACTGTAAACTTAAAATTTCTGCAAGCCAATGCTCACCATTCACGCACCGTGGCAGATGAGCTACGTCTTGTATCTGAGGAGGAACTCATTGACATTCTCATTCTTCAAGAACCATATCATAGAAAAGGACGAATTGTCGGATATCCTTGCTCTTCTCGGATTTTACAACCGACTCATACAGATCCTAAGGTAGCCATCATAATATTTAATAAAAATGTTGACGTTTTACTCTTGTCCTGTTTAACATCACAGCATGCTATTTGCATTCAAGTCTTGAGTCCTAATCACTCGACTTATGTTATCTCAATGTATTGCCCCCCGTCATCTGACTTGACTCCTCACTTACACTATATCGATTCCGTATTCAGTTTATTAGGCCCTATTCCTCTGCTAATTTTACTCGACTCAAACTCCAAGTCTGCATTGTGGCATAGTTCTTTCACAGATGCGCGGGGATTACTGCTTGAGGATACCATCAGCTTACCGTCTTGTACCTTTTCTAATTCCCTGGGTGCATCAAACATAGACATCTCTCTGGCTACAGCCCGTATTGCTCCTTATATTACTGACTGGCACGTAGAAACTGACCTAACGACAAGTGACCATCGCTCCATCGTCTTCCTGCTGGGATCAACTCTTCCTCCTCAACAACCTCTTCGTAATCTCATACGTTACTCTCTTAGAAACATAAAATGGGAACGTTTTAATCGTTCCGTTCTCTCTCAATTGCCTGAAGACAACCTAGAAAATTTTAAATCTCTTACCACCGAACAACTAGCACTGCAGATTCAAAACATTATCATCACTGCAATTCAGAAATCTACGCATAAAAAGAAACTAAAAACTAACTGCACACCTTGGTGGAATAACGAACTATCCTCTACTCGGAAACTTGTACATAAAGCCAGAAGAAATTTTCAGCGTAAACGGCGTACTTGGCCTCAAGAAGAAGTCAACAGATTACATGAAGAATACAAAACTCTCAAAAGAAAATACGTAAAATTGATTTATGAAAGCAAATTGCAATCCTGGCACAATTTTGTCCGTACGTCTGGGCATAATAATCCTTGGGGCGTCATCTATAAAATTGCTAAAAATAAAATGATCTTGGGTGACATTTTTAACTCCATTACCTCCAACAGTATGGAAACTATTACACTAACAGACTCCATAAATGCCATCTTGGACCAACTGCTGCCTAACGATGATCTCACTATTGACACTTCACACCATCTATCTATTCGTGATTTAAACCAAAAATACCTTCCTTTAGAAGAAACAAGTCCATTCACTGCAGAAGAACTTACTTCAATCTTGAATAAAATTCAGTCAAACAAATGTCCTGGCGATGACCTGATTGACAATATATTTATCAAACACTTTTATGACCTAAGGCCCAAAGTTCTACTTAAATTATTCAACAACTGCTTAAATACTGGAACGTTTCCCAAACCATGGAAACACGCCATTCTTAAGATTTTACATAAACCTGGTAAGCCACTAGATAATGCAAGATCCTACCACCCCATAGCCTTGCTCTCTCACCTGGGAAAAGTGTTAGAGAGATTAATTGCCAATAAAATAACCACACTGCAGGGAGCCACAAGCTCCACATCCTCTTTTCAATACGGATTTAGGCAAGGGCTTGGATGCGAAGACGCCTTATTAGAACTCCACCACCTCATTGACTGCTCCACTTCCAAGTACGTTATGGCAATCTTTATCGATTTTGAGGGCGCTTTTGATACTTTATGGTGGGAAAGTGCCCTCAGCAGACTCCGTTCCAATTCAGCTTTATAAACTTGTTAGAAACTACTTTGCTGATCGCACCGTCACCGTCATCACTAAAAGCACGAAGATTAACAGATCTGTCTCCCGTGGTTGCCCCCAAGGATCAATTTTGGGTCCCTTGATTTGGAACCTAGTTCTCGATGATTGGCTGCTTAGGACGACTGAATTTCAAAATGTGCAACAACTTGCGTATGCAGATGACATTATCATTTTAGTGAATGGAAACTCAAGATCTGAATTAGAACTCTATGCCAATAAAGTACTCTTTGAACTATCGTCCTGGTCCTCTAAGAACAAATTAAAATTATCCCCAACAAAATCGAAGATCATGATTTTTAAACACAAATTAGACTATCGCAGACCACCAGTTGTAAAACTTGACAAGAAATCACTTCCACTTGTCCGAAGCACCAAATTTTTAGGAGTCATCATCGACGACCGCTTTTCCTTTACTGAGCATATTCAACATCTGTCCGTCAAAGTTAAGAGTTTTACCGCAATGCTGCTCCAAATTACCAGACAAGACTGGGGACTGAACACTAAAACCCTACATCTATTTTATAATGCTGCCATAATCCCAATTACAACCTACGCTGCCAGCCTTTGGTTTAGACGTACTGCACTCAAAACAGTACAAACCAAGTTATCCACTATTCAACGTTGCTTTCTCCTCAGCCTACTTCACGTTTGCCGAACAGTATCAACTCCAGCTTTACAGACACCATACCACTTGACTTGCATGTTGTGTTTAGAGGGCTTTGCTTTTACATCCGCAAAGGCATTTCTGCGGAATTTCAGGGAATCATTGTTAACCCTCAGACTGATCCCAAAACTGAGCGAACCAGATGCTGGAATTTGTTAGTGAACACCTGGCAGAATAGATGGAATTCTACCGAAAAAGGAGCTATCACCAAAAACTTCGTTCCCGCCGTAACTGCACTACTCTCATCATCCACCAGAAAATGGTTTTCACCCTCACTGTTTACCTCCTACATACTAACTGGGCATGGTTCGCTTAACGCAAAACTCTACCAATTCAGACTTTCCAATACAGTTTCCTGTCGATGTGGGCTACCGGAAGACTTCCTCACGTACTTTTTGAATGCTCCATTTACGAGGATCTAAGATCGGCTCTTAAGGCAACAGTACCAAACTTGTGTCCCGGAGGTGAGAAGATACTCATTTCTGTCAACAATTTCCAGGCCCTTCAAACCTTCTGCAATGCTGCTTTTAATCGCAGGAAGTCTCTCAACCTCAATGTTAATTCAAGAAATGAAACTGAAAACACATCATAAATCATAATACAACTGTGCGCTGCCTTGTCGTCCTGATGACGTCATATACAAAATTGTTGTGGCTTTCAAGACCACGCAAAGATTTTAACAGATGCTGCACTTCTCTGACTCATCCTTTATCAAGACTCTCTTCAACTAAACCTCTGCTCAGTTATACCGTCATCTACCAGAGACTTCTGACACCACTCCAGTTTAACAGAATTCAGAATTATATCTAGAATTCGTTCCTGCCGATCATGATTGAATGACATTACTACTTCTGTTTGACAATACACCTTTTCTTTTTGTGGACCACTTTGGGCAGCACTGCATAAAGATGTGGGCAAGAAATGGATAAAGATTTTATTTTACTTCTTTTTTTTTTTTTAATACATATATTTTCTATATATATATATATATATTTTTTTTTTTATTATTATTATTTATTTTTATTTTATGCTATTCTCATCCTTATTTCTTCGTCTTCTGCTGTCCTGTCTCCTGGGAATGTGTGTGTGTGTGTGCGCGCGCGCGCGCTGTTGCCGGCACGGGGTTCTTTTGAATGGCTCCAAACCCTCTTTGGACATTCAGTACGTGACTGTTGAGGTTGGCCATGGTTCTTGCGCAGTTGTGGCCTACCTCCCCGTGGTGTAGACGGACACTGGGCAGGCTTTCCAGGTGATCGCCTGCCTGGTGACAAAACGGCCAGAAACAACTAAACAACACACATACACTGCACGAACATAACGTTACACACATTTCTGGCCTGTTACAGTGCTCTGTAACCATCACAGTGTACAAAGACGGAGTTGAACTTTCGTTCAGGTGCCGTCCTACATAAGATACTATACATGTCTACATACACAATGTAGCTGCACGGGGGCCATGAAATTTGGAAGACAATTAACGAATTTCATTAATAAATGAGCAATTTTTTTTAAAATGAAATGTAACGCATTTTATCAACTCAGCGACTGCCCCTCCCCGAGTATTGTTTAGACCAGCGGTGTCCAACCGGTGGTTCGCGAATCCCTGGGGGTCCGCAAAAGTGTTGTAGGGGGTTTGCACTAAAAATTCTGTAATGGCATCTGCATAGATTTACATTGGTATATTTTTGTAAACTACAAAATATAACTAATAATAAACAATAAAGTAAAATTAAATTAAATATAAAGTAAAAATTTCCAACGAAAGAAGCCACATCTCCCACAGTTCCTTATTATCTTAGTTTACTGTCTTACAGTATATCGTGCTGAATGTTTTCCAGACTAAAAATTTTTTTTTTTTTTTTCAATTTTCAAAAACCCTTGTTATGTTTTGGTACTTAATATAATTTTATTATTGCGCAATATCGCTTATAAAACCGTAGTACTGGAAATATTTTATAATAAAAATTCAGAACTATTATATGAATTCAGAGAATACAGGCTTAGGGTTACACGATAAAAATATTATGTTGAAAGGGGTTCGCGAGTCAAAAAAAGTTGGGAACCGCTGGTTTAGACTGATGCCATGCTTATAGAAATATTAGTAAATAAAAGATAGTCGTGAAATTTTCAGCAAAACCAGTGTCAAATATAAATATACATTCGACTGATTTTATTCTAGTGTTGGTGAATTTATTTTGCAATTTTTGTGTGTATGCGTACTCAGATTGTTATCAGGAGGTAAATATGTTTTATTTTACAATACACAATTTGTCCCATAACAGTCTGGCTACGAACAGTAGTGTCGTTTATAACGTCCATAGCGCTAGATTTGACGTTTTTTTTTTTTTTTTTGTTTATCTGAAACGAAAAACTACAAGGACTAGGAATGAGTTATTACTATGCTAACGATAAACATATCTGAATAGCAGATCCTCTGATTCTCGCGTATGGCGTTCTGAAACTGATCAGAGTATTGGGAGGGACCCTTCCGCTCTGAACACCACGTTTATCCCGTGGTGTTCAGAGCGGAACAAGCAATGACCAGGAAGAGTAAAGCCTCTATTTCGGTCACTCCAAAGCGTTAAGTTTATGGTTTTGAGGTTATTTGCAATTTTCGCAACAACATTCTACCCTTGTTTGTTGCTCTGTTTCTATACAGCCAATAGACGCCGGACTTTGTCACTGGTCATGAATAATACATTTTATAACCGTTTTATGTGTACTGCGTCTGTTCTGTTTTCGTTTGTGGCGGGAAAATTAGTTGCAATGTTACTTGAAGGAGAAACTGGGGAAGCAAGTGTGGAAAACGAAACAAAAAAAATCAGCCAATCACAGATAGAAAGTTCTGCAGCTCTTATCAAGCATGCACCATTCTGTGATTCTACATTTAAGTTTATCAGAACACGAAAACATTTTCTAATTACCACCATTGTTTACTAACTTGTAATAGAAAGGCTGAAGATTTTATTATTGGCTGTAAATTTATTATTCCTGTTTTCATTCACAAATTATAAATGATCCGTGACGTCGGCGATTGTCGAACGTTGTTCAGTTTTCATACTAATATTTGTTACTCATTGCTGTAGATTTATTATTATTAGCCATATGGTGCAAGGAAGCTTATGCTGCACCAGCCAAAAAAAAAAAAAAAAAATTCCTGAGTTACCCTGAGAGAGAGAGAGAGAGAAGTAGAAAGGAATCACCAAGAAAGAGAAGAATGATGATATCCAGCTCAGAACCCTGGGTGTTATTTATTTACTTTACTACTCAATGCATTTTGTTGCAATTTGACAGAACGACGTGTAATTTTATTACTGTGGTATCAGTCAATTTTTTTAATTGAAAATTTGAAGGATTATTTACACATCACAAAGTTATAATATGAATTTCAAAAAGTTATTTTTTCTTGTCCGCACCTTTTTCTTCCCCTTTTGCGCTCAGTGAACAATGAATGGGCACCTCTGAATAGAGAAGTATGCATTGATTTGCTTTATGTGCACAATGCAATGTCAACTTTTTAGTGATTCTGTAATTGACTATTATTCCATGCAAGTGAATTTATTATACCAGTTTTCATAAGTTTACACAACAATGCACCACTAACAAATTATGAATGGTCCATGACGTAGGCGATCGTCAAACGTTGTATAGTTTGTAATAATAATATATGTTACTTATTGCTGTAGATTTATTTTATTTATTATTATTATTTTTTACTATTCTTTGCATTTTGTTACAATTGGACAGAACGATTTGTAATTTTATTATTCGGATGTCAGTAAATTTTTTTATTGAAAATTTGTTGGTGGATCATTTACAGATGAGAGAAAGATATATGAATTTGTACAAATCACTCATAACTCTTCCAACTTCCTTTCTTTGAAACTTTTGTGATCTCAAAGACACTAAATATAAGAACTGCATCTACAAATCAGATGGTGATTATTTAAAGAGTTTTTGTAAATGCACTCTGACAGCCAAATTAAGTGATATTGAAAGACATCGTAATACAAACGAATCACAAGAAAGCCGAAGAGCCCTTTTCAGCATCAGAGCGTATTGCCATTCAAGAAAATTGGCGATACAGAAGGAGCAATGCAGAAAGCAGCATAGATTTTTCATAGCTCTGCATCGTGCCTTAAGGGTAGTTGATCATTTTAGTGACATTTGTGAATTTCGTTTTTCAGACAGCAGGGTAAGTAAGGACTTCAAACTGCGAAGAAGAAAACGTACTTTAATAATATGCAATGCTACAGCACCACGTTTCGTGGATAATTTTAAAACCTGATTTAGGAAAAAGAAACTTACGATGAAAGTAATGATATTAGTGTTATAAAAATGTTGAGAATTGTAATACGGTACTATTCGAATTTCAAGATCGATTTGTGGTAACTTTCTTTGACATAATTGAACTCAATGAATGCATTGCAGAAGAAATATGTAAATCTTTGAAAACATCGCTAAGAAGTAATGGATTACAGTTTCACAGACTTACTGCACTTGTACTGACAATGCATCCGAAATGGTTGGTATTAACAATGATGTATAAGAAATTAAAGGCCGAGATCACCTGCCTGGCTCTTATCAACTGTGTTTTTGTCATTCACCACTCCAAAAAAGGGGTGGTATTCCTTGATGTCGATGAGTGCCTGCTACGAAACAGATTTTATTGTTCTCACACTCACGTGTTCAACAGGCTAAATATAAGAAGCTTTATAGTTTAATGAATGTTGGAGTTTGTCATTTTATCACTGATAAAGCATAAAGCGCAGTTATTTTATAAAGTTCATTATTCGACAAGTAAGTTGGAAATAAAACATGTAAGAAAATTTTTACTAATTCTGTTGCTTTATAATTTCTTTTTTAAATGAAAAAAAAAAAAAAAAAAAGAATATAAGCTATGCTAAAAGGAAAGGACCCCACAGAAGCACTAGAAAAAAAAAAAAAATTAAAGAAAATTCCGAAGTCGTTTTCCTTGCCCACGGGAGGGGGCAACATAAGCTCCTCAGTTTTTTCATTCACTCCAAAGGAAACATCAGAAATAACAGCATCAACATCGGGTTCAGTATCAGCAACATCATATTTTCCAGCACAAACTACATATATAGATGTAAAAAACTGAACGAATACCAATGAACTCGAACTATTAGAAAATTTGGTTAGTGAACAATATCCAAGTGACATCGCTAATTATCCAGACATTATAACAACGGATATGAAGAGATTTCGTCGCATACAGGCTTGTAATATCAAGGAATTACATCATCTTACAACATGGTCCTTCTGGACCTAATGGCCCGTTCCCAAAATTTCAAAGCAACAGGTCGTTTTCAGAAAGCTTTTACAAAACAATAAACAAATTGGGTCTCAAAATGAACAGATTTTGGTTGTTATTCCCCAAACCCAGTTTCTGGAGAAAACACCATGCTACCCTCACCTTAGACTGACCAACCCGGCCATGTTGTGAGAAAGGCCCATAAAAATTCTTCCCTTCATCAACGGGTCTTGAACTCAGGTCTTTTCCACTCTATGTGGGGAGGATGGCGATCCTATCAACTGTGCTACCCATGAGGACCTTGAAGCCTACATTAAGAGAAGTGGTATTGCATCAATTGATGAGTCATCTACCACCTAGTATATCCTGATATACTAAGATGGTAATGTCGGGTCCCATCTGGGACCCGGCGGCTAACAGGCCAGAAGAACAAGGGGCACAACACATTACAGTGCAAATCCCATCCACTTTTCGAATCTCTGGCTTGTCCGATACAACAAACAGGTGGAGATGGGAGAAACCCCAGGTGCTGCTAGAACCCAAACATCCCCCATACCTCACCTAGTATATCCTGGTGACACGTGTGGTGTTCCTGTGAACACACCTCAACCCTTGCTTACATTGGTTTACCCCTGAGAGGTCATCTACAACATAAGTGGTTTTTTTTAGTTGTTGGCGCATCGGCTTCTGTGGCCATATTGCACCTCCCAAGGTTTTTGCATTTTCTGCTCTGATCCAAGTCGGGATTCGAACCCGTGACCTTTGGGTTGCCAGGCAGACACTTTACCCACACAGCTAGCCTAAGTGCAGTATTTCAGAACTTGCACATTGGGTATATCCAGGGTTAACATGTCCTACCATGAAATTTGGTCCACAAGCGTCACCTGAAATGTCACTCACAAGTGCCCAACATTTTAGATTCTCATGTAGCAAGCCCTAGTCTCTCATACCTGAGAGAATGTGACATGCCTGTAGGCTTGATAAGGGTGGGCTTCACATTGTGTATTAAACCAAAGCTCAAACTGGATTTTGGCTGCAATATCACATTCATGACATGATGAAATTGTGCATCCTGAAATTACAACTGAAAGCAACATTTAACACCATTATGCTGGATTGACTGATTATAACATTTTTGTTACCCTGCACAAGTCCTGTCCTGTCATCAGTGAGGTGTTTCCAATCAGAGCAGAGCTTTGCTGTTGGCTGAATGTCATTTAATCAATGTCAATAGAACCAAGACACAAGTCACGTGGATAAACAGCAACAGGGTTGCAATTTTTGATGTATTCGAAGCCAATTAAATGTTTCAGCTTGTCCAATCTCAGACTGAATTGCACACGTATACAGACTTCTACATATCTGCCCATCTGCTTTTCATTATATATATGAACACGTGGTGTTGAAAGAATGCTCCACTTCATGAGCTTTGTGGTTGTTGTTGAAGCCATTTATATGCTACACTCGTGATCTCTTTAACAGACAATAACTAAGTATATCTTTAAATGGCAAGAACAAAAAAAAGTGATAATCAGATGGAGCTACTAAGTCTAGTGAATATGGAGGGTGGGGTAATATCTCAAACTTTATCTCCAGTATGTGATTCACTTTAGGAAGTACATTTATGCTGCAGGCATACAGACCAGAGAACAGCAAGCCTAGTTTCTTTTGAATTTCTGCTTCAGTTGGTTCAGAAGCATACTACAGTACATCATTTGTCAGTGTTTGCTCTCCAGATAACATCCGAGAATCACTCTACATCAAGGCAAGATTATACAGCAACAGTGAACTTATGCACCAAGGTGATAAGTTTGCTTGTGAATGCATAATTGATTTTTTCCACCAACTTTGGAATATTTGCTGTTGTCATTATTGCAAAACACAACTACAAAACAACATATTTTAGCTTTTATTCTGATAGTCAGCATTATAGTTACTTCTCGTAATGAAAATTGGTAGATAACACCGATTCAGTAATTGAAATGTCTTAGTGAATCATATTTTCATCATGATTCATTAGAAAATCAGATATTTTCATCTTATCGCATACTAATTCAGATGATGATTTTAGTGGAACTAGTTTTAAATTATAAATTTTATTTCAGTTGGACTTGTATATGACACCCAGCTGTGCTATGTCTAAGCTGTGGGTCAGTTGCATCCTTTTCTGAACATAGCACGTGTACAGCTCCAGTGGTGTAAATTTGAATGGCATACAGCAAGCAGTATTACATTGCTTAAACCTGCCTAAATAATTGTTAAACAGGCTGTTTTGTCAAATGGCACATGTGGAATGAAGTGCCCAATCCAATAATTCTATCCCTATAGATCCTTTCTCTATCATTCCTAACTCTGTACCTCCCCAAATAACATTAAAAATGTAATTTTCATAGCCTGAGATATGTCCTATCTGTCTTTTCTTTCATATTGCATGCATGTGTGTGTGTTTTTAAACATACCTGTCTACTTTCCTATCTTCATTGCTCCTTTAATGGGCACTCTCAATGTTATTAATATGGTTTATGACAGAGACTGACTTTTGTAATAAATATGCCCAAACATCCAATGAATGTTGTCCCTTTCAAAGTAGTTATACTCAGGGGTTATACACTTATTCTAGCAATGCTCTACACAACCCTCCTATTGAAGACTGGTAGGAGAGAAAGAGATCCGTAAACTGTATTTTAATTTATCAATGGCCTGCTTCCTTGTGACAAGGTCAGCCAGACTTGTGCCATATATATTGCCTGTAAATCAGGTGTGTTCTGTGGTCAATTTGCATGCTTGTTGGACAAAAAACCAAAGTTTCCAGAACTAACCATGCAATTCTTGCCTAGACTGACTAACTCAGCCACACTGTGCTGGTTGGGTAGAGACCAGTCAGAGAATACAATAAAAACAAACACAACATAAATGACTGACTTTGCAGAGATGCTGGACACAGACAAGTTCAAGGGATCCCTTAGCAACTGCTGTAATAGTACATATGCAGATATATACTTTAATATGGCAAGACTTACAGTAAAGTTGCCATACTTTTTTTTGCAACCATTTATGACCCAAGTTTCATCTGAGTAATAAAGCTTTTTAGCTTGATGTTAACAGTCTATGAGCATTTCCACCTCTAAGTGATAATGTCATCTTATTCAATTAAAGTGCAAGTACATAAGCATTTACAGAGTGAACAGAAATCATGGGATACCTACCTAGGCTCACCTCTCACCTGGATAAGGGCAGTCACACGGCAAGGCATCGAGTTCATTAGTTCACAAAAGTGTTCCACAGGTATTTCCACCCAGGATTGCTGCTGCACCTCTGTCCATAATTCCGCTGTATTCCTGGGTGGAGGATCCAAAGTTTAAATGGACCTTTCCATAGCATCCCAAAGATGCTCTATAGGGTTTATGTTCGATGAACAGGGGGGTCATTCCATCCATGGTGGTAAAATCTGTGAAATGCTCTTTGAGCCATGTTCTAGTCACCACGGCTCTGTGGGTACCCAATAACCATGAAGGGATGCAGATGGTCTGCCAGGATGGACACGTAACCCGGAGCATTCAGAGATGCGTCTAGACATACCAGAGGTCTCAACGTGTGCCAGTTGAACATGCCTCAGCCCATTACTGACTGTCCACCTGCCTGAACAGTTCCTTGACATGACAGGTGCATGGCATTTTGCAGTTTCCACCAGATACGCATCTTCCTATCCCCTCAAAGTAACTGGGCTCATCGGACCACCTCCAATCATCTAAGGTCCAGTGCCGATGTTCTTTTGCCCAGTTGAGGGGTAGTCCTGTGTCATGGTGTTAGCAATACGACTCTGGTGGGTCGGTAGCTCCCATAACCTATTGTGGCTAACGATCGCCTGATGGTCTTGGTGGAGACGTTTCTGGCACCTCCCTCTTTGAAGTCGGCAGTGATTTGTGCAACTGTTGCTCTCTGGTTGGCTGAAACAATGCAAGACAGACATCGATGACACCACATTCATCCACCACCTTTCTCTGCCCACAGTACTGTTCAAGATGAGATGTTATGTTATTCCAGAAATGGTGTATTCCCGATACACTCTTGATACTGTCGAACAGGGATAGTCCAATTTCTGTACCACCTCCACGATAGTGACTCACGTGTCAGGCACCCACTATCATTCCTCTTTCAAAGTCGGTTAACTCACGTTTATCCCTACTGACATCGAATTACCGTCTACGCAAATGCAGTGCACCTATATACCTGCCAGTGGTGGGTTTGTCCACTAGCGAGAGGGGGTGACAGCGTCGCATTGCCCAGGAACGAGGTATCTCACGAATTCTGTCCTTTGTTACATAACAATGATCTGCCTGTTAACCCCCTGGCAAAGTGCTGTGAAGGGTTTTGTGAAGTTGTGGTACCTGCGTGTACCTGTGAACCTTACAATAAAGATCATATTTATTTATATAATTTATAAATGTCACCTGTTTTCCTCCTAGTCTTATAGGCCAAGTGAAGTCCTCTATAATGCCAAGTCACCAAGCTTTTAACCCTTTAAGTTTTTCTTCATATGTGTGCCCTTTTGAAGATCTCATCAGGCACATGTCCAACTTTGGACCCTTTTAAGAAGTTTCTGTCTTTTTATTTTTTTTTTAGGTGCAGTCTTCATACTTGGACCTATCATTCCAAGTGACATCTTACAATTAAGATCTCACTTGAAATACTGTGGGACTATGACCTTATACCTACAAGCAAATATTCAATAAGCTATTGATAGGACACACTGGGGCCCTCCTTGCTGCTTGTCTACACTGCACAGAGAATGTTATTTCTCTCTCTCTCTCTCTCTCTCTGTAATTTAATTTAATCAAGTGCATAAGTTATTTTTGGGTTGCTATTCTCCATGTAATACCTTGAATTTTTCCAAATTAAAACATACTTTCAAATTTTCTGACTACTGTTGAAACCCATCCAGAATATCCTGAAGGAATGCTGCTTGGCATTGATCAATAACCAGTCTCCCAATCTTGACATCATATATCATTTAAGAAAATCAACAAAAAAACAAAAAAAAGTGGACCCAGAACTGATCCTCGAGGAATGCCACTTCCAACATTAAGCCAATCTGAAGAGTAACTATTAATCACATCTCTCTGCCTCCTACCCTGCAGCCACCCTGTGATCCGTATAAAGTGGTTAAAATCCATATCTAATGTTCTTACCCATTATCTAAACATGTTCCAGCTTAAACAGTAAGCTGTGGTGCAGGAATGAGCCAAATGTTTTGCTAAAATCTAAATAAACAATGCTAAAATTATTTTGTATATCCAGGTCAAACAGCTAACCAGGTTAGTTAAACATGATTTTCTTTTTACAATACCACGTTGCATTTCCTTCAGAATAACATTTCTATGCACCCTCGACTACTGCCTCCATGATTTTCCCTACCACTGATGTCCAACTGACTTGTCTGTAATTACCCACTTTTGCTCTTAGAGCTGACTTTATGCTTTATGTATTGAGGACACATTGGCACTTCTTTAATCCAAGGGAATCTTTTCCAAGTCTAATGATGCTCTCATAATCACTTTCTTGCCACTTCCTTTGAAATCGCCGAGTATATACCATCAATTCTAGGGCCTTACTTACCATTAAGCTTGCAAGTTTTTAATAAACAATCCTTTGTAATTTCAATATAGCTAATTTCACGCTAATAGGCTTACTTGCAGTTTCTTCTCACCATGAAGGGTCTTTTATATTTACATAGTGATGCAAAGTTCACATTCAATTCAACAGTAATATCAGCTGGGTTAATCTAACTTTCCACACACCAATTATAAACAAGGGTCCCGTATGATTCATTCTTTTCTTCTTTGTATTGATATATGTAAAATAACTCCTCGATGCCATCTTTTCTCTCTTAACCAGAGACCATCATGACATTTCATGGGACATATTCACAACTAGCTCAAAGGGTTATGATGACCTGAGCCAACTTTGGCCTGGCATTCATGGCCCATCATATATGAAATAATGAATTATTTCATTTTATTAAAATAAAAATATAATTCATTAATTTAAATATAATAAATAAAGTAGTATTAATTATTTCACATTCATTATATTTTCTGCTTCAAAGATTAACTTTTCAGACTTTCAGCAGCTGCAAATGTTTGGATCAATTCATCAAAGTCTAAATCCTTGGTGGTGGCACATTCAACTGATGAGGTAGCCAACCCAACCATTCAGTTTTATGTCATCATGAAATGGAGGTATGCTTTGATTAACTACATATTTGAAAAAACTTCTTGCACAACTGGATACTGATACTTGAAACATTACAAGGATGCTCAGCACTACTAAAATATTCACTAACAGTGCCAAACTGCTTGAGCACACAACTTAACTGCCACCGAAATGGTTTTGCAAAATTTTAATTCTTCATATAAATTGATGACGTTCTGATCACCAACTATAACATGGAATTGATTTTTATGCTTTTTTACATTCAAATCAAACCTGTCTTTCAATGATTCAATTGTGCTGTCTAAAAACTTTGAAAAGGTGGATCTTAAAATTTTCCTTTTCTATCATTTCAGCTTCATCTTGGTGTTCACTGCCAAACATTCTCTTTTGGGGCGAAATCTCGTTTGCTCAAATTCAGGTTTAATTTCTAATTCAATGCAATTACCAACTTTTTTGCATAATCTAGAACAGTGTTTCCCATCCTTTTTCAGATATGGACCACTTTTGTATTTGAGATAGAAGCCATGGACCAAAAAAAGATTAATGCAAATATATTAATAAATATTTTTTAAATACAATGATTTCATACTTAACATATGTAGTATACATTAGTGTGTTATAGGTTTACCTGTATTTCCCATCTGCTGCAAAAAAGCTGTTTTACTGTTAAAATCTGGCAGACCACCACAGGCTTTAAAATTTAGAAGGCATTTAAATTTATCATCTGTTTGCAATTTTTAAGGTATTTGACTAATTCTAAAAGCAGGGAGACAGTTTCTAACATATTCAAATTGGTGTCTTAGAAGCTTTGTTTGTAAATGTTTATTTGGTTAAAAATGTCATAGCAAACAATTAGGCAGCAGATAAATTTGCTTTAATAGTATTTTCCAAAGTCAACCTAATTTCTGATATAGAAGTCCGTATTTAAACTATTCATTTTTTTCTTAATTAGGAGTAATATTTTTTCTGTTGCCTCCTCTTTTTTTTTTTTTTTTTTTTTTTTTTAAATTGTATTAAGGTATTGCACCTAAACTTTGGTAATCGAAGTCAATTCTACATTGGCAATCCTTAAGGTAGCCCTGGCCATATTATTGCTAACTAGAAAGCAGAGTGACAAATTTTACATTAGTATTAAGGTGCCTGTCTAGGCTTTTTGTTTTACTTATTAAACTACAAATATTTTCCCTTGGATTTCTGTATTACATTTTTTTTTAAAACTGTAATGTTTTATGTGTTAGTCAAATATGTAAGGTACAAGGGCTGTTCAGTAAAGAACATAACAGTAAAGATCATAATTTTTTTGTGAACAACCATACTGTTTGCTATTTCTAGCTGAACTGTTTAATTTAAGACCAAACCAAGCTGCATCACATAGCAACTGTGCATGACGTAACCTTGACAGTCAGTTAAGTTTATTGCCTGTTCAGTTTCACCTATGCAACGATGGATGTTATTGTTATTCGGTTTTTTTTAGGAGCATTAGCAACTAAGACCATATTGCTCCGGGGATATGTGGTGGTCCTTCTCTGACCTTTTCGCATCCTCCGTATTTGGTGGTCACGGGCTCGAACACCGGTCTAATCAAGAAGCATGTGCTACGCACTGCTGCTCCTGCCCACCTGGCTACGGAGGACGTGACACACAAGGAAGAGTATGCTGCTCTCAAATTTTGTTTCCGCTGCAAGGAAACATCAGCTGAAGCATATGACATGTTAAAAGAGGCTTGTGGTGAATCCATGCTTCCGTGCAGCACAGTTTGCAGGTGGTTTAGAATGTTTAAAGATGGAAGTGATTCAATCACAAAAATCAGTAGCCCTGAGCTCCAACCGCTGCTGTCACCACAGACACCATAAACACTGCTTCTGTAATTGTGAGAGAAGATTGTTGCATAACAGTAAGACAACTGGCAGAGATGTTCAGAATATCAGTAGGAAGCATGCTCAATATTCCCCATGACCATTTGCATATGACACATGCTCGTGCACACTGGGTTCGAAGACTACTAACACCTGAGTGCACGAAGGTGGGTCAGCAGCTGCAATGGATGGTTACCCAAGATGGTGAGGTTGTGCACAAGGTGACAGCGGTGGATGAGACATGACTTCATCATTTTGACCCAGACAGTAAGCAACAAAGCTCTCTCTGGAAGTTTACATCATCAGCAACACTGAAAAAGCAAAAGTTGTGGCTTCTGCAGGAAAGATTATGGTCATCTCTTTTTTTGACATTCACATATTGTGCCACATCATGCAACTGTTATGGGACCTTACTATAGAACTGTACTGCACACTTTGCAGGATCACATTCATCGCAAATGACCATAGCTGTATGCAGGTGGATGGATGCTGCATCACGATAATGTGAGACCTCACATTGTTCATACTGTCATCGAGTACATAGACTTCATCTGCCCTACAGTTCTGACCTTGCAACCTGCAATTTTTTTTTTAAATTTCCAAAGTTAAAGTAGCTAAGAGTAAAATGTTTCCAGTTGTCAGAAGAAGTTGTAAAGACATCAGAGGTGATTCTTAAATGCAAGTCAAAAATGGCTTCTGCCATGTTTTTGAACAATGGCAGAAACAGAGTCAGCACATTTAATTGAACAGCCCTCATATTATGAAATAATATATTTGAATTTTTAATTTTAAAATTACATAGTCAAAACAATTAGGGAAATCACTGCACAAGCTATTCTATTGATATTCAGTTCAGCCATAATGACGGAATATGTTCACAGACTGATTTGTAGATGTAAATTACTATGTTCTCCAACAAATACACCTCACCACGATAATCAACAGCTTTAGATCATCAGAGCGAAGCACCTGAACATTAATCTCAGATCAATTTGCTTAAGTCTACTGCTTGAAGAGTCACTGGAAGACTGGAGGCAGAACAGTCACAATGGCAAATTGTTGCATTGCTTGGTGTGTCATCAGCAGGTTGTGAAAATGGTTCCAAGAAACCCAGACTATTTGCAAATTACCAGGTCAGGGTTACATACCATCAATAATGCTGAGGCAAGATTGCTACTTGGATCTTTTTTTAACGGTGACAGAGTACTTGTCATTGCAGGACCAGAATTGGAGCAATGAGGAATGATACCACATGCTCTTCACAGATGAGTAAAGATACAGTCTGCAGTGGGATTCTCGCTGAGTTCTAGCATAGCAAAAATAATGTAATGTGCTCTCTTCACAGATGAGTCTGTGAAGGGTAAATGGCAATATTCCTTGTCTACCAGACCTCCACATCATCAGAAACAGAACCCTGACTACATGCAGGTACAGAGATGACATCCTGAAACTCGTTGACCTTCCCTATTCTATAGCCAAAAAAGTTCATTTTAATGAATGACAGTGCTCAACCCAAAGAGTCAACAATATTTTGGAAGGTGAGGGTATCATCCATATGGATCGGCCTGCCCTGAACCTCTTTAAGCAATTGAAACAAATTATACAAGAGTGGTGACTGATTTCTGCAAGAAATCATTGATACTTTGAGTTTACTGATGTATCACAGGCATGAAACATGTTTACCTATTGCTGAAGATCATAATAAAGTCATTGTCCATTCACATGCTTTCCACAATGGGTACCAAATCTGTTCCTACAAGCTAACAGTAACATCTTGCTTTTGATATGTCCTGTTCCAATATACATAAGCCCCAGTCATTGCTGGTCCCAAAATTTGTGGGTCCCTGTTCAAGAATTACTTACAGGCCCTGGAGTCCTTTTTTAAATAAGGTTCTGTGTTCGATATTAAATAAAACATACACATTGAGAATGATGAATACGCTCTACTTCTAGCAATTTTCAAGTTGACTCACACAAGCACTCTTGGAGTGACAATGTGGGTAATTAGAAATTAAGATGGCTCATTGATAGAAATGCATAAAAGATGTGGATGATATTATTATTTAGACCATTTGGGCGTGGGCCCCAGTTACTGTTCATTCTATAGTTGTTTTGAAGGTTTTCGATGTACAGGTAACTCTCGGTTTATGAAAGTTCAATTTACAAACATTCGCTATAAAGAACGTCACAATTCATTCAAAATTTCTTAAAGTCGCCAATACATGTAGTTCCTTATAAAACGTATAGTAAACGTAATTGTAAGATTTAAATAAATAAACTTTTAAAAAATGTATTTATTGCAATAATTATCAGAAAATTATTATATGATAATTATACTGAACTGTTCTTGGTTAATAAAACTAATCTAGCCAGTAAAAAAATGTTGGTTTACATGCCACACCACGTAGAAAGAAATTGGTGATTCCTCCTATTATAATATAATAGGATTATTATTGCTATTATTAGCCATATGGTGAAGGAAGCCTGAGGCTTATGCTGAACCAGCCAAAAAATAAAAAAAATTCTGAATTACCCCGAGAGAAACAGAGAGAGAGAAGTAGAAGGGAATTACCAAGAAAGAGAAGAATGATGATATCCAGCTCAGGACCTTGGGTGTGCTAAGCCCATACACACCAGATGTGAGCCCCTGGGGTTCACTTGCTTTGCCTAGGTTACCTTAGATCAGGGGTGGGCAACAGCCGGCCCGCGACGATGTTGAATCCGGCCCCCTCGGTAAATGCATAAATATAGAAAATCCATACCTGACTACACTCGCCGTAAACGTTCGGCTTAATTCGGTTCAATCGGGAATCGCGGCCAGTACAACAGTAACCAAGTGATTCTACGCAGTGTCAAAGAGTTATTTCCTAATTATTATTGTAGCATCGATCGAACAAAGTTCCTTTGGGTTTGACTTCTTATTGAAAAAAATAATATTGGTGCGAGATATTTTATGTTTTATGCCTTTTCTAATTATTACAATTTTTAATTTAATATAATTTATAGCCCATAAAATGAGCCAATTAAAAAAAAAAAAAAATTGATGCCGAATGCCGCATTTTCAATGATAATTGGACATTCAGATATTTTTTTTAAAAATACATTAATAATTTGGTAATTCAAGTAATATAACATTTTTTAGGTTCTGATTTTTTTATTAAATCGTTCAATCTATTCCGGCCCGCATCATGATGCGAAAATTTCATTCGGCCCTCTGACGAAAAAAGTTGCCCACCCCTGCCTTAGATGGTAAACCGTTGGTTTGCTTAGGGTCTGGAAAGGGGAACTTTCCCATCCCTTTCTCTTTCAGTCACAAAGATACCTGAAATGGATAATAGCAGCACTGCAAACACACAGCAAAAACCTGTCACTTATGTAGAAAATATTGAATTCTGATGAAGATACTGATGAATAAAAGTTGAATACATATGTATGTACAGTACATATGTTATGTTAGTACTCATTTTCTTTATTTCTATTTTGTAACTTTGTTTTTAATTAAAATTAACAAGTAAGATATATATATTTTTTTTATTATTCTTTTCTAATTTTACTTTACGTTACGTGTTATATACGATAAACCATAACGCATACATACATTATAATAAAACGCATTGTATAGACCATTCGATGTTTAGTACATTGTTTTAATGCTTTAAAATGGCTGCTAACGTATACAATATGTATTGTAAAAGCTCAGGAATGCAAGATACACATAACGAACAAAATCTTGTAACAGAACTCGTTCGTAAACCGAGTTACCTGTAACATTGTGAGGTACGCATTTTATTATTTTTACATAAATATCATTTGCATATGCTGCGATCCAATAATTATTTTGAAAAGCATGTGTATTTTATGTGTGTGGGGGGAAACATAGATGTACAGGAAGAGCATTCATAACAGATTTTTGCATGTTTCTACTTATAAGTGGATTACTTTTGAAGTTTGCTTGTCAGGTTTTTGATAGCAGTAATGATGATTAGATGCTTCTTGTCATGTAAACATAAAAACAGCCAATTGTTAAGCAAATCTGTAAATGAGATACTTGATTTTAAATAAAGCTTATGTGGATGAATCAAGGGCACAAGTTTTTAACTGGCATAGAAGGTAATGCAGACTATCCAGTGATATTACATGAAATAGTTCTATTTCAGAAACTTATTTTGAAAGTAAATTTGGATATGAGGAAAGTTTCTATACACTTTGGGTGACAAACTGAAAGCAGATTTGACATTCATTCTGATTTTTCAAGGGAAGCTAAATAAGAGATTCTGTGTGACACAAAAGGTATAAACTATAGCTTACTTGACTGGTCTCTTCACTATTGCAATGCTTCTCAACTCATAGTGCACTTTGTGTGAAATACTTTTTTAATCAATAGTTGTTTTACTCAGCTTATTTTTCAGACTTGGCACCATACGACTGTTTTCAAAAATCAAATCCTTCCTCAAAAGATTAAGATATTCAAAAGAATGTGACACAGGGTCTGAAGTCAATCCCAAAAATGTTTTAAGCAATGGCAGCATCACTGGAATAAGTATAACCTCTGAGTATGACTACTTTGAAAGGGACATCATTCATTGGATGTTTGGGCATATTTATTACAAAACTCAAGTCTTTATTGGCACATCTTGACATAGTATTTTCCTCCTCCTCTCTATGTTAAGTTGCATTATTTGGTTGTAGTAATTTTTCTCACTGATTACTTATCCTCAGTGATTGAAACAAGAAAGTCTGTAATCACGGGTGCTGGCAGCATGGTGCAAGTGCACCACCTTTGAATTTCAAAGTAATACACAATTTTCAATATTTTCATTAATTTATTGAAAAATTGAAACAATACAAATTCTTTCTTTCAAAATGAAAGTGCTTTCTCCCACCGATCATGAAACGTTGGCTTGGCTGTACATGCAAATCAGTCAAACTTGACTTAATTAAGATATTGCACGTATTTGAAAATTTGGTGAACAAAAAAATTCATTCCCACATGCACCACCTTGCAAAATATCCTACCGGTACTCATGCCCATAATGTACTTCTATGATTCCCAATTCTTTAAGAGCAAAGATCTTTGCATTACTGTTTTCACAAATATTTTCTTATTTTTTTTTTAGACCCCCTCCACTGTATATTTTGTACCATACAGGCAAGTAAAACATCCCTAGAAACTTTATTGTTACAAAATCTAGACAAGACTGAAGTTATAGTTCAGACACAGCACGGGTTTGTTAAGTCTTGTTTGACCAATCTGATTGGATACTATGATGTGGTCACAAAGGAACCAGATGCAAATAATAATTTTGATATCATATACATGGATTTCAAGAAAGCTTTTGATACTGCTACACATGGAAGACTACTGTACAAATTGGAGCGGTATGGTATTAAGGGCAAGTTGCTACAATGGATAAAGGGATGGTTGAGTGGCAGAAGACAGAGATTGGTAACCAATGGATACTGCTCTTTGTGGACTAATGTTATTAGTGGAGTCCCCGGGGTTCAGTGTTGGGCCTTTTGTTGTTTTCTATATTTATCAATGATATTGACAAAGGTATATCAGGCTAAATGTCCAAGTTTGCAGACAATATGAAGGTTGGCAGGGTTGTAAATGATAGTAAGCTATTGCAACAGGATCTAGAAAAGTTGGGCTGATGGGCTGAGAGATGGCAACTGAAGTTTAACATTGAGAAATGCAAAGTACCATATGGGTAGCAGTAACCCCAAAGTAACGTATCAACTGTGCACTACTACACTCAGGACAGTGGAGAATGAAAGACTTGGGGTAATTGTGCAGCCAGATATGAAGTTTTCTGAGCAGTGCAAACAGGCTGCTAGAGCAGCTCATGGGGTCTTGTCAATGATACACAGGAATTTTGTTAGTAGGGATAAGGAGATGATTATCCCCTTGTATAAGGCAATGGTCAGGTCACACCATGAGTGCTACATACAGATAAGGGAAACGTAATTGGTGAGGGGAACAAAGGGTTGCTATTACAAAGAAAGGCTTAAGTTCTGCAAATTGCAGCATCTGGAGACTAGACACCTGTGAGGTGATTGATTGAGGTGTATAGAGCCTTTAATGGTTTGAACAAGCTCAATGCTGATGGGAGGAATCTTCTTTTTGCTGAGAATACACACTTGAGGGGAAATAAATTCAACTTGAGGAAAGACAGTTGTAGAATAGATGTGCAGAAATTTGACTTTAGCCACCAGGTGGTTGATTGCTGGAACAAACTTCCATTGGTTATTGTGGAAGTTGATAGCTTAAATAAATTCAAAGAAGAACTGAACAAACTTTTGGAGGGAATGGATGGGTGAAATGGGAAGTGTTTTTTTTTTTGGCTGATGCTGTATAAGCTTTCTTTCTTGCATCACATACTTCTAATGCTAAAAGAGGTTATAGAGAAAAGAAGTGAAGTTTGCAGTTCTGGTCTTATCAAACCAAAATCAAAACAACTGTTTCTTGTTATAAATTGAGGAATATAAGATATAATGATTGACTTTGTGAGGCACTTCCCTTCATCAAAAATTATTTCACAATTGTCTTTATAAATTTACTGATAGTTAAATCATCAAACCAGATTTTACCAAAATGAATTTTATTAATGACAAGGGTCATCCATTAATCAAAAATTCATTTTTTACTCTTAAGATGAAGCTGCCTGCCTTGTTCTTCTGAATGAATTCTAGTTAAAATTATCTAAATTTTCTTATGATTCAAGATTGTTGTTGTAATTCTTTATCGAGACTTTCAGCAACAGCCTCAAGAAAATCCATGGTATAAAGGTAATGCTCATCCTTTACGCTGTATAAAAAAAAAAAAGAGAAAAGAAAGAAAACTTGTTACAGTCTATTACATCTCTTATAAGTTCACATAATATAAGTTCATATATTGCATATTATGGTACAAATAAAGAAAGTCTATTGCTATTCTGTAGTATTTTACAATTTATAAATGAAACGTATGAAATGTTCTTATAAGGTCATTTAGAATTAGAATTTTTGAAGGCTGTCTGAGAACATAATTATGTAAGTTATTTAATTACTTGGAAGAGAGGGTCTATGTGCTTGTTAGTTGTTATATTAATGAATTGATAGATGCTACACTACATGGTATATCAAGTAATTTATTATCAGAATGATTATAAGCTATTTAATTACTTGGAAGAGGGAAGGGGAATCTACATGCTTGTTCATTATTATATTAATGAATTGATATACACTACACTATGATACCATGTGGTAGATTAAGTAATTTATTATCAACATAATACAATTTTAAAGTAATTGAACCACCTTAATGTCAAACACTTAAACATGGCTGTTTTGGGAACTCACTGTTTCCCATCTTCAGGCCTATGGGGGTAGAATGTTTGATGAGTGGTGCTACATGTTTTCAATTTAATAATGATTGATTATTTACAACGCAATGTATTCTAATTATGTTATAGTCCTTTACACGTACAATTGTACACTTTTGCTTATAATTTAATTAACTCAAATGAATAAATATATTGCTACGATACTGCTAATTTCCAGGATGTATGGGAATAATGAGGTTGGTCTTAGGTTTGTCTTCTTTATTCTGTGGAGGTCTAGAACTACTGTTTAGAGTTTTGTTGATGATGTCTGTTTATGCTGGAGGATATTGGTTCTTTACAGCTATTGGCTTTATGGTTAAGATTTCCTGTTCCAGTAATTCTGGTTGGCTGTAAACTTTTAGGGCTCTGTTAACATATGTTCTGATGATGGCTATCTTGGTGGAGAAACGTTTTGAGGACTTTTAGTTTAGGATGCGTCTTGTGTCCGTGGGTTTCCTATATACTGTCATCTAGGTTGTCAGTTTCTTGAGATGAGGATGTCCAGGAATGGGAGTTGTTTGTTTTCTTCTGTATCTACCTTAAGTTTGATTTTGTGGTAAAAGCTGTTGAGATTTTGGTGGAAGTCATCTGTATATCTGACCCACTGCTTCGGTTTTATGGTTGATCTAGAAAATTTTCTTCCAAATGGCCCATAAAAGTTTCTGCTAGGAGGCCTGAGATCTGGATGTAGAAGGATCTATTGTAGGTGAAGTAGGATTGTCCTGCTGAAAGGTTGATTAAATCTAGGATGTCTGATGATTTTATGTTCTTGGTGAGTCAATGTTTATGTTCCTGTCTAGATTATCATATATGATAGATTTGGTATTTTGCAATGGGATGGTGGTGTATATAGATTCTACATTGAAGGGTACAATTATTAAATATTTCAAATGTTGATCTAATAATCCATAATAGATTAAAAAGTTTAGAAATATTTATGGATATACTCTCAAAAACTGGTCCTCCCCACACCCTTAATCTCAGAAACCATCCTAATCTTCCTCTGTCCAAAATCCACTAGGTTTACCATACAACCTCCCATTGGCTACACCAAGTCAACCACAATCTATATAAACAATCTATTTAAACGTTAGGAATTTTTCATAAACTATCTTTATTAATTTATGAGTTAATTAAATTTTTAGCAAAAGTGTAATTATTATATAACAATTGTACATGTAAAGGACTATAGCATAATTAGAATACATTGTACTGTAAATAATCAATTATTATCAAATTGAAAACTTGTAGGACCACTCCTCAAACAATGTTCTATCCCCCCATAGGCCTGAAGACAGGAAACAGTTCCCAAAACATAGTCATAAATAGTTTAAGTATTTGACACTGAGGCGGTTCAATTCCTTTAAAATTGTATCTTTTTGATAATAAATTACTTAATCTTAGACTCTATCAGATGATTCCTCTGAAGTAAATCAAACACCACTTCTACCACCTGCTCTTCTCTGCAGAATACTCCTGCAAGCTCAGTCACCAAGTGGAATCTTGGTGACTCTTCAACACCAGCTAAGGCAACATATGCCTCCGTAGCCGAGTAGTCAGGAGCGTGAGTGCAGTAGCACACGCTCTTTGAGTAGACCGGGGTTCAAGCCCCTGACTGCTGAATACGGTTGATCTGCCAACCCGCACTGGACCAGCGTGGCAGATTATGGTTCATTTCCCTCAGCATGAATTGTTGAGGAGGCTTCCATCCTGCAGTGGGTTGATCATGGCTGCACTTTACCTTTTTTTTATGCAAAAATAACTGCTGCCTCTTCTAATGAGGTTTGCAAACCTCTCTATAGGTCTGCCAGCACAGTGAATAAACCTGTTTCTGATTGCCAGTTGCAAATATCACAGAACAACAGAACAAACCTTCAGAAAATGCTAAAGCCTCTACATCTCAAGCAACTTTCTCCAAGCTTCCAGCCAAAAGTCAAACAGAATGTAACTAATGCAGATAAATCTCAGTTACTCAAACAAAAGTGCAACATCACAATTATTCCCACAAAAGACCGAATTTTTGTTTCTAGGCTTGGACTTGCCACCAAATCTGAAGATCTGATCAACTTAATTAAAGAAGAATATGGTTTCAGTGTGGATGTCCATTCTCTGAAGACACAGTGCCCCGCCTCCTCATCTTTTATAATAACATGCCTTCTATCAATATGGAAAAAAAGTGCCGAATTTAAGCTCCCTCTTATCAGGGGCTACAGTCAAATGCTTCATGGACAGACTGCCAAGGGAATCCAAAATCTCTTCTCCAAATGCATAGCAATCAGTGTCTCTGCTATCTACACTCATTACGCTCTCCTCTTGTCATAGAATCCCCAGATCTCGGCTGTTCAGTGTTTACCTTCAGAACTGTAGGAGTATAGTTAGTAACCTAAACCACTTTAGAGTAATCCAAGGCTCACATATTTATGACATTACTTGCTCACTGAAACCTGGCTCACCGTAGATGTTGATGACCTGGAGATTATAGATGGGCAATATATAATCCACAGAAAAGACAGAGGATCTCATGGGGGGTGGAGTAACTGTTATACATTCAAACCATACACTCTGTGAAATTGAATCAAATTTCAAAATTTTGAATCACTATATTGCCTTCTCCACTTGGCTATTTAAAAGTTTTATTAGTATTACTCTATTTTCCACCTCCCTTAACTAACAGTGACCTTCAGTACTTAGAAAACTCCTCCCACTTATTCAATCTGCTGAAATTGCTATGGATTTGGGTTTTAACTGTCAACTGGGCAATTTATGATGATCTTCTACATCACTGCAGATGAGGGCTCTCTTTAATATACTTCACAGTTATGGTCTTGAACAAGTTTGCAATTTTCAAACCAGAGAAAATGCCTACCTTGATCTTATATTCTCCTCTACTCATATTGAGGTTTGCAAAGACAATCCTATATTCCATTCGGATCATTTGACAATCACTTTTGACATCACTGTGACTTTGCATAACTTGAAATGCAGCCCCTGTTCTCCACGGTTCAATTTCAGAATGGATGACTGGCCTCTGCTTGGTGAAGGTTTGTTTGTTATTGTTATTTGGTTTTTAGGAGCATTAGCAACTAAGGCCATATTGCTCTGGGGATATGCGGTGGTCATTCCCTGACCTTTCCGCATCCTCCGTATTTGGTAGGCACGGTGAAGATAAAGAAAGCCAAATGAGAACCATGGGAAACTTCGGGGAAACCTTACCAGGCAAACTGATTTCCCACTACCAGAGTTTCTCCCTGCATTCTCGGCACTAATTAATACGTCGTTATCGACTTCTACTAACAACACACACCATATGTTTACCAAGAATGCAGGGAGAAACTGCAGTAGCGCGAGTTTGCCCGGTAAGGTAAGTTAAGTTTCCCGTGGTTCTCGTGTTGATTTTCTTTAACTTAGCCCTCTGCTTAACCTGGCTCTCAGCAATATGGACAAGCAGCTCTTTGATGTTGTTGGTGACATCGATGTGCTCACCAATAACCTGATCAACTGTGTCCGCTCAGTTATATCCAACATTGCTTCTCAATCCCATCTGATGGCATGCTCTACCCACTCACACTGGCATAACAGTGAATTAATACATAGAATTAAATTGAAAGAATTCTATAGGAACAAGTATAAGCAATCAGGTGATAGTCGATGCTATGAAATATTCAGTCAACTCCACAAAGAAGTGAAAACACTCATATTAAAATCTTACAATGTGTATACAGTCAGTTCAGGATAGTCTACTTACTCACACAGAGATATTAAACCATTCTGGAATTTCATGACGGGCAAAAATAAAACCTGTAGCAAGTTACAACTCCATAATGCAGATGGAATTCTATTAATGGATGAATTCAGTATTGCTCAAGAGTTTGCCAAATATTTCTCCAGAATTCAAACCAATGAAACATTGAGACCTGCCTTATGTCCTGACTTCATACCAGTTAAAGATGATATCCTCATCAACTTTTTAATCAAAGATGAAGATTTAAAGTCAGCATTAAAAAGCACGAAGAATTACTACACTAGAGGTCCGGATGACATTCCTGTCTTATTTTGGAAAAAGACTGTCACTACTCTAAAACCCCTTATAGATCGGATCTTCAACTTGTCTCTCAGGCTGGGGAAGTATCCGAAGCACTTTAAGCAAATCAACATTCTTCCAGTTTTCAAAAAAGGTGATAAAAATGATGTAACTGATTACAGACCCATATCCTTGCAAAATTCTTCGACACATCAGTACACAAACATCTCTTCAAATTCTTCAGGCCTTTCATTGATCAGTATCAACGTGGTTTCTGCAGTGGAAAATCAGTATCAACGTGGTTTCTGCAGTGGAAAGTCAGAAGTATATTGCCAAAAAGGAAGCAAATTTGGCAATATACTTCTGAAGTTCTCGATAACCACCTTCAAGTTAATGCTATTTACACAGATATCGCTAAAGCATTTGATAAAGTCCCTCACGAACAACTTCTGGAAAAACTTAAGCTATACGGTATCCGTGACCCTTTGCTCTCATGGCTATGGAGCTATATTACGCATTGTTCCTTGAGCATTATCATCAATCAAGTGAATTTGGACCATTTTATACCACTAAGTGGAGTACCTCAAGGCTCGCTCCTAGGTTGTCTACTTTTTGTTTTCATAAATGACCTTCCTTCTTTCATCTGCACCTCCAATGTTCAAGTTGCTCTCTATGCAAATGATCTTAAGATCTACTTAGCAGTGAAGGAGATATCTGATTATCAACAGCTACAATGTGCCCTCAATAAATTCTTTCAGTGGCTATCTCTGAATGGCTTGCCTGCTGACCCTTCTAAGTGCAAAGTAATCTCTTTCTCATCCTGCAGATCTCCAAAAATAATAAATATGGAGTACACTATTAACTCTGTGACCACTGAAAGGTGTGACCAAGTTAATGACTTAGGGTTGTATTCTCCAGCAGTGCTAAATTTGATGCCCCTGTCCTTAAAATCATCAGCAAAGCATTCAAAATACTGGGATTTATCAAAAGCAACACCTACAAGTTCAAAAGCTATAGATATGCTGTTATCCTATATAAAACCATTGTTCTGCCAATCCTTGAATTCGGTTTACCCATCTGGAATCCTCACACAAAGGCTTTAATTAACAAAATTGAAGCAGTGCAAAAAAATTTTGTTCGTTACCTTACGTTCCATAATCTTCTATTTTATCACTCATTGTACTATGTATTGCAGTGTGATTACTTTCATCTGAAGCCTCTGTGCACTAGAAGAGTTATTGCTGACATCACCCATCTAGCCAAAGTAATCACTGGAACCTATGAAGCATCTGATATCCTTAGTAAAATCAAATTACGTGCTCCTTGTAGACAAGTCAGGAATCTTATGCCATTTTGCCTTGACTCTGCCACCACGGACTTTATGAAGTTCAGTCCACTAAACAGAATCAGCAAATGACTCTCTCATTGACTTTTTTGACAATTCCTGATCACTGATGAACTCCATCCACAAGTATGCCTCTTCTCTTGAACTCCAAAGTGAGTAGCTCTCATTTAATTATTGTAGTCTATTATTGTTTCTTCTTTAATTAATTTATTTAGTAAAAAAAACATAAAGCTGCACGGCTCAATAACTTCTACGTTGTTACAATATATTTAAAAGAGTAAGACATTACATCAATCTTTTGCGTAGAATACTTCCAGTCAATGCTCTCCAAATGTAACGAATAAAATAAAATAAACGGATAAAATAATGTTTGAATTTATATCAATGGTTTATCTTTCTATTGGATTTCTTATTATTGTTATCGACTCTGTTCATTGTGATGCTCTCAGATACACTGTTAATGGTTACCTGTTGTGTATCTTATTAATAAAAATAAAAAAAATAAAATGAAATGTACCATGTTGTCATGTGCAGAAGCCCCATAATATATTAAAAAATCACACAGTTCTTCCTTCTTGTTCGGTACAGGTAAATGATCTTGTAGTCAGTGTGATTCATCGTATGAAAGGTCGATTCATTGTACTTTAGATTTATGCGTCAAGCAACACACTGCTTTGGTGCACGCAACCGCATCGGAATTGGCCTTTCATGCCATCAATGAAGGTCACGTATTCCTATTCAATGAAGCAAAAATTTTAAGTACAGAACATAATTAAGTCTTGAAATGAAACTACACGAAAATTTTATCAATTTGTGACGTTCTTACTTAATTTCGGACTTCTGATCTTTTTTATGCATGCATCAATACAAATAATCTCTCCCTTTAAGAGCCTAACACACACACACACACACACACACACACACACACACACACACACACACACACACACACACACACACACACACACACACGCACCATGATATTTCCATCCTGTGAACATGGCAATCAGTCAAAGTGGTTGTCTGCTTAAGGAAGGGAAAAGCTGCAAATTTCGTTTAATTTGAATGTTCATCCAAATTTTTAATTGTGATTTTAATTATTTATTCACAGAAGCAGTTTTTTGATTTTAATTATTTATTCTGATACAATGTCTTCTCACACTCTTGCTGAGTTGGTTTGATATGTTTCGGGGTCGGGTGGGGGCTCTCGCCTTTCAATTCTGTTGCACGTTGAATCGGTTATATCTCTACGAGTGAAAGAATTCATTAAATTATTTTATCTTTATTTTATTTTATTCATTACATTTGGAAAGCACTGAATGGAAGTATTCTACGCAAAAGATTGAGGTAATCTCTTATTCTTTTAAATTAATTAATTTATTTATTGTTTGTTTTACCAGTAACTTAATTTAATGCATACTTACTTCTTTTGTACATAAGATTTTAATGTTTGAATCAATGGTTTATCTTTCTGTTGGATTTCTTATTATTGGTATTAACTCTGTTCATTGTGCTGCTCTCAGATACAATATTAATGGTTACCTGTTGTGTATCTTGTTATTAATAAAAATAAAATTAAATCTACCTACCATATTGTTATAGTGTAGTATATATCAATTCATTAATATAATATCTAAATTATGTTTTCAGCACAGTTTTACACAAATATCAATGAAAGGAAGAAGTAATATGTGGTAACCGGAGGGGGGGGGACCCTTCAACAGAAAGAATAAGGCATTTAAATTTGCCATGTAAACATTAAATAAATTATTTTTATTTTATACTTCCTGTATATATCAATAATACAATATATCACACAAACTGCATGGTACATTAAGGCTAAGCAAGTTGAATGGTGGTGCTTTCCGAAATGACAAAATTTGAGGAATGCAGAGGTTGTGCAAAAAGAATGTAATAAGGCTGAGTTATATTTTGGATGAGGCTACCGGGTCCTTCCCCCCCATTTTTGCAGTACACTTATTACAGAGAATTCTAACTGTAGCCAGAAACAAAAATTATGTATAAGATGCCACAAGCTTTAGTTGCTTTTATGCTTATTCTGAAGAATCCAACCCAAAATAAATCTTCATATACAAAGTACAGTTCTGTTTCTCCTTCATTTGATTAAAGGGCAGCATGTTAAAAGAAAAAATTTGTAAGATTAATAAAATTTAATGATTTATACCTTGTAAACACTAGCAATAAGAGTATTAATCAAAATTACCATACACCATAAATGAACAAGTCTTGATTTTGTCATGTATACAAAAAAAAAAAAAAAAAAAAATCTAAATAATAAAAAAAAAAAAAAAAAAAAATTTGGTTTTAAACTAAATAAACAATTTTTTTTTATTGGGCAGAAAATAATTCAATCTGTAAAGGGTTAAATTTTGTTGCATGGTTATTTATAGAAGGTTTTTCATAATGTTATAGAAATTGGACAGCATAAAAAACTCAGGGCACAGTAATCATGATACCAACCCTCAGGTTATGTGAACCTGTGGTTGTATTCAGATGCATGAGATACACATTACCAGAATATCAAAATAGTGACCTGAGTAGAGAAGGTCAAGTGTGTGCTGTGGTTTCATGATGCTTCATGAAAGAAGTTTCGGTATAACTTTTGGAATGGAACTACCAACCTGTCAGATACCGATTCTACAAGTGGCAGTCATAGAGAGTGGACATGCTTCCAGTTAGCTCCAACAGATTAAATCCAGGGAATTAGATCATGTGCCTAGGTAGACAAAGTTTTGTTTCCTTAATTTGTAAATTTAATCCTTGCCTTTTCTAAGTACTGCTGCTAAGTTACATTCTTTTTTTTAAAAAAAAAGTTTATAATTTAATCACATAAAGGTTATAAAATCACCTTTATGTGATTATGACGTCCTTATCTCTACTAGAAAAGTTTGATAAATCATCGATAGGACACCATGCAACATTGCAACCTGTCCATAATCCTCGGACAACCACGTCTGACTGTATCATAACTCCCAAGTGGCGTCTCCGTAGCCAGGTGGGAAGGAGCAGCAGTGCGTACCACACGCTTCTTGATTAGACCGGGGTTCGAGCCCGTCACCACCAAATATGGAGGATGCGGAAAGGTCAGGGAATGACCACCGCATATTCCGGAGCAATATGGCCTTAGTTGCTAATGCTCCTAAAAAAAAAAAAAACCAAACCAAACTCCCAAGTCCCATTCCTCCACTACTGACTTTAGTTCAATCCACCAAGTGTATAAGTTATTTTGGGGTTGCTGTTCCCCAGGTGTAAGACCTTGCATTTTGCTGAATTAGAGCGCATAGCTTCCACTTTTCTGACCATCCCAGAAGTCTATCTAGGTCACTCTGAAGAAGCTCTGCTTGGCGGCGATCATTAACTACTCTACTGATCTTTACATCATCTGCAAGTTTAGACATCACACCCTATATTCCTTCATAGATGTCATTTAAGATAATCAAAAAGAACCATGGTCCCAATACTGATCCTTGGGGAACATCAGGTGGGGTATCTAATACTATCCCATGCAATTACATATGCATCCGATCTAATTCGTCCTTCTCTTCTTTGCATTTATATATGTGAAGAATTCCTTACCTGCACTCTTTGCTCTCTCCCAGACTCAGTAAAGATACTATAGTGAAAATTATACTTTGCTGAATAAAACATCTTTCTCCTTCAGAAAATGATGAACATAATTCAACCATGGAAGACCAACATGAAACAGAACATCAGCGTTCCGCAAATTCTTTCCAAAATAAGAAATTGCCCGACTCCAATGAGATTTTAAAAGATGAACTTGAGTCGGAAATTAATAAAATACTTTTAACTATTTTTGCTAAAAAAGTTCAAAGCCTAGAAAATATAGACTGAGATCGTCTATGATCATCTCAGTACGATAGTACCAGAATAGAATCCTAAAGGGCGTTTTCTGCCACTAATCAAATACTGTATGTATCAAAATTAGATCCATTCTAAACTATCATATTATTGATTGCTTATGTTTCTTAAGAGCTCACTTTATTTGGACAGGTAGTGTGGCTGCTTAAGCATAACTAAACTTTGCAGTAACAATATGTATTTTTTTGTTTTTAGAATAACTGTATTTTTAATGATTTTTTTTTCAGAATATTTATTATTGCAATAAATGTTTATTTAAAACTTGAATACAAGTAATTACAGTACTTGTTTTTTACTTATTTTATTGCATCTACCTGTCATCAAAATTTATTGAGAAAAACGTTTGTTTTTGGAAAACCGGTATCTCGGTTTCATAAATTAAAAATACCATATTAAGATTTTGACCGGTATTGTAAGCCCTAGTATCTAGTGACTCAACAAGTGATGCACTCCCAATTTTGCCCCGAGAGAGAGCAATGCCGAGGGTGAGGTGAACAAGGCTCTTGCCTCATATTAAAAGCTGAAAGGGGTGCCGAAAGAAAGGTTACATAATTGCCAACGTTGTCATCATTAACAGTAGGGCACAATTTTTCATTCTTGCCTCAGGTACTAAAATGGCTCGGCACAGCCCTGCCTCCAGAACAGAATAATCAAGTGCATATGCATACTTCTCTGGGTCAAGAAGAATTTAGTTTTACTGGGAGACTTTATTGTCAAGGAAATGGCTAACATTTTTTGTAATAAGGAGAGGTGGACCAGAAGCAGGTTGGTGGGAGCAGCAATTGATGATATTACCACAAAATTGTCAGATTTTAAGAGGGGGTAAAGACAGCATTATTATTCATGTTGGGACTAAAGATTTTAAATGAATACAACCTGATTTGTTGGATAAATGTGGGAACATGATGAAAAACTGTTGTGAGTTGGGTCACCTATTGTGAATTAACTCAAGACTTGAACTCTGCAAGGCTTTTGGGGAAAAAGTTTCGTGTGGTCTGCACTTGTAGTTAGAAGGAATCTATTTTGTAGATATAGTATTCATTTGAACAAAGGTTAATCTCATGATATGGGTCAAAGTAATGCTTGCACACATCTGAAGAATTCTTGTTTGTTGCTGCAACACCTGATGTTGGCATGATGTTCCGAAAGTGGCAACATTTCAAATGAGTTGGAAGATAAAGCTAAGGAAACTAGCATAAATAACTTCAAGGGAAGTGTCAGGGTGTAAACTATAATTGTGTCCACAAATATCACGAGTGTTGTCAATAAAGTGAGCGAATTTGAACTCCTGGTCAGGAAAACTAATGCTGACATAATAGGCCTAATAGAAAGGTGGTGTCACCCAGATATAGGGGATGATCAGTTTAAATATGGTAGGCACAATGTATTTAGGAAAGATAGAAGAGGAGGTGGTAGAGTCATGCTTCTTATCAAAAGCAGCTTGAGCACTAAAAGAACGTCTGCAGATTCAGAATTTACGCATGCTAGCATAAAATCTGAAATCTGTGTGGTGGAAACAAATGCATAACGAGAGTGGGAGTAAACTACAGACCAGAAAATTGTGAAGAGTACAATGAGTTTAATTCCATCTGCATTTAGTTTAAATGCAGATGGAATGGGCAAGCGTGTGAATGTCTTATTGTGGGTGACTTTAACCTGCCCCTAAATTGGTTGGAAAAGCAGGAGGGGAAAATCTCCATAGGGAAGAAAATTTTTAAATAAACTAGATGATTTCTTCTTGCACAGAATTTTAGAGAAAATACCATGGGGAAGAATATTTTAACCATGATCATTACTCACAAATCAGATGATATCATTGGGCTCACAGTACAGGAACCACTGGCAGGAAATGATCAAGTATCGATAGTTGGAAGCTGAAGAAAGGTGTTGCAGTTGTTAAAGGTAAAGACCCAGGTTTTAATTTCAGGAAAGGGGACTATGACAGTTTGAGGTGCTATATGGTGTCTATCAACTGGGCAGATTGGAGGGAGAATACAAAGCATTATGGAATACCTTTAAAGCAACAGTCACAGATGCATTAATGCATATAATTTCACGTATGTGAATACAAAGAAGAAAACAGACCCATATGTAATGGGTGTGGTAAAGTTAAATAACTTAGATGATGTTGCTAATGAACTGAATTGGTACATCACATCAACCTTTATTGACGAAAGACTCTTCATGTGAGTAAAGGCTGAGCAAGTGAATGATTTACAGATGAATTTTAGAAAATTATGATAGATGATTTTTGAGAAACTTTCAAGACTAAATAAGTAATGTTCCTGGAGTTGACGGCATATATCCAGTAATTTGGAAGGAAGCAGCTAGAGAATACATTGAACCATTAAGGTTAATTATGAGGGCACCACTGGACTCGGGAGAGATTCCTTTCGAATGGAGAAGTGTCACTGTATCGATAATACATAAAGGCAGTTCTAGGAGTGAAGTGGGTAACTACAGACCAATGGTTGGAAAAATCCTTGAGACAATGATTAGGAGCAGTATTTTGAAATAAAAATGGCATTCTGAAGAACACACAACGTGGTTTTGTTAAGAGAAAATTATGTTTAATAACCTGGTTAGCTGTTTTGACTAGCTACTCATGAACTGAATGTAGGAAATCATTTTGACAGTTTAATTGGATTTTAGAAAGGCATTTGACAAAGTCCCTCATGAGAGGTTACCGTATAAGCTGAAATGGGTGGGGATTATGAGAAAAATTCTAAGATGGATTGCAGGATGGTGAGAGTAATCTACTGTGATTCCCCAGGACTTGATTCTTGGTCAACTGTTGTTGCTGATTTTCATAAATCACACTGATGAGGGGATAGAAGGAATGATGTCAAAATTTGGAGATGATGCAAGAATTGGGAGACTAGTTAATGATCAGTGTCAAGCAGTGTTTCTCCAGGATGACCCGAACTGGCTTCAAACATGGTCAGAAAGTTGGAACTATGATTTAATACAGCAAAATGAAAGGTTTTACACTTGGTGAGACTGAATTAATAACAGTAAAGGAGGAAAGGGATCTTGGAGTCATGATTTTGACAAATATGAAGTTATCTGAGCAATGTAGACAGCAGGCCAGGAAAGACCATGGTGTCATATCAGTGATTTTTCGATCACTGATATGACACCAATAGTCTCTAGAGATAGGGCAGTTACAATCCCATTACATAAGGCAATTGCATGATACCTTGTGGAATACTGTGTCCAGGCATGGAGACCTCACCTAAAAAACAATATTGTGTGAGATTCTGGGAAGGGTCCAAAGATGGGCAACCCACATGGTGATATCTGTAAAAGGGTGACCACATGAGGAAAGACTGATTACGTGAGCTGGACAGCTTGGTAACTAGGCACCTTAGAGAGGACCTGAGTGAAGTCTGTAAGACTTTGAGAAGGGATAGTAAAATGAATGAAGGTTAAATTGTGAAAATTTACCCTTCATTCATTTTACTATCCCTTCTCAAAGTCTTAAAAATTATCACAAAACTAGGGGTAACAAATTCAAATTATGGGGGAGAGATTTTGGTGGATTGCAGAAGTTTTCTTTCGCCCAGTGAGTTGCCGATTACTGGAATGGGTTGCCTCTGTGTGTGGTTGAGGCTGACAGCACAAAGAAATTCAAAGGTCAACTGGATAATTACCTACATGGAGAGGGAAGAGCATAATTATTCTATTTTCTTAACTTTTTGTATTTTCTTTTATCTCTCTCTTTTTATTTTTTTCCCCAGTGCATCAAAAGCCCTTCTTGCACTACATGGGTAATACCAATACTAATTTTTAGACGCCACAAATCACATTATGGTGGATACTTAAGAAGTGTATAAGGATAAAGATGTATAAGTTACAGGTACTATAGGAAATGGTTTAGGATTATGTGTGTTGTCTTTAATTTTCATGTGAAATAAGTGAAATGGGGGAAGCAGAAGAAAAGCCCACCTTTGTGACTGTATGGTGTTTAGATGAAGTAACATTTCATCTGTGAGGACAAGGGAATTAACACAGAGTATGCATAGGAGATAAAGAAAATTCTTAGATCTATGTTTAAAAAATGGTCCTCCAATTATAAATGTTTTGGGCAATGATACAGGAAAAGATCTCTGGATGTGTTTTTTTTTTACTTTTTTTATTTTTTTCTTAAGAGAAAACTGTGACAGACATATAGCAATGGCTTTTTTACAGTTCAAAGACTGGAGAGCATCTTTCCATCTGTTTGGAAGGAAGCCATGGTAAAAATTATACTGAAAAATCTGAATAAAGAAAAAGATGCTCTGGGGTCATATAGGTCTATAGCTCTTTTGTTGGCATTGGGTAAAATATTTGAAAGACATCTAAAAATCAATATGGATACAATAAGAATAGCTCCATAGAGGATGCTGTTGTTGCAATGGTGGATAGAGTAAAGTATGCACAGACTAAATATATACTGGGTATGTTTGTTGGCCTTAAGGGAGCATTCGATGCACTATGGTGGGAAAGTGTTTTATGATGTTTAAAAATGGCAAAGTGCCCCGATAATATTTACAGGACGATGAGAAGCTGTTTCAGCAATAGGAAAGTAGTTGTGCAAGCAAAATATCAAGAGTTCACTAAGAATATAACAAGAGGTGCTCTGCAGTGTTTGATCATAGGCCCTTATGTGTGGGTCTATGTTGTGGATGAGTTGTTGAATGGTGAGTGGAGCACCAGTGAGGTCATAGTGTCTACATATGACCTCTTGATATTAGTATATGGTGACTTGAGGCTATAGATAGAGGAAAATTCCGGGATAAGCTGTTCAAAGGTTAGAAAAGTGGGTTGAACTCCATAAATTGGAGATTTCTATTAAGAAAATTAAAATGGTTTTAATCAGAAGCACTCTGAGTGCAGGAAGATGCCCCACAGTCCTAATATTGGGACAACCAGTAGTGAAGCTTACCTTTTTTGCTCCACATGAAATATATAAGAGACAAAGTGAGAATAGTGTACTCAAAGGTGAAGAAGTTGGTAACAGTGCAGGGGGCATTAAGGGTGAGGCTTTAGACACACTCTATAAGTGCTCATTTCTCCCCATTGCAATGTGCGTGCTTGCATGTGTGAAGCATGGGGGGTAAGAATTCAGCATTCTTTTGTTAACAGATGTAGGTTGTTTGCCCAAAGGTATGCTTTGCCGGGGTGATGCTAGCTTGTAGAACTGTGCCCAATGATGTCATGCAAGTGATAGCTGGGTGTGAGCCTAGTAATGAGAAAAACAGTGAAATTTTAACAAAAAAGAATAAGTCTGTAGAGATGTATGGTTCGATCATGTCAAGATATATGATAGAATTATGATAAAAAAGATTAAAAGTGGAGAGAGATAGATTTTAAAGTGAGGTTATGGCAAGAATGATGGTGCTGAGTAGTGTTTACAAATTCCCAACAAATATTAATCTTTGGGATGCGGGAATGAGAAATTGGAATTCTCGGGAATTCCCGAAATCATTAATTATTCTGTATTTTTCATAACGTTATTTATAAATAGTGAATCATTTTTATAATCATTTTTCTGTGATAAGGTTATACTAAAAGTTTCAGAGGTTTTTTGTAAAAAAAATGATATAATAATAAATGCATGTTTTATTATTATTATGAACCAATATATTGTGACAAGATTATATATTTCAATAACATGTAAAAATTATCTCTACCTGATATACACATTTGTTAATAGAAAAAATTAAAAGAGGGGAACATTAACACAAAATAAATGCTAAATAAAAATCATTTAAAAAATTGAAAGATAATATCACAAATAGTTAAAAGTTATCATTCTTAAAATGAAAATTTAAAACACACAAAGCATTAATTGCCCTATCCGATAATCTTTATTTTTGTTTCGTGACAAATATTCCAGATGTAGAAAAATTTCTTTCATTTTGCCTTCCCGTTGGTGGAATTGTTAAGAGTGTGTCCAAAAGCATCTTCAAGTTGGGCGTTAGGGTACATGTCACTTCATATAAGCTCATTTCCTTTTTAAAAGACGAAAGCATTTTGTCTGCCCTGATTTTGGTTTTGCTGTTGAAATCGATATTGCTTTTGCTAAATAAGATTTTAGATCAGTTTCTGATTTCATGTTGGAGTATTCCACAACAATGTTCGCATCTCCTCCACTTTGCATTTCTTCTGTTAAAGCACATTTTCCCCTTTAAAGTCTTTCCATTAATGATTCTGCTAATCGAGCTATTTCATTCTTGTTTGCCAAAGCAAAAAAGTAGTCCTTTTCCACCTCATATAAACAACTAACAACATTGTTAAAATATTTAATGAGGAATAAAAAAAATAATAATAAATAAATAAAATAAAATAAACCGCAGCTATTATCAATCCACCGCAGGATGGAAGCCTCCTCAGCAATTCATGTTAAGGGAAATGGACCATAGTCTGCCATGCTGGTCCAGTGCGGGTTGGCAGATCGACTGCATTTAGCAGTCAGGGGCTTGAATCCCGGTCTACTCGAAGAGCTTGTGTTACTGCACTCTTAACTACTTGGTTAATGAGAAATACTAGATCTTTGTTCCTGCATTTAAGAAATTCATTTCTAATTTCTTTTAAAAGCATACTGCTCAAAGCACAATTCTGTTTTTCCAAATTACTAAAAAGAAACTTAATTTCCTTGCTTGTTAGAAGATTTTCATCGTGATTATTTAATGCTTCAATTGCTAATCAAACAGGTTTTAAGCAATTTAACATATCTCTCACAATTTCAAAATATTCCTCTTTCCATAAGTGACCGAGCTTCAGCTGTCATAAAACAATTTTTTTTTATCGGATTTAGGATCTTTAAAAATCTTTCGATCATTCTTTCTAATGTATTCCAGCATGTTTTACAGTCCAGTTTTGTAGTTCCATTTTTTCAGTCTTGATTATTTCCTGCTGCAAAAGAGAATTTGTTGCTGGAGAATATTTAAACAGTTTTACAATTTTTCTTATACTAAAAATTGTCGGAGAAACATCATCTTGCAGATCATACCGATCTGTAAGATGAATCAGCTACATTATCTGAATCAGAGTCATCGCTTTCATCTTTCTCATATTCAGATTTGGACAAATGGTCCAGGAAATGCTTAGTTTTGAGTAGGTGCCATTATTATTTTAAAAGTCAATGGACTACAAAGGCATCATTCAATATAAATTTTGTTAACAAAAAATGATTATCAATAATAAAGTAAAAAGTAAACTGCAGCCATTATCAACCCACTGCAGGATGGAAGCCTCCTCAACAATTCAGGATGAGGGAACTGGACCATAATCTGTCATGCTGGTCCAGTGCGGGTTGGCAGATTGACCATATTTAGCAGTCAGGGGCTTGAACCCCAGTCTACTCAAAGAGTGTGTGCTACTGCACTCCCACTCCTGACCACTTGGCTATATATACACACACCTATAATTGCAACCAAAACTTAATTTTTCTATCTTAATACGTGAAAATTCATTAATCATATCATATCACCAATATTAATATCACAAATCATTTTTGATAGCTTAATATTAAACAGTCCAAGAAGCCAAGAATTTGGCCAATACTCAATCGTAAATAATAAAAACAAAACTGACTCAATATTGCACTGGCCACCCATGTCAGCTGGATGTGCTTTTTAGCTAAGAGCATAAATCCTTTTTCCCCCTCCTGTTCGTCATGTACATTTGTGTCCAAGCTTAAAATTTCTATTCCCAAAACAAAGCAAGTACTACTTAAAGCAGGGGTGGGGAACCTCTCGCCCACAGGTGAAATTTCACCCCAGTCAAATTTGAAATCGCCTACTGATGAAGTCCTCTAAAATGCCATATGAAAAAATGGCATAAGCTTTAAGGGCAAAACAGTCATTTAATATAAGTTGTTTTAAGCATCCATAAACAAATTTCTGTTAGCTGTAATGATCGTCTTGTGACATTAATCATGAGTAGGAATCGGTACAAATCGATGACGTAATAGTCACCATCATTACAGCCAATTTGCATTTAGCATTTGTTTCTCCCCCAAAACCACACTTGTGCATGTTGGCTCTGTCTCATTAGGTCTTGTTATTGGTGATGGATAGTGAGTGTTGATTTAATTTTTGTCTTGGTTGTGTCATTACACATCATTGCAAATTAAGTGCAATAATTTTGAATGCTGGCAACATTTATGGTTCATTTGCTTAGTTCTATTTAAGTCAATATTGTAAAGTGCATAAAAGTAACCCCTTTCTACAATTCTTTGTTTGATGAAAAATGGACGAATAATTATTTTTTCATGGAAGTAAATGGAAAGTGTGTGTGTCTCATTTATAAAGAATCGGTTGCAGTTAATAAAAATTACAATCTTGAACACTACTATTTGACCAAACATACGAAATATGAAAAATTGAAAGAGACTCTGCATTTAGACAAGATAACTTTTTTTAAAAGAATCTTTATGCAAACACCAATCTATTTTCAAAAAAAACATTATTCATGAAAATACATCTGTAACGCAAGCAAGTTATGAAGTGTGTGAGCTAACTGCAAAGAAACGAAAACTACACATCAAAGGCGAGTTTGTTAAAGAGTGTATAATTGCTGTTGCATGAATTTTAATTCCAGAAAAAGTCAGATTGTTTTAGAATATTAGTTTAGGACAGTTTCTGACCGTATAAAAGACATGGCTAATGATATCCAAGTATCCTTCAAACAAGGAGCATCAGAATTTGTGTTTTACTCCATAGCCGTAGATGAGACAACAGATATAATATGGCACATTTGACTATATTTGTATGTGGGATAACGGCAAACTTTACGATACAAGAAGATTCATTTGCTTTAAAATCGATGCATGGGACCACCACATGAAGTCGAATCAGCAATTAGTGATTTTGATTTACCCTACGAAAAACCGAGCAGTGTAGTTACGGATGGTGCACCTTATATGATAGGATCTGAAAAAGGACTTGTTGTTTTAATTAAGAAAGAACCGGAGAGCCATCATCTGGAATCTAGTGTGTTAATAGTGTGTCACTGTCTTATTCACCAACAAAATTAATGTGCACATTCTCCAAGAATAACCAATGTGATGAAAGTGGTAACAAAATGTATTAACTTCATAAAAAATAAGGGATTGGACAACAGAGAATTTAAAGAAATGTTTAAGGATCTTGAAGTGGAATATGGTGATTTATAGTACCATTGTGAGGTTTGCTGGCTAAGTAAAGGGCAGATGCTCAAGCGCTTCTATGAGCTGAAAGATGAAGTGAAACTCTTCATGGATATTAGAGGCTTCCCCATTTAGAGGAACAAAAGTGATTATATGATTTGACATTTTTGGTTGATATTACTAGCCATTTAAATAATCTAAATTTGAAATTACAAGGGCCAAATCAGCTTATTACCTATCTTCTTGTCAATATCAGCTTTGAATTAATGCTGCAACTGTTCGTAACTCAACTGAAAAAACGCTGCATGGTACATTTTCCAACAATGAAAGAAATGAAACCAGAATCCATAGTGGAGTATGCTGCAGAGTGTTCCAATCTTTTGAATCAATTTCAAAAGAGGTTTCAAGATTTATAAAATCATGAACTCAAACTAAGAATGTGCAAAACTCCTTTTGATGTGGTGCCAGATGAAGCTCCTGATTCCTTGCAACTAGATTTAATTCATTTACAGTCGGATAATACTTTGTTGGCAGTGATCACAGAATGGTAAGATGCACACTTGATATAGATTAAGAAAAGAAAGGAAGAAACTGACTCGAGTAAATAACATGAAAGTCTTTGAGATAGCAGAAGAGGAGAAAAAGCAGTATGTACTGGAACTTAAGAACAAGTTTCAGCTTCTGCAGACTGCTCAGGACCAAGATATCGACCAGGAATATTACAACTTTCTGAGAGTGATAAAGCCCAAGAAACCTATAGGTAAAAAGAAATCCAAAGAGGAAAAAATTCCTCATGATATCTTGGTCCTAAGCAGTCTGCAGAAGCTCAAACTTGTTCTTAAGTTCCAGTGCATACTGCTTTTTCTCCTCTTCTGCTATCTCAAAGACCTTCGTATTATTTACTCGAGTAAATAATACAACCTAAACTAATATTCTAAAACAAAATTTTAGAATATTAGTTTAGGACAGTTTCTGACCGTATAAAAGACATGGCTAATGATATCCAAGTATTATTGAAACAAGCAGCATCAGAATTTGTGTTTTAGAAGAGCAAGATAAACACTGACAAGGAGAAAATTCAGTATACTGAGTTATGCAAAGCCATTAGAAAGAGACTCAGAGAGGACATAAGAAGATTTAACACAGTAAAAGTAGAACAAGCATTAAGGGAAAACAAAGGACTTAAATTAGCAGCCACGAGCAGTAATACAGAAAGACAAATGATACTGAAAGTGAAAATAGCGATGGTGTACTTATAAATAGCAGAGAAGGCATAATTCAAATAGCAGAAGACTACTATAGAGAATTATACAAGGAGTGAGGAAATGATGCCAGCAGTGGGGAAGATGGATCGCAAATTAGTAACACATACGACATACTCAGTATCCTGCCTGATGAGGTAGAACCTGCATTGAAGAAAATGAAGAATCAAAAAGCCCTGCGGGAAGATGAAGTTACTGTAGAGTTGTTAAAATTGGGATGAAGAGACATGACACAAAAACTGGAAAAACTCTTCCCAAAATGCATTAGAAAAGGTCTGATGCCTAAGGAGTGGAATAATGCAATCATAGTTTTGCTGCATAAGAAAGGAGATAAATCAGAAATTGGAAATTATAGACCAATTAGCTTATTGTTCCACATCTACAAGTTGTTCACAAGGGTCATTACTAGCAGATTAGAAAGAATACTTGATGAGAATCAGCCAAAAGAGCAAGCTGGCTCTAGGACAGGATTCTCAACTATAGATCACCTTCATTTAATATCGCAGCTAATGGAGAAAGCAAATAAATATAAAACACCATTATGCCTGGCATTTGACTCCATAGAGCATAAGGCAATGTTTCAGGCACTGGAAAGACAAGGCATAGATACCCCATATATATATATTCTGATTTTGAAGAAAATATATGAGAAAGCTACCTCCTTTATTAGAATAGACAAAGACAGTAGCAAATTTAAAATTGAGTTCGACAAGGAGATACAATATCTCCGAAGTTGTTTACTGCTGCCGTTGAGGAAGCTTTCAAAAGATTAGACTTGTTGCAGAAAGGAGTCAATGTGAATGGAGAGTACATAAACCATTTACGATTTACAGATGACATTGTGGTCATAAGCCACGATCCCAAAGAATTAGAGGAAAATCTTAATCAGGTATGCAGAGTTAGTAAGGATTTTGGACTAAAGATGAATATGGCTAAAACAAAAGTAATGATGAACAAGTATGCCACAGAAAGGGATATAACGATTGAAGGAGCAGTAATTGAAAAGGTGGAGTCATATTTATCTGGGACAAGTCATTAGCTGTATGATAAATGGCTGGAAGTCAAGAGAAGAATAAATTTTGGATGGATAGCATTCAGGAAATATAGTCACCTACTGAGGAGCAATATCCCACTTTGTCTGAAATGTAAAATAATGAATCAATGTATACTCCCCACCATGACTTATGGAAGTGAAACTTGGGCACTCGCCAAAAGAATGGAAGAGAAGTTGAGAACTACACAGCAAAGAATAGAACTAATTATATTGGGAATCAAGCCGTTAGATAAGAAGAGAAACACATGGATTAGGCAGCAAACTCAAGTAAAGTACATTTTTATAAAAACTAAAGAAATAAAATGGTCTTGGGAAGGACACATAGCTCGAAGACATGATGACAGATGGACTAAGAAAATAACAGAATGTTACCCAAGAGGAACTAAAAAAAAACCTGGAAGACCACAATGGAGATGGACAGATGAAATTAACGAGTTCATGGGTAGTAAATGGATGGCCATTCCACAAAACAGAAGAAACTGGAAAGAGACATGACACAAAAACTGGAAAAACTCTTCGCAAAATGCATTAGAAAAGGTCTGATGCCTAAGGAGTGGAATAATGCAATCATAGTTTTGCTGCATAAGAAAGGATATAAATCAGAAATTGGAAATTATAGACCAATTAGCTTGTTATCCCACATCCACAAGTTGTTCACAAGGGTCATTACTAACAGATTAGAAAGAATACTTGATGAGAATCAACCGAAAGAGCAAGCTGGCTTTAGGACAGAATTCTCAACTATGGATCACCTTCACGTAATATCACAGCTAATGGAGAAAGCAAATGAATATAAAACACCATTATGCCTGGCATTTGTTGATTATGAAAAGGCATTTGACTCCATGCAGCAAACACTCCTACTCTTATTTTTGCTTTCGCAGTGCTCATGTCACACCAAACTGACTCAACAGTGCACTGTTCATCTATATCAACTGGATGCACTTCTTTTGATTTTATGTTTTTCTTAATTAACAGCATAACACCTCCTCCCTTTCTATCCTGTCTATCCTTTCTGTACACATTGTACTCCCCAAATTCCAGTTCTGCATTCCTTATATCTGTGTGACACCACGTCTCTGCTATCCCAACAATATCCGCCTTTGATGTCTTAACCAACACTTCAAATTCATCAAATTTATTTACTATACTTCTAGCAGTGGTATACATGCAAGGATACATGCTCCTATTCCTATTCCTAGTTACCCTAACACATCCCATATCCCACCTATTTCAGGATGACTGCCATCCATCCCTGAAACCCCCAACACCCCACGCTCCAGGTCGCTACTTATTCTAATAGAAGTTGTGCAAGAATCACCTTCACCTTTGCCTACGGCTACTGTTAAACTATTAGTCCTTGTATCCCTCCAAGCTATCAGTTTTCCGACCCACCTAACACTGCCTCGATAGCATCAGCAAACATTCTTGCATCCTTTCTATTTAAGTGTATCCCATCCCTATAGAAGCAGTCTCTCCTGTTAACAAGTACAGTCCAGGCTGAAAAAAATTCTACCCCTTGAGCCTTGCACATTCTTTCCAGGGCCGAATTGATCGCCAAGGCTCTCATCATATACTCCCTTCTATCGTGTCTGGGCAGAATTGCAGACACTTTCAAATTCAACCCTAATTCTCGGCTTTTGTTCAACAGTGACCTGTACTTGTTAAGTAATTCTGCCAGTCTCCTACTCCTAATATCATTAGTGCCAACGCGCGCCGACCGGGCTAGCCGAGTGGGTAAAGTACCTGCCCGGCAACCCAAAGGTCGCGGGTTCGATTCCCGCCTCGGGCTTGGATCAAAGTACTGCAAAAACCTTGGGAGGTGCAATATGGCCACAGAAGCCGATGCGCCAACAACTACCAAATCAAATGAAATCAAGCCAATGTGTACAACTATATCACCTTTTGTGCCCTTAAAAGATGATATCTGCTCTACAACGTCATCAACCTTTGCCCCTGGCAGACATTCCCTGGTCTTGTTCCACCTATCCTTTTTACAAAGCATGTTTCCCGTTTCCCTGACAACAGTCTCCAACAACTACTAGTTCCTGAGGGACCAGCGCATTCTGCCTTGGGGGTTGCCGCTGTGTTGCGTGATGACCAAGTGCAAGCTCTGGCGTTGATGTGGGCAGTCGAGAGCCTGATGGGCCCCTCAATTTAGATCTTTCGAGGGCATCCACCCTGTCCTTCAAACTCTCATATAGGCCCATAACAACGCTGAGTTGTTGCCTGATTTCCTTACACTCCTTACATCACGCACACACAAAGACATCCCCCATGGCAATATCATGTTCCGTTCCACAGAGTTAGGCAAACATTTCACATCGCACATTTTTTTAGGCTCTGATGCGTTGGAGAATCGCCCCCCTCAGTTCTCCCCCGGGTCACAGCACTCTTGCCACTTTGTGCCCGTTGCTTTGCTGCTCTAGTTTGGGACATGATACTTTAAATTAATAAAATCAATGAATTAAATTAATTAAATGTCAATACTACGCTATATAATGGTGTGATCTCTCCCCCCATGTAGGGTGCCCTGGCCCTATGACTACTCCCCTCCTCACCCACCTCAACCTTTTGCCTAGTGGACTGTACTACCACAAATCTTTTCCTGTTCCAAACAGTCCCCCACACATGGAGAATGGCCTCCTTCCATAAGGGTGCCCCTCTATCTCTTTAATTTCCTATTTCCAGCTGAAAGTGTCCTTGTCATTTACCTTCTTTATCTTCATCTGTTCCTCTCCTCATGTCTTCCCCTCTCCCCTTTTCACTTTCCAGAGTCCCCCCTCCACATCCTCCCTGGAAAGCTCAGGTGTTGTCCAGGGTTCAGGTCAACCCCCCACCAGAGACCTTTCTATTCCATACTATATCTGGCCTGCCTTCCCAAGGCAGTGTGCACGGGCAACAGGGTCTCACTAGAGGCCCTATGGCTAAATGGCCAGAGGAACAACAGACTGACACAACCCAACTACACTACACTACACTATGCAGGACAACACCTAAACCTATACTATCTCTGGCCTTTACAGAATTTATACTGCGACAGAGTTGGGGAGGGGCCACGAGTGCCACTTGACAATTAACAATCATACTATACATATTGTAGTCACCATACTCAAATTCTGCATCCCTTATATCTGAGTGACATCACGTCCGTGATATCCCTAAAATGTCTGCATCTGATGACTTAATTAGTACTTCAAAAATTCATCAAATATATTTACTATGCTCCTAGCATTAGTGCATGCGTGCGTACACACACACACACCAGTTGCTGGTTTGCAGGTGCCCCAGACCTTATTGAGAGCACAATGTTAGAACCTTGTCATAAGCTAACCAGTGATAGTAAAATAGACTATAAATGATGACAATTTAAAATGCTGTATTTCAAAAAATAATTTTGTGATTTTTTTTTGGAAATTGGAATGGCTGGTAAAGTATTGGGTGCTACCCGATCTTAGTGAGGGCCCAATATTGGATAGCTTTGTCACAAGCCAAGTAGTGACGGTTAAAAAAAGAGGACACAGATGACGAAAACCTTCTTGATCTTTATACATGTTCATGTTTTTTTTTCTATAACAAGAAAGATGGCTGGAATCAAACATTCTAAACTTATTTCATTTACTGAAATAAGTTTAATTTCAATAAATTCTTTAAACATCTGTGTGCACTATATGGTTATCCTAATCCTAAACTGGTTAGCCATCTTTGCTTCTACCTCTTAATTTGGTCCACCATAAGACTTTATGTTAAAAAAAAAACATAAACAATAAAAACTTACTTCTTGATCCCATGTATACACCCAGCAAGGTCTTTGGTCATTTTCCCAGAGTCAATAGTATTAACACAGGCTCTTTCTAGACTACGACAAAATCTGCATATGAAAATAAAAATACACATTAGGAAAAAAATTGAAATATTTTACTATTCATTGCATCGAATTCATTATACGGTAACACAATTCTTTTTTCCCCCCCAAAATATTTATGCTAATTTAAATTAAGTTACATACTTTTTAAATTAAACAGTAAGTTGTGGTTTTCCATGACAAATATTTCTACATTTAAACAGAAATGTTTCTCCCAATATGCTATCAGTTCAATGGACACAAAGGGACAAATCTAGCCCAGTGTTTTTTGCACCTTTAATTCAAAAATATCTTGTTCTCTGAGTCTGTGCCAAATTTGAACAATCTCTGAGACAAAGTAGTCTCGGAGATTGTTCTTCGAGACTGCTCGAGGATTTCAGTAAGAGACTTCCAGAGTCACATAGAAGTAGAATGTAATTTCAATATTATACAAGGTTCAAAATTGCACAGTACAACCATAGGAACATATTTTTATCCTGATATATTACACATTAATCATAAATTACAAAACCGCATAAAATAGAAAAACATTTTTATGTTTTATATTTAATAACAGGCACTTAAATGCATGTAGTTCTGCAGTAAATTTCATCATTCAGTTGGAAAACTGGTTGTGGTAGTATCAGCGAAGGCAGAAGCTACTTAAACAGTAAAAACATATATCAACACGATAGTGTTGATACATATGTTTTTACTGTTTCATACCAGTCACACTAGTTACTCACAATTACATTAATGGTGAGCAATCAGTATGGCCAAATAAGTACTAGCAGTGTTAATGAGTTATTCCAGCTTATGGCATTTGTTAATTGATATGATTTTAATTTATGTTAAGGTTAATAAGAATGCCTACTGTTTGCAAATATGATGAAAAATTTCTAACTCAACAAGTACCAAATCGTAAAAGTTTTGCTACTATGAAAAAGTGACTTAGAGAAACAGGTATGATGAAACAATTATGAGGTAGAGGGAGATTTTGATGAAATGAAACCACTGAAGAGTAAGTACTTTGCGCAGAACAAGTGACTCCTACCACAACTATCACAAGGTCGTCAGGTCTCAACTGTTTCATCTGCAAGCATATGGAGAACATTATATGAAGAGCAATTGTATTTCACAATACGCCTCTACAAGAACTGTTGCCACAAGATATGAATTAATGCAAAAACTTTTTTTCAGGTGGTAGATGACTCTCATCAACCAGTGAAATACCACCACTTTGCTTATTGGAGGCTTGAAGTGGTGAATCCCAATTTTTTAATCTCCAGAATCCCTCCCCCCATCTTCTTCAACCCATGCAAGGTACTAAGTACTACAGGTTTTGAACCCTTTCTTATCTGGGAGGAAGGGGGTCATAAAAAATTGCAACATATGTGTGATCCTCAGTCACATTATGGTTATGGATGAATGTTTATAGAAAATGGAATTCTCAACACTTGAAACTCACATACGATGTCAGTACTTATTATTAACATACCTTTTCTTTTAATGTTTGGTTGGGTGCTATGGATACAATCTCATTGATCCTTATTTTTTACTAGCAGGGCTTTCACTCACTGAACACACACCTATATTCTCTGTGGAATAATGTTGAAACTGTCAAGACATACTCCTTGAAAATTGTCAGAGGATGTGTTCAATGCATGACAGTCAATCAACCCATTTTTCTTGTGATGTTCCCAACATTTTAAACATGGAGTACAATAACTGATGGACTGGCCCTATACAATGGCCACCACATTCATCTTATTAATTCTATCCTATACATATTACCATGCAATAAACTCAGAAATTGCATTTTGAAAACTAATGAACATAGTACATCTGTTAGGATCATTACGAATATTCTTGAAATAATATTCAAGCCAAGGAATTAGACTCATCACACTGAATACTGTAATAAACAAAAAGAAGATAATTTTGATTTACTTTCAGAGATTTATTTAAGTTTCTTTTATGTTTTGTATAATTTACGATTAAAGTTTAATATCTTGGAAATAAAGACTTTTGAAACATGTTTATAGGAACTTATTTTATTTTATTTTTTTCAGCTGTAGAATATGCTCTTACATCTGTTCCATGCAATTTTGAAACACCCTGTGTACTTAGACTTCAGCACAAGATGGCTCATGGAATTCAGTGCTTTGGTGGTTAGAAATAAAAAAACAGAAACAGAAAGAAAAATCTAACCATCTATTATATGATAAACAATTGGGAGGATTTCTACAATTTGAAATTGTCAAAATCCTTACGAATACTTCTTTTCCATAATAAACATCCAATAAAATTTAAGTTTAGGGTAAACCTCATCCAATCTTGAAGAATCTATAGCAAGGTATATATATATTTCCTGAAATTATATAATTTCTATAATAAGTTAACAACTTAGCTTCATATTGATTTCAAATTAAAGTTTCACTGGAATACTCCTTATATGAAATTCGTGTAACTATATTCATGTTTAAGTAATGTTAAGTGCCTTAAATATGGCATGTAACATTACTTTAACATGAATTATAAGAGATGACTTATGGCACAAAGTAGAACAGAATCAAAAAATTGACAGATTGCATAGGCAGTTAGACAGCAAAAGTGAGTGAGTGACACCATTTGTCAGTTGCTTATATCAGAATGTAATCCAACTTAAGCCAGTATATAAAATTTTGGAATAGTAAGTTACAACACAATGTTATAGTAGTAAGTAATATATATCACAACAGTAAAAATGTTTTACCTTTTTAGCTCATTATTTCCATCTAATTTGGCACGATGTTCTAGGCCTAAGGTCCATGCAAAGATGCTAGCAACTGGATTAGTACTAGTTGGTTTGCCCTTAAAAAGAAAAGTTCATGTGTATTATTCTTTTATCAAAAACCATTTAGGAAAGATATGTTAAAAAAACTAATATACTGAAATGCAAGGATATAAGTTTTCAAGAAATATTATTTTAAAGAATAATTATTATCTATGAGTATGTGTTTGTATTTTGAGAACTAACAAGATAAAACAACAAATACATCAGAATTTTACCACACGAACTGTTATTATTATTAACAAAATACATAACCAAAAATAGAAAAGTAGTGGCCCACATTATTTCAGAAAAATAAAAATAAATTCCCACAGGGAATTAAGCTTTTAAGGAATTGGTGGTGGATATGAAAGAAGTTGTAGCTGTTTGTTCAGAGTTCAGTTTTGTCAAACAGGAGAGTGGAGTGTACTATTTTTGAAAATTTGTTAATATAATTTAGAGAGATTCTGTTAGAGAATGCATACTCTGTCTAAGAATATATTACAGCTGATGACATAGTTGTCTATATGATGAACAGTTAACTCTTTTATATTGATTATATCAAAATTTATTACTTCTCTATAGCAATCTTTACCATAGGCACCATTACAAGCAATAGTAACTGTAACTTGCAAGAGTAATTCATCAATTATATATCACTTATCTTGTGTCAAAGTGTATCATAATTAAATGCTAATATTGAATGTTTGGCTACCAACAGAGAATTGGTTTGTTTCCCTACCGAACATACATGAGTGATGTAGTCAACATGTAGCTGGTTGTTTTGTATATCTGGTAGACAGCAGTTGATGTTAAGAACATTACACTGATGAACGAAACATGCATGGTATGTAGTAGTGATTCCCCCCACAACCAGTTGGAGTGTTATTATATTTGTTTTTGTGTGCATAAAGTAATACTAGTGAAGGATTGAAGCCTAAGAAACCAAAGAACCCTGTGCAATTAAAAGATCTATGCTTGTTACTGTAGGCGTTACCTTTTACCTTATTGCATTGACTTGCCAATTGTAATCCTGGTTGGCTCGTCAATCGTAAGGGTATTGTTTTATACTTTGCCTCGCCAATTGTAGGCATAACTTCTCTGGTTTTTATTATTAACCATATACCCTTGGCTACTAAGCTAAACCCTACTTTTATTTTATTTATGGAAACTATCAAGTTATCCTTGGGCCTCTGACTGCTTCTATAAGATTTCAGGTTTAATTGCATTTTTAGCTAGGAATTGAGTGAGCAATTGACAAACACTCTTAAAAAGTTTAACATGTTTAATTATAGAAATTGACTTAAAGGTTTACAAAATTGATCAACAAAACTCTTCATATTACAAACATTTCTCACTGGGATAAACCAAAACAATAAGTTCATTCAGCATATCTTGTTACTAAATTGAAACAATAGTTCCTTTACAATATTCAATTTGTTTACCCAGTTATTCCTTAGGCTAGTTCAAAATATCACAGTTAGGATTTCAGAATGCCTTTCTTCCCCTTTTTGGATTATTCTCTTGACTAGAAATAATAATACAAAACAGTACTTACAATTATTTTCACTTCTCTGACCTTTTGGACCAGTTCCTTTACCTTCTAGCACTTTCTTTAACGGTTTCCACATCAGATTAAACTCTCCTCTATCAAACTCACTTTGAAGTGGCATAGACTTATTAACTGCCCACTTATTTTAACTTTATTAACACTTGAAACTATTAGTTGCATAACCGTAACTAATTACCATTCCCAAACACGACTTTCCTCGATTACTAACTTATTTGCTGCTTCCAAACTTGTTAACTCCGAACGACTCATGCCCTTACACCGCAAATCCTCTCGTCCGTAATCCGACAATATTCTCGCTGTTTCCCGACTATTACACTCTCATGGAACTCCTTCCCTTATGGAACAACACCTCTCTCTACAACTCCTCCCGCTATAACTTCTCTACAACTCCTCCCGTTATAACTTCTCTACAACTCCTCCCTCTATAACTGCTTCTTCTACAACTCCTTCTCTCTACACTCCTCTACAATTTTCTTAATGCTATTGAACCAGTCCTTATGACCTCTCCTAGGTAAGTCGAATGTTCCCGGCAATTACACTAATATATCAACACACACAGACACAGAGAGAGCGAGAGCGAGAGAGAGACATGTAAAATTTCATCAAATACATGGCACCATCATCTTACTGCTAATGGCTATGCCATATAGCTAAATGTAACAATTAATCTTACATTTAGTTATATGCACAGCCATCTTACTCTAGTCAGCACAAATTTGTGTATTACTGCACTCCCACACTGACCACACGACTACATTAGAGTAGATAATAATTCACGAGTTTTTTTGAGGCCGTTACCTCTTGGAATGAATAATGATTCAGAGACTAGCAGCCTGTTAGATTTTCAGTATGTGCACCATCAGTGTCCAATACATGCTGCATGTGAGTGATCAGAGATAAAACAGAGAAGAAAAATGTGTGGGATGCATATAAATTATCAGGTGACACAGAAGTCTATGGCAGATATAAGCTAGTCTGTAATCAAGTTGCTGACTGGGTTAGCCAGGTGGGTAATGTACCTGCCTGGCAACCCAAAGGTTGTGGGTTCGAATCCTGCCTCAGGCTTGGATCAGAGTAGAAATACAAAAACCTTGGGAGGTGCATTCTGGTCACAGAAGCCAATGCACCAACAACTAACAAAAAAAAAAAAAAAAAAAAAAAGGAACCAAGTCACAAAGGAGGTTAGGCAAGTGAAGGTTGATTATGAGAAATCCTTTGCAAAGGATGCAAAGAAAAACTACAAACACTTCTTTACTTATGTAAACTCTATAAGGAATGGGATGAATCAGATTGGTCCACTTGATGTTTGTGGTTCGACTGTTGATGATCCTGCTCAGATAACTGACAAACTGAATGAGTATTTTGCATCTACATTTACACATGAGGAATTCTGTAAGAAAGGGGAGGACGGAAGTTTACTAAACTCTAACAGGGAGCTAAATGATTTTGTAATAACGGAGAACAAAGTGGAGGAGAAATTGTTGAAGTTAAACATAAAAAAGGCACCTGGGTTGGATGGAATCTATCCAGTTATATTGAAAGAGGCAGCGAGGAAAGTTAGCAAACCCTTAGCCATAATTATGAGAGCATCCTTAGATTCAGGGGAGGTCCCCCCCCACAGACTGGAGATGTGTAAATGTATCCCCAATTCACAAAGTGGGTTCAAAGGGTGTACAAATAATTATAGACCTGTTAGTTTTAGCTTTTGTTCTGGGGAAAATAATGGAGTTGCTGGTTAAAGACGTGATGCAGGAGCACCTAGACAAGACTGCAGTAATAATTCAGACACAGCATGGGTTTGTTAAGGGGAAGTCTTGTCTGACTAATTTGATTGGATACTACAATGTGGTCACAAAGGAACTAGATGCAAAAAATAATTTTGATATCATATACTTGGATTTCAGGAAAACTTTTGATACTATTGCACATGGAAGACTGCTTTACAAATTGGAGCAGTATGGCATTAAGGGCAAGTTACTGCAATGGATAAAGGGATGGTTGAGTGGGAGACAGCAGAGAGTGGTAATAAATGGACACTGCCCTATATGGACTAATGTTATTAGTGGAGTCCCCCAGGGTTCGATGCTGGGCCCATTGTTGTTTTGTGTATTTATCAATGATATCGATGAAAGTATATCAGGCTGAATGTCCAAGTTTGCAGAAGATACAAAGGTTGGAAGGGTTGTTAATGACAGCAAAGACAGTATGCTACTGCAACAGGATCTAGAAAAGTTAGGCAGATGGGCTGAGAAGTAGCAACTAAAGTTTAACATTGACAAATGTATAGTACTGCATATGGGTAGCAGTAACCCAAGGGAAATGTACCAACTGTGTGATACTACACTTAGGGAGGTGGAGAATGAAAAAGACCAGGGGTAATTGTGCAGTCAGATATGAAGTTCTCTGAGCAGTGCAGATGGGCTGCCAGAGCAGGTCATAGAGTTTTGTCAATGATATATATCAGGAGTGGCCAACTTAATTTGTTGTTTGTTTGTTATTTGGTTTTTAGGAGCATTAGCAACTAAGGCCATATTGCTCCGGGGATGTGTGGTGGTCATTCCCTGACCTTTCCGCATCCTCCGTATTTGGTGGTGACGGGCTCGAACCCCGGTCTAATCAAGAAGCGTGTGCTATGCACTACTGCTCCTTCCCACTTGGCTAGGGAGAAGCCTACATAATTTGTAATGCAATCTACTTTTTTTCTTCAAAATGTGCTGTGACTTACCATCTCAAGAATTTCATTGCACATGGTTAAAAAAGTTAATCAACACATATTGAAAAATGTTGTTTATAAATTTTAAAATTAAATACAATTCATAATTATTATTTTAAATTCATACATATTTAAATTTTTAATTTACGTGAAGTTTATGTCTTCATGTCATCTGCTAAGCTTTCAAAAATGGGGATATACTGTGATAAGGCAAGCCGTAAAGAATCTTCTGTATGCAAGTCCGTAAGAGTAGAGCGATTCTTCGTCTTTGTTTGTTTCAAGTATGAAAAGGCTGATTCACATAGATATGTGGAACCAAAAAAGGAATTTAAAAGTTTGCTGCATTTTTTTACGTTTGGGTACTTTTCTGGGCAAACATAATTCCAAAAGTCTTTTTCTGATGATATGGCCTTTAGGAAGATATCGCTTCACAATGTAATAAAATGTCGACATTAAATGGATAAGAAATATATTGAACAATGTCTTCAATTGTTTTTAAATCACTAAATCTGGTTTCAAAATCATCCACAACTTTCTCAATTTCAGAAACATATTTCACACTATTAAATTCAAAAACAGGATAGTTTTGCAAATGACCTTGAATATTTGCAAAATGATCAAATTTTTTTTCTTTGAGATCCTTAGCTATTGCAAAAAATTGATATTTATATGCAGAAATACTAATAATCATGTCACCCATTTTTATTTTTTCTTGTAATTCCAAATTCAGATCACTTAATTTACTAGTAAAATCTGCCAAAAAGCCAGATCACACAACCAATCAGTATCTTGTAGCTGCTGATAATCATCTCCCCTTTGATCAACAAATTTTTAATTTCATTCAGCATATTTCGAAATCTCTGTAGAAACTTACTCCAACTCAGCGACCTCACATCTGTGTGTAATATCAGATCTGGTTCATTTTCATCAAGTTGCATTTTGAAAAGTCTCCTTTAAAGAGATTGTCCTCTGATGGAATTCACGATTTTTGAAAGCTATGTCCATAATGCTTAGTATTTAATCTTTTCCTGGCTAACGCTTGTTGGTGGATGATACAGTGGTAACTCAAAAAACCTGGGAATTCATCGATCCTTTTGGCGCAATGCGATGACTCCATTAAGATGCCCTGTCGTTGCTTTGGCTCCATCTGTTTTTATCGATACGAGCTTAAATAGTGGCAATTTAATTTTTTCAATAAAATTTTTGAATGCGTTAAATACATCAAGACCTCTAATTCTTTCTTTTAATGAAACCATACGAATAAAAACAAGCAATTGAGCTGTATCAGCAATGTCTGTAGATTCATCCAGTTGTAAAGAAAAGGTCACACAATTAGCAATATGAGCACACAATTGCTTGCTCACATTTTTACTCCTTTTTTCGATGTGTCGCATCACAGTATTTTGAGATAATTGCAGATCCCGAAGAACATTTTTAATTTCATTTTTGTTCTTAAAATTTTCAAAAAGAGAATCTGTTAGTTCTAAAAATGCGTCTTTGATGAATTGATCATCAGAAAATGGTTTGCATTTTTTTTGAAAGAAGATGACTCACTTTAAATGATGCTACAGTTACTGCTTTAGATTGTAAATTAGGTGTCATTTAGAAATTTTGTTGTGTGAATAATCTGGATTTAAGTTATTTTAATTTATTTTTTCTAAGGTCACTATTGGGCAGAAAATCTGATTGGTATTTATCATGGAGTGCATTGAAGTACCTGTCTAAATTTCCTTTTTTGGGTCTAGCCACGGAAGCATGGCAAATCAAACAGCATTTTTTGTTTATCATTATAAAAAACTTTTTCTAGTTCCCACTCTTTATGAAATTGATATGTTTTACTCTTTTTTTGTAGTATTCATTTTAAATCAAAGGGTATTAAATTAACACATAAGTATTGTCCAGTTATTAATATTAAGTAAGCTAAATAAGAATTCGACACATACACTATGCTCTCCGCAATGTTGGTTGGTTGGTTGGTTGGTTGGTTTGAAATTTTACTGGCACATCAGCAGCAGCAGCTGCTATTATGTGCCAAGCCAAAGTAAAAATAGATTCTGGTAACTTTAAAAGAGGTTACCTGGTCAAAAGATTAGGTATAAGTTTAAAAGGTGGTATATATTCTAAAAATATAAAGCTTATTTTATATACATGTATATAAATTAGTAAGCTGAAAAAATTAAAAAGAGCTGACACCTTGTCATTGTTGGATAAAATCTGACTGAGCGTATAAGGCTCAGTCAGATGGTTAAAAGCGGTAAAGCGCATATTATTAAAATCTGGGCACTCGATTAAAATATGTTTCAGGGATAAAACTGCATCACAGGACTCACATATAGGAGGGTCATCAGCCCTCAGCGAGAAAGAATGTGTCAGATGACTGAGTCCTATGTGGGTCTGTGCTGGAACAACTTCCACCTCACGATTCCTGCGCAGACTAGACTAGACTACCACGGTTCAATTACAGGCTTTATCTGATGTAATTTATTAGTTGTCTGTCTATTCCATGTATCTTGCTACAAGGTGTGAATCTTTTTGTGTATTACTTGCCTGTAGTCTATATAGGGAACTGACAGGCAATAATTATTAGTGGGAATTGCTGATTTGGCTGTGTTGTCAGCCAAATCATTTCCCCTAATCCCAATGTGGCTGGGAATCCAGCAGAACCGGATATCATATTCACGTTCATGGAGAGAGTGAATCTTCTGCTGAACTTGAAACAGAACTGGGTGAGGATATCTGACAGATAATAAAGCCTGTAAGACGCTCAAAGATTCCGAATATAAAAAGAACCATTGGTGCTGGCATTTACTAATATGATCCGTCTGTGTAAACTAGCGTGAAGTCAATGTTCAGCTCTGTGTGCTGAAAAAAGCTGAGATAGACAGACGATGAAGTGTCCAACTTTCCCCAGTTTTTAAGGGAAAAGTTGAACGTTGGAACACGAGCATGCCAGGGTGGAAGGGGTTGATTTAGTGTTTGGACAAATTTGTCTATCTTGATTTTAAGTTCTTTGAGTAGCATTTGGAAACAAATTACCAAAAGGATGATTGGCAGTCTGATGGGCATTGTACAAACTTTCCCATCGTGGCTCAAAAACAGATGGCCACGCCGGATGGTCTGGCAGGGATTTCAGTTTTAAAGCATATTGAAGAGAGAACTGCTTACGTTGAAGCGATAATGGTGGTTAATTTGCTTCAACGTATAGGCTCTGGACAGGAGATGTTCGATATGCTTCAGTAGCGCTACGGATAGCCTGATGATGGATAGGGTCCAGCCATCGAAGTACACTGTCCCTGGCTGAATTGTATACCTGGGACCCATAATCTAGTCTTGATCGCACAAATACACGATAAATGCATAGTAGGGTGCATCGGCCCACACCCCAAGATGTAGAGGACAAAGAATGAAGAATATTAAGACCGTCATCACTATGATCCGTCGACACTAGTTGACGGATGTGATCTAGAAAGGTCAGCTTTTTATCAAATGCAAATCCCAAGAATTTTGCATCTGACACTACTGGAATAGCATTTTGTCTAAGCTTTAATTCAGGTTCAGGATAAAGATTATGCTTACGACAAAAGTGTACGCAAACAGTCTTCTGCAGTGAGAACCCGAATCCATTAGCAAGTGCCCAGGAATTAAGGTGATTAATGGCATGTTGCAGTTGTCATTCAATAACCCTCATGTTGCATGACTGACAAAATATGCTAAAGTCATCAACATAAGGAGCGCTGTTTAAAGTTGGAAGTTGTTCTGCGATGGAATTTACTTTGATGGCAAAAAAGCCTGGCAATACTGATCCTTGTGGCACTCCCTCCTCTTGGCAAAATTGATGAGAGAGTGAGGATCCTTCACGAACTTGTAAGGATCTCTTGGCTAGAAAGTTTTTAATAAAAATGGGGAGATGCCCTCTAAGACCAAGGTCATGCAAATCTTTTAAGATGGCAAATTTCCAAGCTGTGCCATATGCTTTCTCCATGTCAAAGAACACCGACACCAAATGTTTGTGTTTTAGGAAAGCATCCCGGAGGAATGTTTCCAGTCGAATAAGATGGTCCAGAGTGGACCTGTTTCTGCGAAAGCCGCACTAAATGTTGGAGAGAAGGTAGTTTGATTCTAAATACCACATTAAATGAAAATTAACCATTCTCTCCATGATTTTGCACAGCTGTCTGTGCAAAATCATGGAGAGAATGGTTAGAGTGATAGTTATGGTTAGTTAGAGCTGGTCAGAGTGATAGATGTCAAACTAAGAGAGTAAGCTTATCTGCGAAAAGATCTAAACCTCCCAAACACTATTAGTTCATTTCAAAAATATACGTGGCCTCAATTCTAATCTCAATGATGTCCACTTCAAGTCTGCCAAACCCCATGTACTTTTTCTGACAGAATTTCAGTTATCAGTTGATTCAACTACTGCTCATCTCAGATGCCCAAATTATTCACTGTATGATTCCTTTCGCCTCAAAGGTGGTACTTGTGCATATGTTCGTTCTGATATTCCCTGTCAGAGAGTTGGCAATTTGGAATCTCCTCTCTTTGATCTTCTCTGGCTTAAAATCTCTCTAACTCATTGTGTCAAATTCATCTATTGTCTCTACTGTTCTCCCAACTCCACTAATCACTTGGAGCTCTTTGACTTCCTCTCTTTGCAACTTGACTTTCTCCAGTCCAGCTTTCCTAACAGTGAGGTAATTTTCTTTGGTGATTTTAATGTTCACAACTCCAGCTGGCTTCCGTTTTCTAGTCACACCGATCCAGCTGGTCGAGATGCTGAGGCTTTTGCAATTACCAATGACCCTGCACAGATTGTTCATTTACCTATAAGAATACCGGACACTCCTAATCATTCAGCCAACACGCTTGATGTTTTTCTCACAAACATCCCTTCTAAGTACATGGTCGAAGTGAGAGGTCCTTTAGGCACTTCAGATCACAACTTGGTGTGTGTCTCTTCTCCAATGGAGCCTTTATCTCATGGCTATTCCAAACCTAGTGTTGTTTGGCATTACAAGAATGCATAATGGGATTACCTGCGAGATTTCTTTTCTTCTTTTCCTAGTTCGGATTACTGTTTCAAAACTTCTGATGTCAACGTTTGCTCAGATCGTCTCAGTGAAATTATTCTTGTAGGAATGGAATCCTTTATCCCACACTCCACTTTAAAATCTCGTTCGTTATCTAAACCTTGGTTTTCCAATAAATGTGTTAAGGATGTTCAAGAGAAGAATGTTGCATATCGTAATTGGCTTGTTTCGAATTCTTCAGTTTCATTTTCTACCTACACCAAAGCTCGCAACAATTATAAAGCAGTTATTAATCAGTCCAAACTAGAGTTTGAACAGGCTAAGATTAGAAAACTTGCTTCTTGCCCTAATGGTAGTCGAGCATTCTGGTCTCTTGCCAAAGCTATTGGCCGCAACTTTTGCCCATCTCTGCTCCCACCTCTGTCCAAACCAGATGGTTCTGTTGTCACTTCAGCCAAGGAAAAAGCTGACCTGCTAGCATCCCATTTTTATTTCCAACTCATGTATTAATGATTTTGGTAAAAGACCTCCCACTATTCCCAACATGCTCCATGCAATGCCTCCTGTTGTTTTCCGTCAAAAGGATTTTGACGAATCTCGATGATAAGAAAGCTCCAGGTCCTGAAGGTATTTCTCCACTTGTTCTCAAAACCTGTGCTCTTGAACTTACTTCTGTTCTTTGCTTCCTTTTTTCACTTTCTTATTCCAAAGGTGTTTTTCCTTCTGCTTGGAAATTTGCTCATATCCAGCCAGTTACTAAAAAGGGTAACAAATGTCTCCCATCCAATTATCTTCCCATTGCAATTAATTCTACTCTTTCTAAAGTAATGGAGAAATCAATTAACAGCCAACTCTTAAACTACCTAGAAACCTTCTGTCTAATCAACGATCGCTAGTATGGATTCCGTCAGTGTCGATCCACTGGTGATATTCTGGCTTATGTTACCTATTTATGGACAAATTCAATGGAAAAGTTTGGTGAAACACAAGCAGTTGCTCTTGATATCTCAAAGGTTTTTGATCGTGTTTGGCATAAAGGTCTTCTAAAAAAGCTTCCATCTTATGGTTTGCCCCATAAGATGTTCTTATGGGGAAAACCATCAGTTCTTTCCCCCATTATTTTCCTCTTGCATATATATGACGTTCTTTCATTGACTGGAAATCCCATCCATAGATTTGCCGATGATAGTACATTGCATTCCACTTTCCGTTTTGAAAAACCTTGCCCTGCCCAATCAGCTTCAACTTCTCGAATATCTGCTACCAATTCCTTAAATGCCGATCTCCAGGTAATTCTCCAGTGGGGCAAAGACAACTTAGTTGATTTCAATCCTTCTAAAACTCAGTCTTGTCTTATATCTCGCAAAAAGGATTCTTCTGCTCCTACACTTATCTTTGGTGACACTCTGATTTCTAGGCAAGTTGATAAATCTCTTTTGGGGATTACACTGACTTCTAATCTTTCTTGGCACAAGCACATTAAAAATATTGTTTCCTTTGCATCTAAAAACTTGGTTTTCTCTTTCACTCTTGGCTACTTTTCTTCCAAACAGCTGTTCACTCTGTACAAATCCCAAATCCACTCTACCATGGAATATTGTTCCCACGTCTTGGGCGGTGCCCCCAAAACCTCTCTCAGGCTTCTAGATTCCATTCAGAAGAGGACAGTTAGTTTAATTAATGACTCATCTCTAACAGAGTCTCTCCACTCGCATCTCATAGACATACCGTTTCTGCTGCATGCCTTTTCTACAGATACTTCCATGGATCCTGTTCTTCTGAATTGGCTTCTATAATTCCCGCTCTCTCTTTCAAAACAGTCAGAACACGTGCCACCACCAGCCAACATCCATTTACTGTCCAACTTCAAACTCACAGAACCAACTTTTCATCTTCCTCGTTTATTCATTCAACTGTCGTTTTCTGAAACAACCTTCCATCATACGTATTTCCTGAAAATTACAGTCTACAGAAGTTCAAGCCTAATGCCAACAAATATCTTCTTTTGTCTTCTCAACCTCCAACCCAAGCACGGTACTAAGTACTATAGGTTCTAATACCTCTCGTGTTTGGGGTTTTCATAAAAAAAAAAAAAAAAAAAAAAAAGAAAGGATGATAATTTTAGGATCCTTTCCTGGCTTCAGAAAGGCAAGAACAATTGCCATGCACCAGGCATCTGGAAACTGCTCTTCAGCATAGATTTTTTTATATAAAAGGAGCAGGTGATCCACATAAGTTGGGGAAAGGTGCTTTTTTAATGGATGCCATCTAGTCCAACAGCACTTGCTTTAGAAAGTGAGAGAGAGCTCTTTTTAATTCCTGCATAGTGAATGGTTCATTGTAGGAACAAAGGCCCTTTAGTGTGAAATTTAGTGCCTGTTTTTCTCTTTTATGGTTCAGGATCAGAAACTCTGGAGAATAGGATGATATCCTAGAGATATTTGAAAATGTTTCCCCAAGAGCATTGGCTATTGCAGTGGGCTCTGCAATAGTGCATCCATTATAGTCTAGAATCGATGATGTATATTTTCCCTTCATTCTTCGGATTTTATCCCAGACCACCTTAGCACTGATAGACTGGGTAATAGATGACGTAAAATGGATCCATGATTCCTTCTGACTCTGGCGGTGAGTGTACAGAGCTTTGGCTTGTGCACGTTTAAAGGCTATAAGGTTAGCTGTGGTGGGATATCGGAGGAATATCCCCCCAAGCTTTGTTTTGCACCTGTTTAGCTGTTGTGCATTGTGAATTCCACCATGGTTTGGGAAAAGGTGGAAACAGGGCAGATTTTTAGGGATTGCAATTGCAGCTGCATGGAGATGTTTTCTGCAACGTACGTGACTGCACCATTGATAGGCTCCTGACTGACCGTAGCGATTTCAAAATTTGCCTGACGTTGAAAGGCATTCCAGTCAGCCTGATCAAACTTCCGCCATAGTAACCTAAAAGGCAGACATGGTCTCCCAGTGTGTAAGCAGGTTATCAGAGGGAAGTGATCACTTCCATATGGGTTCTCCTCCACTTCCCAAGTGAGAGAAGGCAGAAGAGAAAGGGAGCAGATAGATAGATCAATGGCAGAAAATGCACAGGAAAGAAGGAAGCACAGGCAGAAAATGCACATGTGGAAGAAGGTGTTTGTTCAAATATTTAGAAGGGAGAGGTCACTGTCATTTAGCATATGCTCTATGACTCGTCCCCTTCCATTGATGCTAGCACTACCCCACAGGGTTGTACGTCCATTAAAATCCCCGAGAAGTAAGAAAGGGGAAGGCAACTGCATTACAAGATCATCAATGTCTTTCTGGGAGATGTTACTCCCAGGTGGCAAATAAATAGAACTGATGGTAAATAAAAATCCCACTGTAAGGCAAATTGTAACAGTCTATGCTGGTTGTAAGTAGCAAGGGCTGAACTGGGGTCTGGTTGCCCACAAGGATAGCCACTCCTCCATGGGGCAGGACCACTGGCAATTCTATCCTTACGAAAAATTGTAATGTTATGTATGGTGGGATCATTATTTGCCTTTAGGTAAGTCTCCTGCAAGCATAAGCAAACCGGCACGTGCTTTTGCAGGAGGGCCTTGAGAGGGTCTTGATGTAATCAATATTTTGCCAGAATCCATGACAATTCGATTGTAGGAATTTAGCCATTATTTTGGCTTGGTCCATCAGGCAGCTACCAAGGTGCTGAGGGCTTACTTTTGTCAGTCTTGAATTTATCTTTTCTTGGGAAAGTATGGATGCTGTCCCGTGTCCATTTCTTCCTCTGCAAAGAGTTCCACGACTGATTTGTCCGGTATCTTCTTGTCCTCTACATCCATTGTTTTTGGTATTACAAGTGGCTCTTCCGATCTTTTTGGCTTTTCTTTACCACTTGGTTTTGGTAGTGGTGGAGCACTAGAAAGTACGGATATAGGAGTGGCAGCTGACTGTGTTTTTTTGGTGGGCTTTTGTGAACTCAATAAATAGCATGCAATCAGAGTGAATGACTCTTTTAGTGGTATAGTCATCTCAGTTTGTGTACTGATAGTGCACTTCGCAGAAACCTTCTGAGCATATAAAGGCTTCCAGCTATTTATTGGTTGGATGCGTTTTCTAGCCTCTGGGTAGGAGATATTCAACTCTGTTTTTAGTTTTTGGATCTCTTTTTCATCCTTCCACCACCGCTGGCATGCTCTGGAGTAGGCAGGGTGCTCTCCTTGGCAATTTACACAGATCAGTTTGGAAGATGAACATTCCTTGCTCTCATGGTCTTTTGCTAAACATCAAGCACAAGCAGGGTTACCACGAGAAGCTGTTTGTGAGTGGCCATATTTTTGACACTTAAAACACCTCAGTGGTCAGTTTAAGTACCCTGCCTTGATGGAACTTGGAGGCATTGGGGTGTTAAATGTTAGGATGAGATTTCCATCCTTCCGCATTGATATTCTCTTTAAATTCAAAGCAGATCTCTTCTTCAGAGACACGAAGAAGGTCGCACTCTGATATGACACCTTGTGAAGAGTTCAAAGTTTTGTGGGGGGTTATGGTGATAGGTATTCCGCCTATTGATGTGGCTTTCAGGATTTTTTCCGCCTGTTTCATATTTGTGGGTTCGACCTAAAGGTCGCCAGAACACAGTCGTTTTACAGAATTAGTTGATCCTGCCAACCCTTCTAATCCTTTCTGGATAAAGAAGGGTGATATCTTCCCAATTAACTGCTCTCTGGTGGAATGGAGAATGAGGAAGAGAGGTGTCACTGATGGTGGTGTATCCTCAGTTCTGGCTCTTTTTACAGAGGTGTTTTCTGTGTTATCATCTCGATTAGGTAGGGGCCCAAGAAGAAATAGGATTTAAATTACTCATAGGAGTAAGATAAAAATTTCCGATTCCCTAAGTACCTCACCCACCATGGAGCCCTATGAGGGGGTGCCCACTCGTGAACTAGCAGGTACTGTGTACACAAATGGGACGACAAGTTCGCTTAGGAGCACCATACCCACGTTTCCAATAAGCCTTGATCCGGTCCCAGGACCAAAGGGAGGGAGACTTATTGGAACGCAGTTGACCCTAGCAGTCAGAGCCACCCAGTGATTGATCCCAGTCGGGCCAGTCCAGGACCACCCATCTTGTCTAAGCAGGGAGCGAAGTGGTGTATCAAGGCTGAGCCCCTCAACCACCAGGATCCCCCCTTTCCGAGTTTCCACAGATCGCGGGGCATGGCTGCACAAGCCGGATTCCAATGATGTAATGCTGGAACCAAGGTATGGGCATTGGATCCCAGTGATGCTAATCTGGAAGACCAGCAGCATCACTGGGAGGTCCCCTCACCACGTACAGGTGCCCACGTCGAGGATCTCCACAATGTAACTGCGTGAATTTTTACTAGACAAGTAGCGGCTGTGTGGTGACAAAAGTAGTCGTGGTTCAATGGATTTGTAATAACCATATGCAGTGGGGTACATAATAATAACATTTAGATTTTGACTAATTTATTTTTTTATATATATTTAAAATTCATCATGATCGACAGAAATTAAAGCTGCAATTGACTTGTTGGCCACCCCTGATATATAGGAATTTTGCTAGCAGAGACAAGGAGGTGATTATCCCCTTGTATAAGGCAATGGTCAGGCCACACCTTCAGTACTGGATACAGGTCTGGAGGTCTCATTTTAGGAAGGATGTAGAGTTGCTAGAACGAGTACAGAGAAGGGCAACAAGATTGGTGAGGAACAAAGGGATGCTCTTACCAAGAGAGGCTTAAGTTCTGCAAATTGCAGCATCTGGAGATTAGGCATCTGTGAGGTGATCTGATTGAGGTGTATAAGGCCTTGAATGGCTTGAGCAGGCTCAATGCTGATGGGATGCTCAATGCTCAATGCTGATGCTTGCTCAGATTAAGAACCTGAGGGGGCATAGATTCAAATTGAGGAAAGATGATTGTAGAACAGATGTGCAGAAGTTTGCCTTTAGCCAGTGGGTAGTTGATTGCTGGAACTGGCTTCCATCTGTTGTTGTGGAAGTTGACAGCTTAAATAAATTTAAGGCTGAACTAGACAAACATTTGGAGTGACTGGATGGGTGAAATGGGAATTTTTTTTTTTTCTTTTTCTTTTGGCTGATGTTATATAAGCTTGCTTTCTTGCATCATATGCCTCAACTAATGCTAATGCCAACAGCAGACAAATGCTTTTCATTAGAAACACTGGTCACTTTGATGATTACTGCCTTCAGGTCTAACATGGTTCTGGAACTCCGATGATAACACCATGGATTTTAAGAAGCCTCACAACCAAGAAAATCAGCCAAAGACAGATCTGGTGAACGTGGTAGCCATTTGTGGAGAAAATGTTTTTTTAGGAGTACTTTCACATTTCACTCAGTGTGTGGAGGGGAACCATCCTGCATGAAAATAGTTTTCTCCAAGATCCTGTATAACTGGATCATACGAGTTATAGAGGAAAGATGTGCTTTCCAGTTATACAGGAAAGCACAGCTTTCCTGTATAACTGGTATAACATGGCTAATGAGTAAGGTGTGGTACCACTCTGCTCTGACCATGCACATTTGTGGGCTCTGTGCTGTTGCTTCTTTGAAGAAACGGTGATACAGTTTTTAGTGTATGCACTTTTTGAAAGTGCAAGAGTGCTTTATCAGTCCAAAGGGTGTTGTGAAGCTATTCTTCATTCTCATGCTGCCTGCCAGGAAAATATATTCCAAAATCAAGACTTTGGGTCTGCTGACCATGCTTTACTAACTTCCTGCATTGCATTCCTGTCAGGGACATTGTGGAATTAATGTCTGAAATGGTGTTTTCATTGGGTTTATAAACAGCTGCCTCACCTGATGGCATACAATTGAACTACAACATGTGAACTAAAAAACATGTAAAATTTCTGGTGGTAGTTGTAAGTGCATGTGCACGGTAACATTCTGAAATTTTCGGTGTCTAGTACATCTTCTGAAGATAAAGTTTTACATTCTAGAAATTACTTTATATAATCTGTTTGCCACTGGAAGATACTTGAGAGCGTGGCTAAGTTGGCATTTCTATTCTCTGAAATAGGGGTCAGGAAGAACAGCTTGTTAATAACTTAAGCACATTATTCACTATATTTTTCTCTTCACCGTGAAGAGCTTTTCAACCCTCCCATACAGACATTTTTGTCACTTATGCAGGTGTCCAGTGGTACATACTAGTACATGTCATATATACAGCTCAGTCAGGTGCCTCTTTACTTTACCCTTCTACAAAATGGTTTGGTCTGGTTGCCAAGGCACCAAAGTATCTTCTACTGGTGAACAGACAGTAATCCCTTTGTGTGTATACACATATACTGATGAGCCAGAACATTACGACCAGTGAGTTGTTATGCAAATCGAAGCAAATGCAGGTGAACTACGGTGCGTGTACGAGTTGGGACACGGTATAAAAAACACCTGATACTGAGCTCCGTTAATGTGTTACTCTTGTTCTTTATATGGGAAAGACAGCGGACTTAAGTGAGTTTGACAAAGGCCAAATTGTAATGGCTACACACCTGGGTCAGAGCATATCCGAAACGGCACGGCTGGTGGGTGCTCATGGTCAGCCGTGGTTAGTACCTACCTAAAGTGGTCCAGGGAGGGGGAACCCATGAACCGCCGACGAGGTGTTGGATGACCACAGCTCGTCAATGCTCAAGGTGAGCAAAGGCTCTCCCGGATGGTATGTGGCAACAGAGGGGTGACTGTGGTACAACACATCGGTAATTGGAATGCTGGTGATGAGAGTAATGTGTCACAACACACACAGTACATTGAACCCTGCTGAAAATGGGGCTGTGTAGCCACAGGCCGCTCCGAGTGCCCATGCTAACCACAGTTCACCAGTGACAGCGCCTTCAATGGGCACGCGAGCATCGAAACTAGACCTTGAGCAATTGGAAGAAGGTCACCTGGTCCAATGAATCGCATTTCCTGTTGCACCATGTGGATGGCTGGCTACGCATGCGTCATTTACCTGGGGAAGTGATGGCACCTGGATGCACCGTGGGACGAAAACAAGCTGGTGGCGGTGGTGTCATGCTTTGGGCGATGTTCTGCTGGGATACCCTGGGTCCAGTTATCCATGTGCCGGACACTCTGACATCTGACATCTACCTAAACATCATTGCTGACCAGGTACACCCTTTCATGGCAATGGTCTTCCCCTCTGGTGGTGCTGTCTTTTAGCAGGATAATGCACCACGCCACACCGCCCAGATTGTTCAAGACTGGTTCACGGAATATGAGGAAGACTTCCAGGTATTGCCCTGGCCTCCAGGTTCTCCAGACATCAATTCCATCGAGCATCTGTGGTTTGTGTTGGAACAGCAACTCCGATCTGCAGCATCTTAACCACAGACCTCACAGGAATTAAAGGATCTGCTGGTTATGTGTTGGTATCAGATACCACAAGACACATTCTATGATTGCCAATATGGACAATCACTAATCAAGCAAAAGGGTTCAGGATAGTATAATAGTTGGCAGTTGGAGGTTTCCATCGCTTTAGAAAGTGCTGTGGTAAGTGCAATAAGACAATAACTAGACAGGAGTGATTAGCTATCCTCTCTAAAAATAGGCTGGATATGAGCAAATTTAAATGCAGAAGAAACAATTGGTGACAGAGCATCAAAAATCAATCATCTATTCAAAAGTTATTTAAAACAATTATATGATTAACAGTAAAAGAAAATACATCTGAAACTGAAAGTATTGAATAAATTACACACTTATAGCAGATCACATCACATACCTTTTGATGTTCTCTATAATGTCGGGTTACAGTACCATGGGCAGCTTCTGACTCTACAGTTTTCCCATCAGGACAGACTAGGATACTTGTCATGAGGCCTAATGAGCCATAACCTAAGCAAGAGTATATATAAAATTAGTAATGGCATTAGCATATTTCACCATGCAGATTCCTTGTGGTTAGCATAATGATTATAACCAATGTTCTTCCACACCATGTGAAAAAATGAGCGGGTGTGACAATGAAATAGGAAGAACTTGTATGAGCTTCTTTCTCTCTTCTCCCATGGCCAAATGAGAATTAGAATACATGCAATTAAGAAAAAGTATAATGTACCAGCTGCCTCTGTGTTAATTATAAACATTCCAGTAACCCAGCTCTTATATGGACTGAAAAAAAAAAAATTAATTATTAAGAAAATAATTCAAACTCTACACACATGCTTTATGAGATAGAATTTTATTCTTTTTTTGTAAACAATAAGCTTCCAGAACACTGTGGAGATTGGCAGCTATGAACACTACCCTGATGGGGGGGAAGCAAACCCTCTCATAGAGAATTTTTATTTATTTATTTTTTTAAATAATGGTGCCAAATGTGCAATTTAAGATATTTTCATATTACAAAAGTATAAGTAGTATTGTGAATTGGATAATACTTAATTTAACTAGTACTGTATTATTTTTTTTTTCTTTTATAACAACAACAACAACAAAAAAAACCCAGATTAAAATAAAGGCAAATTTTCATTATATTCATTAATATGATTTCTTATTTTAAGTATAAACATTTTTAATTTTATAGTTCAGAACTTCCAGAATAGTGTTCTGGTGAGTTCCAGCAGAAAAAAAGAGTCCTATATATATGAAACCAAGTCTTGATATAGGTGTACATATCCTATCAAGAAAGATTGAGATTTAAAATTGGAATTCGTTATAATTATTCATTATAATATTCTAATATTATAAACTTATTTAACTTATGCTTTATGGTTATTGTTTATATTTATTTATTTTTTAGATATAAGATTTACACAAGACTTAATAATTTTATTCATTTTGTTAGTTTTTTATAGTTATATTTGTTTTAATAACAATTTACCTGCAAGAATTTTCTTTTTAAATAAAATCAGGAAGCAAAAATGAGGTGAGTTTAAGAATTTCTTTTGCAAATGTATATGTATTGAAGCTTTAGTATCATTTGAATGCTGAAAAACTAGGAACAGATTAAATGGGAGGGAAGGACCCAAACCAGCTAGGTACTGAACCAAATGAAGAGGACCTGAGGATTTTCTGTCTCTGAGGGGATTAGTCTCCTCACACTTCTCTAAAATGTCAAATTCACTATTTGTTATGGAAGACTTGTATCAGGAAAGAAATTTTATTAAATTAAAAATTTCATCATGTCATAGGTATGTTTTTGCATATCTGTTAACTTTTCTGGTTTTTCTAAATAGATTTCCAGTAATAATTGTTTTTCAGGTTTTATGACAAGTTTAGTGTTTTCTGTTATTTTAGCCTTTTTTTCTTTTTTTAAATATACAGATGCAAATTATCACTGATTTAACTGTAGTTAAACCAGTGGCAATTTGCAGTTAACACTGATATACTGTAGTTCAACATATACTGTTGAACTACAGCATATGTTGCCGCTATTTGGATGTTTGTCAATGCAGATAATATTCAATTAATTTTAGGTGTTAAGTTTTAGTCCCTGAAGTGGTTAAATGTGAGTGGTGGATTTTCATAGTCATCTCAGATTTTGAAGAACAAAGAGATAAAGCATTTAAGCCTGATATGAAAACCTGTATCATAACTGCACAGCAGTACAAGAATGTTACAAAATATAAACAAACAATGCCTGTAAAGTATTGTGCATATTTATTTTTGTTATCTGCCTTAGACTGACTAAAGGCTTCTGTTTGCTGTAGATCCCCCACCCCCAAGATGAATAATTAGGATTTGGATTGAAGAGGATGATAGCCTTATGCCCTTTGAATTTTTGAAGTAGGTAATTCCAGAGAAGAAACTCTTAACCCTGCCAGCTCTGTGTTCCACTTTTAATGGAATTAAGAAAGCTGACTCTTTTTCAAAATAAACATTTATGGCAGACTCCTACAAAATTTCACAAAATGAAAGAAAAATTCAGATATGACAAATACTGAGCATCATAGCTCTTGTTTATACAATCAGATACTGTATTCATATATATATATATATATATATAAATATATATATATAAGTATTCTACAATATGAGAAGAGCTGACTAATACAAATATATAATTTTTTGAAAAAGGAAAACAATGATTTTTGCTTAAAACTTTAGTGCCCTTTTCACATTTATTGATGAGCTGAGGTTTTTGTTCAATAGAAAGAGCATTACTTCTCCACCAAACTTTAAAAAAATCATAACTGCACAGCAGTACAAGAATGTTACAAAATATAAACAAACAATGCCTGTAAAGTATTGTGCATATTTATTTTTGTTATCTGCCTTAGACTGACTAAAGGCTTCTGTTTGCTGTAGATCCCCCACCCCTAATTAATCCGCAATCTGGATAATAGTTTGCTGTATTTAAATCTGTGGATGAGTAATTTTTAATGTACACAGTATTGCCTAAAATACTGTCACAAAAGTAAGACTCCCGTAAAAATTGAAAATGATATCACAGGAAGGTAAGGGTAGAGTTTTTTTTTATTTTGGTGTGCAGTTTTTTAAAAAACTGCATTATTCCTGGAATTATTTTTTAAAAAACTGCACACCAAAATAAAAAAAACTCTACCCTTCGCTTCCTTTATATGGTAGCCATATTCCACAAACAACCGGTAGGTTTCAGATTCATAACTGGTTCCAAAAATAGTGAATGCTACCTACCCTGCAAGCAATTCTTCAGACAGCTAAAAACCATCTTCAGCAATCTTACTACTACCTGGATTATTAATAATAACCAATTTGTTTTACACATTTTTAGATCCAATCTCTCTATTACTAGTATTGAAATGTTTGATTTCACCAAATTGTTCACTTCCATCCCACTCAACCTACTGGTATTTGTGCTAAAACAATTGTTCAACAAATACCATGAGAAACTTAATATCCACGAGAGTACTTGGGACAACCTAGTCAATCTTTGCATACTCAATAATTTTATTTTCGATGGCAAGCTTACATACAAACAAATAATTGGAGTACCCATGGGTTCACAAATTTCCAGCCTTGTCTCTAACTTGTTTTTACACTACTATGAGGAATTATTTTTTACCAGCAATCCCAATCATAAATTTTTAGCCTTCCGGTATATTGATAACATCTTAGTTTTAAATTCTGACTTTGAATGCTTATCTGCAGATATTCCACTTTCTACTAACCCTCTGAACTTAAAACTCAATAAAGAAAATGTTGATAATTGCACAGCCAACTTCCTTGATCTGAAAATTACACTCTGCAATGATGCAGTTCCTCATCTTATTGACATTTATGACAAAAAGAAACTATTTTAACTTTGAGGTCATTTACCTCACAAATTGGCAATCTAATATTTCCAAAAAAATTCACAAAAATACCATCTGTATTCAAGCCATCAGATTAGCCAACATATGCAGTTTTCAGCAAAGCAATAAAAGTTTTTTGTAACAAGCTTTTAAATAATAATATACCTCCCTTTTTCATCAAATATTGTTTCAGTATAGTTTCTTCTATAATTAAAAATAAATTCAATTTCGGTTTACTTGGTACCTGTCCTTGTTAAAGGTATCGTACAGTTGTATATTATTTGGTGGGATTTCCACTACTTAGTTAATAATCACTGTTTATGACTTCTGTTTAACGTTCCTTTTCGGAATGAGATTACTGCTGCTTTACTCTCGTAAGTTTTTTCACACATTTAGTTTGTATTCGTCCTCTCTTCTTTTTGGAATCTTGTACCTATAGTTTTTTATTCCTGGACTTATTAAGTGTGTCTCTTCCCTGATTACAACCGCTTGGTTTGGCACTTTGCTTCTCTGACATTTAACCAGGCCTTTTATTTGGTGAATAAATTTTATCATTGGATACGAAAATTCTTCTTCTTCAAGGTTTTTAATTCTGTTTCCATTAAAAGTTTTTCGCTTGCTGATTGTTTGTCACGCTCTTCAATGGATTCACTAAACCTCCAATCAACCGCAGATGTGCCTTTCTCTTTCTACTGTGGTTTGTCATTTTAGAAGTTTGGAGCCGTAATTTATAAACCCTGTTATCTGATCATCTAAACTTCATCGGATTTTTATCTCCTGTAGTTCAGAATTATTCTTATTCTATTTTCTGTTTCGCATGTTCCTTCACATTTTGGTATGTCCGCGGCCTTCTGTCTGACGTTTCAGGTTTTTAGGCCATCTTTCTCAATTTTTTTTTTTTTTCAATGATAGAGTTCATCCCTATCTGCTTTTCCAAATCTAAAAAAACTCGGTGACTTGTCACTGTTTCTCCCTTTTGCATCTTGGCTGTGTACGTCGCTCCTCCGCTCTACTTAACGACTCCAGGTAACTTTTAGTTTTGGTTTCCCTTCTTCTCTACAAGCTTATGGTATTAACACCCATTTTTACTAACGTTTGCTTATACCAGAACCCTTTCTTTAAGGTTGGGCCTTACACGCCCAGTAAGTTCAGTATTTTTAATGACTTTTGCTACACTTTTTTTTCTTTATACTGTCTTTTTCTATTTTTTTTCCGTTCGTAAAACTATTAGTGCAATACAAGGGTGATACGAATGCTCCTGTCTAACCTCAATCCTATTGCTACTTTCGCCTTCTTTTGAACATCTTTTCTCCCCTTCCCCTCCCCTAGAATTTACCATTCCCTATACCATTTGCTTGTCTATACTTTTTCATTACCTTTCATCCCTTCGACATTTCACATATATTTGTATTATATTCCACATTACACTTTTGTAAATTTCTATTTATTTTAATTTGTAGTTTTTACACTGCGTAGGGACTACCTTGTCTACTAGTATTACGATAAAAGGCTGCATATTTGCCCCCCTTTTTTCTAATGCTACAGACAAGTTTGGAAACGCAGTGCCTGATACATGGCCAAGAGTAGTCCCCTGATGAATTTCCTGATTATGTATCATATATATATTTTTTTAATCTACTATATTCAGATTTTGCATATTTGCCATCCCCTGATTCGACCTCATGCTAAAATTGCCCTCCCATATCTGAAATATAGTGTTATTTATTTACTTATATATATATTCCCCCCCCCCACACCTCAGTCCCAGTTCATTTTTGTACTAGGTTTTTCAAATTCTTTCACCTGTTTAACCACTACTTCACTTCCACTTTCTACTATACTTTAAACTTCTCTTAGTTCTGGCTCCTTGTGTACTTTTCATTTCCATTTTCACAGACACGTTATTTATTCTACAAACCACACACACACATATATATATATATATATATATATGCATATTTGTATAACCATACAAATAAATTAGAATAAGAGTTATATAAAATATAGCATTTTTGTTTTATTTTTTTGTAGTGGTTAACATCTCTGTTGGTGATATTTCACATAAATTTGGATCTGGTGCCTGTCAGAGGGGGTGCCATTAAATTTCTATTTAATTGGCTTTCAAAATTCAATGAATTATTATTCTTACATTTAGATTTTCTAAATTATTTTAGTTTCTACTGCAATATTTTTACTCCTGTTATCCTTCTCTTCCCTCCCTGTTTGCTTGATTTAGGTTTAATTTCGACTATTTTCACTCTTGTCTTGCCATACTCCTGGCATTATTTTATTTTAACTCTTATTCTAATTTATTTGTATGGTTGTTGTTATTTGGTTTTCAGGAGCATTAGCAACTAAGGCCATATTGCTTTGGGAATATGCGGTGGTCATTCCCTGACCTTTCCGCATCCTCCGTATTTGGTGGTGACGGACTCGAACCCCGGTCTAATCAAGAAGCGTGTGCTACGCACTGCTGCTCCTTCCCACCTGGCTACAGAGGTGCCCATTTGTATAGTTATATTTCAAGCATCATGTAGAGAAATATGCTTTTTGTTGCCTCTGATGTATGCTGTATCTTTTTATTTTATTTTATTATGAAAGATTCCATTTCCAACTATTTTAAATGCTATTCAAATATATATATATATATATATATATAAATATATAGAATATTGAGGATAATAGAAAATTATTAGAAAAAGTAAATCAATCCAATAATGATACCATCAGGGATCTAAGAAAACGCAAAAAAAAAAAAAAAAAAAAAAAAAAAAATTATTATCGCTTTTTACCGACAATCTAGATGACTTCAACTGGGGCCAACCACTAATTTTTTTTTTTTTTTTTTTTTTGCGTTTTCTTAGGTCCCTGATGGTATCATTATTGGATTGATTTACTTTTTCTAATAATTTTCTATTATCCTTAATATTCTATAGACATTATGGGTGTTGATTGCTTGCAACTGCATATAAATATATATATATATACAGGGTGATTCACTACCAGTGTGACAAACTTGCAGGAGGTGTAGGGGGCACAAAGGCGAATCGGAATCACATAGCATTGCAGGGTCCGAAATGCCTTCGTCATGCGGTAGAGGACGTTGAACGGGAGGTCGCGTGAACAGCAATCCCGCTGGAAGTCAGCATTTGCGAACCAGTTCCCGAGGCAGTAGGATGGACGAGTATTCAAACGTTGAACTGGCCGACATGCACCTTGCGTATGGAGCTGCGGACTGTAACGGGTGCGCCGCTCTGCGCTTGTACCAGGAACGTTTCCCGCACAGGCGTGCTCCTCATCATACGATTTTCGCACGTGTGCACAGAAGGTTATGTGAGACTGGTTGTTTCACGAGAGGTACCATGAATTTAGAGCAAACGACGAGGACGCCAGACAATGAGGAGAATGTCCTACATCTTGCAGAAGGCAATCCGAGTACGAGTACTCGAGCGATAGGCCAACGATTGGGTATTTCCCAATCCACTGTATGGAGGATACTGTCAACAAACCAAATGAGTTCATACCATCTGCAGAGCGTTCAATCATTCGAGCCTGCGGATTATCCACTCCGGAGGACTTTTGCTACTTGGTTTCTTCAACAGAAACGGTTCGTAAATGCTGACTTCCAGCGGGATCGCTTTTCACGCGACTTCCCGTTCAACGTCCTCTACCGCATGACAAAGGCATTTCGGACCCTGCAATGCTATGCGATTCCGATTCGTCTTTGTGCCCCCAACACCCCCTGCAAGTTTGTCGCTGTTGTTGTTATTTTGGTTTTTAGGAGCATTAGCAACTAAGACCATATTGCTCCGGGATATGCGGTGGTCATTCCCTGACCTTTCCGCATCCTCCGTATTTGGTGGTGACAGGCTTGAACCCCGGTCTAATCAAGAAGAGTGTGCTACGCACTGCTGTTCCTTCCAACCTGGCTACGGAGGCGCCAAGTTTGTCGCACTGGTAGTGAATCACCTTGTATATATATATATATTTTTTTTTAAACTTTGTAGTCTTCATTCATTTAATTAAAATATTCATCATATGGAAATTTAAGTACAAGAAGAATAAAGTTATCTTAAAAGAGGTTCCTAAACATTAATTATATCTTTAAGCTAATTCCATATCAGTATACTGCGATCATTGCCACCTAGCTGTTTAATCCGGAGTTTCTTAATGTGTGAAGAGTCACTGCTAATAATCAAGCATATATTTTAATATATGCTATTTTAATCTTGGTGTCAAAATGGCTGAATGAAATCAAAACATCCCCAATGAAGATATGCTAGCATATCCCCAATACACTGAATTTAGTGTGGATTAGATTGTAAACACAAAAGTTCAAAATGGGTGGTGCTTATAGTTTGAATGGCAGCAGTCATCTTGTTTCAAGATGGTGAATTAAAATAAAAAAAACACTCTTATCAAGATATTCTGGGCCTTCTTCACAGATTTGGTTTGGGATGGAATTATAAGCACAAATTCTAAAGGGGTATTATTTATAATTTTTGGGAAGTGGATTTATATAAAAACACTGCTGTCAAAATATATTGGGGAGGGGGAGCTACACCATAAATTATAACCCAGTTTGAATTGCTACTAAACACGAATAGGTATAAATGGATGGTGCTTAATGTTTGAGTGGTGCTGACCATCTTGTTTCAAGATGGTAAAACAAAACAAAAAAAAAAAAAATAATAATAATAATAAAAAAACCCACCAGGATATCCTAGGAACTCCTCACATATACTGTAAATTAAGTTTTGGTTTTGTTCATCACTCACACGCACATACAACTGGTATTAACATCTGAATAAATTCTGTGAAATTTAATCCACCATAAAATTGCATCACTTACTTATTTTTTAATTGAATGGGATTATTGAATGTTACTTATATTTAATTATTAGCATTTGACATATCTGAGATACATATATTGACATCTTCTAACATATTTACACTAAATTAGGCTTATGGTATTTACAAATTAATTTCATCTAACCCACCAATATTTATCATTAGCTAAATAAGAGAATAATAATTGCCTTCATTGCTATGACTGGTTAGGGTTACACAGCATTTCATGAAAATCTATAAGGATAAAGAATGTTACTTCTAGGTAACCTTGACTGACAATTTTCACAGTAGAATAGTGAGTGATCATCAGATTATGGACACCCCTTGAACATATCAGTAGGTTAATGATGCATATTTCTATAAAATTTTTATAATTTTACTTTTTAGTTAATATCCCTAAATTTTAGTTAATGTAGTTTAATAATTTCAAGTTTAATTGCTAAACTGAACAGCTGCGGCTGCATTGTTTTGGTGTCCTTAAGTTGGCTACTTTCCAGATATATTTGTTGATTTAACTTTTTTTAGGGACATGATATGATGGATACAAACAGTGATGGCACTATATATGCTATACCACTTGGCAGTGAAACTTGCCTAGAAAAGAGAATTTTTTTTACAGAACAAGAAAAACCAATTCAATTGTTGCTAAAAGATAGGAGATACAGAAAAATATTAAAGACATATTTTGATTATAATATTGTGATAATGGATGTGAAATTAAAGTTGAAAAGGATTAGAGGGGCACTAAAGGATAGAATACAGAGAAATTAAGAACAGAGGAGGATGTTATAGATGCAAAATAAAGGAAAAGAGAGACTATTATTAGAAAGTGATGAGATGGATAATCAAATTATAAATGGTAAATGAGTCAGTTTAACAGACAATGTAAAGAAAAAATGGGATATAGGCATGAGTTAAGACCAGGAAACATGGGTGACTGAGGATAAGTTAAGAGAAAAGAAAGAAAGAAATGGAAAAATACTAATACAAAAGATGGCAGGAGGAGGTATTGAGTGATTAATAAAGATGAGTACCAGACAGAGCAAGATAGGAATATTAGGATGGGTTTTGTAGGGAATTAGAAAGGTTAGGAAAATACAATTTAATGTATGAGAGAGAGAGAGAGAGAGAGAGAGAGAGAGAGAGAGAGAGGGGCGGGGGGGGGGGGGGGGAATAAGAGCATGGATAAAAAAGGGAAGACACCAGGGAGTTATTGAGAGAAGGAATTGAAAGATACTAAGAAAACCAGAGGAATAAGAGGGAGGGGGATAGGTGGAATATATAAGGAGTTATATGAGAGGCAGAAAGATGATTTTGATAATGTAGAAATAATGGATTGAGACAATTTGGAGTCCAGTCATAGTGGAGTATGAAGTAATCACAGCATTAAAGGAAATGAAGGAAAATAAGACAGTAGTTTTGATGGAATTCTAGCAGAGTTTATAAGGTTACCAGGGAGGCTATGGGATTTAGAAGAATTAAGCAGCTTAATGTGTGAGCAAGGGGAATGGCCAGAAGATTTTTAAAAAAGAAAAGCCATGCAATGAATGTAAAGATTTTAGCACTACAAGTGTGATACTACATGCAGCAAGGATAATGGTAAGAATATTAAATGGGAGGATGATAAGAAGAATGGAGAAAATATGGGAGGACAGTTTGGTTTCAGGAGGGGAACAATGGATGCAAGATGTGATGAGAACATTGACAGAAAGACCTCTGGATGTGAACAAAAATGTATGTATATATTTTATAAATCTGGAGATACATTTACAGATTGTAATCATGTAGACTTGGATGCTGGAAAGGATAGGAGTGAATTAGGTGGACATAAGAATGAATTCAGACAAAAAGTAACAGTTAGGGCAGGACAAGGTTACATTGAAAATGTAGGATAGGAAAGGGTATTCTCTGTCCCAGACTTCCTCTAATGTATATATAGAAAAAATGGTTAAAAAGGCATTTAATAAAGGAAACAGGAAGGATTGCAGAAATTGATTATAGGCTAAAGGAAAGTTGTGATAAGTTTGCAATTAGAATAAATACAAAGGTTATGAAAGTAGGAAGAGCAAGGTATGAGCTAGATATTGAAATAAGAGAGAGAGAGAGAGAGAGAGAGAGAGAGAGAGAGAGAGAGAGAGAGAGAGAAAAAAAAAAAAACAGGTGAGCAAGTACAGGTATTTGGGAAGTCTAATGGTGGAAGAAGACAAAGGATAAAACTAATAAGGTTCCTTGATAAAATATACCTACCTTGAGCAACTACATCTGACTGCACATCACCATCATAGTTTTTACATGCCCATACAAAGCCTCCAGAAGACTTCAAGGCTTGTGCAACCATATCATCAATTAATCTATGTTCATACCAGATACCAAGATCATCATACTTCTTTTTGTAATCTCTGAAAATGCAAACCTAATATCACAACAAAAAAGTAGCAAAATACTGTATATTGACAGTTTAAAAATAATAAAGATTTGAAGCAATTATTCAGTTTATCATAATCTCTAGGTTTCACAACCTTAATTTCATCTCTCAACACTTTCAAAAGGCCGTTCAATGAAAATGGTGGCTTAATAAAAGGCTGAAACAAACTGTTTCTGAAGGGTGCTGCAGTACCAAAGTTGAGAATTTTGTTGACAGTCTGCAAGTTAGCATTTCACAAGACCTCTGCTAAATCTTAAGGACTATGCAGTTAGTATATTCAGTGGTCAGATGCAGGGCCACTGCGACCCTATGTGCCGCCAGTAAGTGAATTCAAATTTGCCACCCCAAAATATTTGGATTAAAAAAATAAAATAAGGTGTAAATAATTATTATTCATTTATTGAAAACGAAAAGAATTACAACATATCTCACATATAATATAATGAAACAACAAACAAATATAATAAAATCATTCTGAAAATAAACTTTAAATTCTAAATCACAGTAATAGTGCAATAATAAAATAAAAGGAAAATCATACAAATTTGTTTCCTTGCTTTAAGAGATGCGAATTTAATAATTATTTCATTTATGTTTATTTGTTCCAAAAGATCATTTTCTATTGAAATGATTGCCAAATTAGAGAGTTGCTGTTGAGACATTTTCGATCTTAATTATTTTTGATTAATTTTAATTTTGAAGAACTCCATTCACATGTTCTTTCATATTTGTAAAACTTTCAGTTAACGAGAAAATTTTTGTGTCCATAATTTGAAAGAAAAAAATTAATTTTGAAATTTTGTTGCGGATCCTGAACACCTTTATCTCTACTTTCATAATCAAAATGACGTTTTTCAAATCTTTTCCTTTCAGTGCTTATTTCTGGAACCTAAGCTTCAATGCCAATGATAGCAGCCATATTATTAGCTGAATCAAGAATTTTTTTGACTGCTTCTTCTATTCTATTTTCTTTAAAATATTCCGTGATATTCTGTATATATTCAACAGCTTCATATATATCAGAATCCTTTTTTTTTTTTTTTTTTTTTTGAGCATTTTACTTATCGGATTAATTTTATTTAAATATAATGCCAAATTATAATTGAACAGAGAAACTCATAAGATGTTATTTTTAAGGCTATTGATTTAGCATGATTTCTTGTATCTATATTTTTATTTTAATCTTCAGTGATTACAGCAAAATACTAGAAATGACTTGCTTATTTAGCGATTTCTAGCATTTTATCTGTATTATATTGTGAAATTATTTCAATAATTTTATTTTGTATCTGATCACCCAAATAATGCATGATATTTTTCCATTCAGATTTCTGAATACAGTGAATATGCTGTGCCATAACTGAATCATATTTAGCAATTGTTTCAGAAAGTTATCATTGTCATTTTCATATAAATCTTTTGAAGATCCACTGAATGCTATACATTGCCTTGCTAAAAATAGTACCATATATATTATTCTGGTTGAACTCCAGAACTCCTTCAGCTGATTATTGGGAATGCATAATTTGCCTCATTTTGCGTATCTGATTGTTTGATTGGATGCAAATTTGCTTCTGATTTTAGCAGGTTTTGCAAAAATTATTGTTTAGTCGTCGTCGTCATGTTGCTCTGCTGTCCTCGGTTATTTTGTGTTATTGTTATTCCATTAGCAAAAGGATAGATGTAACTGAATGGTGTATGAGTGTGAATTTAATACCTTTGGAATACATTTTGAACACAGATCCAGATAATAAGAAAATTAACGTAAATCTGCAATATCATGTACTGTATTTATTTCAAATGAATTATTTGCCCGCCTTGTTGAATACTGGTAACGCTAACCAATCAGCCGCCCAGCGCGACTTCTGAGCAAGTGGAACAGGAGGTTGGATAGGTTTTATGCAGGGCCATGCCGAGCCATTTTAGTAACTGAGGCAAGAATGAAAAATTGCGCGCTACTGTACCTAAATCTGCGGGTCCTAGGACATAAAGTCCTAGGACCCGCAGCTTTAGGTACTTACAATAATGATATTAACTGCATTTTATTTCAGGTAATTTGTTTTTTAGCATACAGGTTCTCTTAATTCTTCTATGGTTAGTACACCTGATAGGTCAACTCCCCTACCAAATACAGTGATAATTACCTTTTTGTCTATATATATATATATATATATATATATTAAATACAAAATAAAATACCAGTGAGTTAAAACCAGGAGGAAAAGCAGAAAAATAAAAATATGACAAATGCACCAGAGCGCTCAAAGCAGCAGCAAAGGATTCAGATGTACATATATATATATATATATATATATATATATATATATATATATATATATATACAGGGTGTTTCAGTTAAACGTTTCAGAACTTCTAAGAGGGGTAGGGTACATCCTGACAACTCGAAATCATATACCAATGGGAAGAATCGAAAATTCCGAGCTTTAGTGCAGGGAATCTTAATTTCGCACAAGAATGCCAAGTTAGTAGGATGGATGATTACACGAACGCAGAGTTAGCCGATATGCATTTGGCGTACGGGGCTGCAAATTGTAGTGGGCCAGCCGCACAGCGTTTGTACGCGGAACGATATCCGACGAGGCGTATTCCCAGTCATAATTTCTTTGCAAGACTGCACCAGAGGTTAGCTGAGAGAGGTTCATTTGAAAGAGCTGACAGGGACAGGGTAAGAACAGCACGGACTCCAGCCGTCGAACAGAATGTGCTGCAGCATGTACAGGGGAATCCAAGAACGAGTACACGAAGTCTAGCAAACGCAGTCGGGGTTTCCCATTGCAGCGTGTCCAGACACAGCAACCGGAGGATTATGCACCTCGTATTGCTTTCGCACAGTGGTACCTTGGAAAATGTGCTACAAATCCCCTTTTTCCTGCTGAAGTGTTGTTTTCCGATGAGGCATCCTTCACAAGGGAAGGAATTTTCAACACGCATAACGACCATATCTGGGCGGTCGAGAACCCGCATGCAATACGACGTCGTGCAGCACAGATTCGATTTTCGGTCAATGTATGGGCCGGTATTATGGGAGATCACCTCATCGGACCTTACCTGTTACCGTGTCGTCTAACCGGACCTATCTACTTGATCTTTCTGCAGCAAGTATTGCCACAACTTTTGAGAGATGAACAGATTTCTGCATTGACGCAACAGACAATGTGGTTCCAACACGATGGAGCCCCTGCCCATTATAGCGGAGATGTTCGTAACTACCTGGATGTCACATTTGGTCAACAGTGGATCGGACGTGGTGGTCCCGTGCGTTGGCCTGCTCGGTCACCCGACCTATCATGTCTTGATTTTTATTTCTGGGGTCATATGAAATCGCTAGTTTATGACACCCCTGTTGACAATGCTGAGGAGCTGGTTGCAAGAATCGCAGTAGCTGCCGAAGAAATTCGAAATTCGCCTGGAGTATTCCAGAATGTTCGGATGTCCATGCGTCGGAGATGTGAGGCGTGCATTGTAGCCCGTGGAAGAAACTTCGAACACTTACTTTAATCCATGTACCTTTTGCTTCTTTTCATGTATTATTAAAACGATTTCTCACTTACGGTCTCTTTTCTTTATGGTGCTTCTGTGTACAACACCGCTTCAGGAAAGCATTTCCGACCCCACATTGCTATATGATTTCGAGTTGTCAGGATGTACCCTACCCCTCTTAGAAGTTCTGAAACGTTTAACTGAAACACCCTGTATACAGGGTGTCTCAAAAATATTAGTACAAACGTTTAGGAAAGGTAGGTAACATCTAAAGGAATGTGAATTGCATAGGAACCCATAACCGGACACGTCACGGGAAAGTAGTAGCAGAGGCACAAGAAGCAGAAATGACACAAGACAGTAATTAGCAGCAAACATTTATTTGACATAATATTAACAATGGAGTACGAGATGCATGCATTTCACGATGTTACAACAGATGCTCGAAGGTTCCACCACGAGACGCGATGCATGCGTGACACCAATGCAGCATGGATTGGCAGACATGATCGAACACACCTGGAGTTTCTTTGACAATAGCAGCAGCACAGACGAGTCTCACCACCAGATCCTTTCCGTCTCCACAGGTGATTCATACACGATAGATTTGAGGCCCCCTCCACAGAAATAAATCAAGGTTCGATAAATCAGGAGAACGTGGGGGGCCAGGCAACGGGTCCACCACAGCCACTCCATCGACCCCAAAACGCCTGTTCAAATGGTCACGAACAAACCTTCCATAATGGGCAGGCACCCCGTGATGTTGAAACCAAATGTTGTGTCTCACATTTGCTGGAACATCGTCAAGTAACCCTGGTAGAACTTGTTCAAGAAAGATCCAATATTTAGCGGAGTTCATGCGGGATGGTAACAGGTATGGGCCAACTAGGCAGTCACCGACCATACCTGCCCACACATTTATTGCAAAGCGATGTTGTGCCGCATGGGGGTGCACACTGTGTGGGTTGTCGTGAGCCCACACATGAGCATTGTGCTGATTGAATAAGCCTTCCCGAATGAAATAAGCCTCATCCGTGAACAAAACATAGGCTGGAAAATTCAAGTCTTGAACACTTTCTTGGAGAAACCACTGCGCAAAAGCCACACGTGCAGGATGATCTTGGGGGGAGCAGTAACCGAACCCTTTGGAGATGAAAGGGGTGTAAGGAATCGTCGTGCCTTTTTCTACCAGAAATTCTTGAACGTCTTCAGTAATCATATCTTTTTTTAAATTTTTTTAGGAGCATAGGCGACTAAGGCCATGTTACTCTGTGTGTATTGTCTATAAATTGCGTGTGACCTGAGGTTGATTTTCTGTTCTGCTGGATGAAAAATCAGGTATTCCGGGAGAAAAAAAACCACACTGCCCTCACCTGAGCCCAATAACTTAGCCATGTTGAGAAAAAGACCTATAAAAATTCCTCCAGTCATCGATGGGATTCAAACTCAGGTCTTTCCCATGCAATGTGGATAGGAGGACGATTCTATCAACTGTGCTACCCACGAGGGCTTCAGTAGCCACATCATCAAAACCTTCCCCTCCTAATGAAGTAGCAAACTACTATTGCACCGATTCCTTTTTCTGCCAGTTCAACGATATTTCCTGAATGAGCTGAATATGGCCATATACTTTTCCACACGCATTTAACGTTGACGGTTTTACATCTTTTAGTGATAAAGCTATGATTCTGACACAGTCCACAACTGAGAAATGTTTCCATGTCTCCATTACTTCATTAGATTCGGAATCAATTTTTTCCAAAATCCATTGTAACGATTTTCTGATGTAATGAGTTTTCAAGGTGGACATAATTCCTTGATCTAATGACTGAATGAAAGAAGTTGCATTAACTTAGTACAACTGTGATGGTAGGAACAAAACTTCAACGTTTGGATGGCCTGGGGTATTCTATCCAATAGTAATAAAACTTTGAAATCTAGATTTTTCCACAAGTTCAATAGCACTGAACGTAACACGGGGATTTCCCAACAAAATAAAATACAGGGATTTCTCAATTTTTTTTTTGACAAGTGAGCAACAGCTGCATTTCTACATTTCCAGTCTACATTCCTTCTACATTTCCAGTCTTTTTATTCAAAAAGACTGGAAATGTAGAAATATTACATCCAACATAATAGCAAAGAAAAAGCATATTATAGAGATACTTTGGATTTACCAGGAGTGTAATTGCCCGTCCCTATAGTAGGGATCCTGGTAATACAGTATGTAGTGATTTGAAGTAATTTAGAAAAAATTACAGAACACCAGATGTACTATATTGCAGAAATCCAATAAAGAACAGAGAAATACTTGATGTAATAAAAGTTTTTTGAATAAGATAAGATAAAATAAAATAAAATAGTAAGCATAATACTGAACATTAGTTTTTAGAAATAAGAATAAATCAATCTTACTGAAAAAGTAGATCCAATAGAAAATCAAAATTAGTTTTCTGTAATAATACTAAATGATAAATAGAAAATGAACAATACCTGAATACTGTAAAAAACTTAGCTAAAAGGAATTATAATTCAGTTTGCCACCTGATATATGATAAAGAAAGACAGCAGCGCCCTCTGACATGTTTGGTTATTTTGTGACCAATTAAATAATTAATTAAATAATCTACAGTGTTAGAAAAAGGTAGAAATTGAAAAAAGGGCAGCATATAACCAAAATAAATAAATAACAGACCTTAGAACAGAATATTAGAAATTGTGAACTTTAAGACTAATTAAATAAATAATTAATTTAATAAATGAAAATGATAGAAAACAGCCATAATTGATTAAATAACTGACAAGGTTAGAAAATTGCTGGAATTGCTATAAATTGTGTAAAAACTGAAATTAGTTAAATAACTGAAAATTTTAGAAAATTTCTGGGAATTGGTAGATAAACTGCACTTAACAAATAGCAGAAAATAACAGAAACCTGAACCCCACTTTAATGTTCCATTCAATGTATCCTTTTATCAGTAATTTGCTTCATCATCATTTTATTTTTATAACAAAATTACTTCGTTAAGCGAAACTTCTTTTTCAGAGGTAAAAATACTATGGCCAAAATAGGGATACGTTCCTACGTAAAGAAAATGAAAAGCTTTTTTTCGAACAAAGAAAAGTTTTATTAAATAAACAGTCAACTTACATACAAAGTGAAATCACATTTTAAAATATGAGTCTAAAGTTGATTGTTTTTGCTTTTTTTCTCTTTCATTTAACAATTGCCTATACAGAGTTATTGCATTTAACACTGATTGCTTAACAAATAACAGTTCTTCCTAAATCAGGATCATTTTCACTAAAAAAATTTAAAATGTTTTCAATGTCATTTAAGCACCTTTTTAAATCTTTGGTTGTTAACACTTTTTCGGCAGGAACTCCTTTAACTTCGTCTTCATTTTCTTTGTCTTCGTTGCTAACAAGGTTTTCTAAATCTTCCACTGAAAAACCATCATATTCTGCATTCAATAAATTTCTAACATCCTCTTCATCGACATTTTCGAAACCTATTGATTGAGCTATCTGGATAACTTCATTTCTAATTTCTTGGATGTTATTTTCTTCTTCTAGTACAACTTCTGGCCATATTTTGTGCCAAACTCCATTTAAGCATTTCTTAGTGACTTCTTTCCAAGAACTATCAATGTTTTCAATTGCATTTTTAATGGGGTAGTTTTTCCAAAAAGTTTTAACTGTCATTTCCTCTTTATCCTCTAGTTCAATTGAATTTCTTAATGTTCGGCACAGATAATAAGCTTTAAATGATGCCATTACTCCCTGATCCAATGGTTGAATCTGGAAGAAATACAACTTTGATAGGAATGCATGTGTCCAATGTGTTAAGATCAGTAGGATGTCCCGGAGCATTGTCTAATGACAAAAAGAGCTTTTTCTTCAAAGTTGTTTTTTTGACAATACCATTTTATTTCAGGACAAAAGTGGTTAACAAACCAATCAGTAAATAACTCCTTGGTAGCCCACGCTTTTCTATTTGCTTTCCACATTACAGGTAAATTCATTTTTATGTTACCTTTTAATGTCCTCGGATTTTCTGAATGGTAAACTAATAACAATTTTAATTTATAATCGCCAAAGGCATTTGATCCAAAGAGTAATGTTAAACGGTCTTTGGCTGCTTTGAACCCAGCAGCTGATTTTTCTTCAATAGAAATGAAGCTTTTTGATGGTAGCCGTTTCCAGAACAAACTGCTTTCATCAACATTGAACACCAAATTTGGTGGAAAATTTTCACGTTCAATTATTTCCTTTAGTTTTTCTGGAAACTTATTTGCAGCTTCTCCTGTTAATTTTACACTATGAATCCTGGCCCGTTTTTTAAATTTCTCGAACCAACCATGAGAAGCCCCAAAAGTTTCCGTAATTTCTTCAGTTTGTTTAGATTTCAGGTGATTAAACAAAAATAATGCTTTTTCTTGAATCACCATTTGACTTAAAGGCATATGACGTTGTGACATATCATCTATCCACAAACTTAACATTTTCTCCATTCAATTATTCAATTGGACTCCTTAAGCGAGTTAATTTTGCCACTGTAACATCTGTACAATTCTGAGCAGACTGTTTTATTTTTTCTGATTGACTTAGTATGGTTGTCAAAGCTGATTGGCTAATCCTAAAGAAAATCCGATGTGTGCCACATCGGATTTTCTTTTACCGCTTTCAACACGTCGTACGATATTTAGTTTAGTTTCCAAAGATATTGCTTTTCTTTTCTTTGATTCTGACATTTTAACTAAAAAAAAAAATATTTCTATTAAAATTTGCAAAATCTACATTATGTAATACTATCAAAGAACCTATGTCAATTATTGCAATGCACCACACGGAAACAACGTCAATCATGTATTGCTATGCACCACACTGAAACACACCTATGAAGTGTAAACAACAACTAAATTAGGCAAATGACGCCCAAAACTGTTATAACAGACACATCCACAGCTCAGGAACACTCGGGAGTATGTAACGACTCACCGTCAGTCACCAATCGGATGATTGTCGGATGTTGGCCTTAAATTAGAATATTTGTTATGTTAAATGGGGCTTGAAATTGAGGACTTCGTTATCAGAGGTAACGTTAATCGAGGTATGACTGTATATTATTTTATGGATTTTATTATAATTTATGTGTTTAATTATAGGATACAACAATTGTTGTTGTTTGGTTTTTAGGAGCATTAGCAACTAAGGCCATATTGCTCCGGGAATATTCGGTGGTCATTCTCCGACCTTTCCGCATTCTCCGTATTTGGTGGTGACAGGCTTGAACCCCAGTCTAATCAAGAAGCGTGTGCAACACACTGCTGCTCCTTCCCACCTGGCTACGGAGGTGCCGGATACAACAATGAAGTCCAACTTAGGTTACCTAAATACTTGGCCCTATGGCCTTATGGCTATATAGGATTTTGTAATAACTGAGAGCAAAGTGAAGGAGAAATTGTGGAAATTAAGCATAAAAAAGGTGCTGGGGTAGATGGGATCTATCCAGTTATATTAAAGGAGGTGGCAAAAGAAGTAAGCAAACCCTTAGCCATAATTATGAGAGCATCCTTGGACTCATGGGAAGTCGCCAATTCACAAAGGGGATCAAAGGGTGACACGAGTAATTACAGACCCGTTAGTTTGATATCTGTTCCAGGGAAAATAATGGAGTCACTGGTTAAAGAAGCATTGCAGGATCATCTAGACAAGACAGCAGTAACAATTCAGATACAGCATGGGTTTGTCAAGGGGAAGTCTTGTCTGACTAATTTGAATGGATACTATGATGTGGTCACAAAGGAATTGGATGCAAAAAATAATATTGATATCATATACTTGAATTTCAGGAAAACTTTTGATACTGTTGGACATGGAAGACGAATTGGAGCAGTATGGCATTAAGGGCAAGTTGTTACAATGGATAAAGGGATGGTTTAGTGGGAGAAGAGGGGCTCACATCTGGTGAGTATGGGCTTGGCACACCCAGGGTCCTGAGCTGGATATCATCATTCTTCCTTTCTTGGTGATTCCCTTCTGCTCCTCTCTCTCTCTCTCTCTCTCTCTCTCTCTCTCTCTCTCTCTCTCAGGGTAATTCAGAAAATTTTTTTTTTTGGCTGGTTCAGCATAAGCCTCAGGCTTCCTTGTACCATATGGCTAATAATAATAATAATAACACTTAACCCGCTATCCATCATGCTCAACAGTAGCAAGTACGGATATAACCTCAAAGAAGAAAGGAAGAACCTGTACACCCTCACCCACCTGATGAACATGGATGACATCAAGCTCTACGCTGGAACCGAGAAGCTCCTCCAGCAATTACTCCAGATCACCAAAGAATTCAGCAATGATATTAAGGATGGAATTTGGTCTAAACAAATGCAAGACCCACGGATTGCACCAGGGAAAATTAGTCAACCAAAACTACCAGCTGCATACTGATAAAGAGATCGAAGCCATGGCAGAAGGAGAGGCCTACAAATACTTGGGGATGATGCAGGCTCAGCAGTTACAGCACAAGGAAATTAAGGCCTGCCTGACCGAAAAATACCATCACAGACTCAGAAGCCTGCTGAAAGCAAAGCTGAGTGGAGGGAACACAGTTAAAGCCATAAACACCTACGCAGTCCTAGTGCTAACACACTCCTTCGGGGTCATAGATTGGACTAACACCAAGTTGGAGGATATCACGAGAAAGTGAAGGACAATGATGACCAAGAGCCGCCAACACCACCCAAAATCTGCTGTGGAGAGACTGACAATTGTCCAGAAAGAAGGGGCCTGGTAGACCTCATTGAGCAACAGAAGACAGCGATAGTTAACCTGAAGGATTACTTTCAGAAATACAGCAGCAGCAGCAATCCAGCAGACCACGAGGAAGATAGACAAGCGGTATACCTCACTCAACCTAAGCAAGGAGTCCCCCCTCCAACCACGAGGACATAATTTTGCAGAATTCTTGCTATATCCTGTGATAATCTCTGGTAAAAAGTAATGTGAGCAATGCTGGAAAGGTAGGTTTTCACAACTGGAGGATGAATAGTGTGTAAAGTATTTCTAGTAGTAGTATGCTTGTCATAAAAAAGAATTCTCAGTTAAGGATTTGCTAAGGATAATCAAATTTTTAACATATTATCTATTGATTTCTTTTTGCTTGTACAATTCATTACAGCAGTGAATTGTACAAGCAAAAAGAAATCAATAGATAATATGTTAAAAATTTGATTATCCTTAGCAAATCCTTAACTGAGAATTCTTTTTTATGACAAGCACATACTATTACTAGAAATACAGCAGTGCAACCATGCTTTCCCCATTAATTCTTGTACAATATTATATCATTGAGTGCAAAATAAACTATAATTATGTGTGTCATACAGAACGTGGAGTTATGATAAGGACTCCTACACTTTTTTCATGACATTTAAAAAATTCTGATTTGCTATTATGGTAAGGCCAAATATGTTATTTTTCTGCCCCAGTGGAGTATGGCAAAGGAGGAATTGGAGAGGGTTTCTAATCTAAGTCCTCATTATGAAATTGGCCATATGAGAGCTGATGAAAGAACCTTGGCTAAGCCATGTGAAAATTTGCTGTCAACTAAAGAGTAACTGATTGTTGGAAAAAACTACCATCTGGTGTTGTGGAAGTTGGTAGTTTGAATAAATTTAAGGAAGAATCAGACATTACTAGAGGGGGATAGACAGATGAGGTGGGTAGTTTTTTTTTGATGTGAAACATCCTTGGGGGCACCTACAAAACAAGTGAATTTGATCAGTCATTAAAAAGACATCATTCGCAGCTTCCGGCAGAGGTGCTTCCCATGTTCCCACCACTAGTCTGTGCCAAGCACTCACCAGTAGTGTTGAATAGAAAGCATTAAGCATTTTTGGTGACCAGTATGATATCTTCAGTTCCAGTGAAGCAATTTACAAAATTCAAACCCATTCATTCGAATTTCGTCAATGCATTAGAAAAACACAATTTAAAAAAAAAAAAAAAAAAAAAATACTACATGTGTACCTTGTGTGCATGAAATATGTTTTATTTTATGTGAAAACATCTTCGCTTGGAAGAGGTTAGCAAAATCCTACTTCCTGCAGTTATATTGCAGGAAGTAGGATTGCAACAATACAATATTTGTATTGTTGCATTTTTGTTACATTCCATTGTTAGGTGCTGCTATAGTAACTTTTCACATCAATAATTTTGGAAAAGGTGTTCAATGATGCTGAAGTCAAGTGCAGAGTGTTCTCGAGAATATCTAGCAAGAATGAAACAACAAAACCTAAGAAAATAAAGACGAAAGTAGCAATGAGTGTGCAAGCACAAAAAAGACTATGAAGATCGCCTAAAAGACAAACAGAAAATCAAGTGCTGGATTTAGCAGTGCCTTCAACCAGCAATGCCGCTGCTCCATCTAACAATGATATACCCGAAATGTGTATTAATTATGTACAAAGGAACATTTCTCCAATTGCGGAGCAGATGAGTTTAAATGATCAAGCATCGAGAGTTTGAGATTTATGAAAAATGATTTCTGTTCTGTATGCTACATTTGCGATCATCTCTGGTTCGAAAACGACACACAGAAACCTGTTCCTAAAGATACACTCCACTGATACACATTGCATTTCTTGATGTTGACATCGAAGGGATCCTTGCGTGTAATAGCTGTAGAGGATCACTTAAGAACAACACCATTCCAGTGCTATATAAGTCAACAGCTTTGTCTACCCAAAAATTCCATTGCATTTACTGAAGTTGGATTTAGTGACAGAGAGGCTCATATTTCCTAGCTTACTGTTCATGTAGATAAGGCACCTGAGACACACATAAGGACAATACGGCATTCTGGGTCAAGTGATTAATGTGCCTGTTTCAGTCATCATGATGGTCCATCGTTTGCCAAGGGAGACTGATGACAATCATTGTATAAACGTGCATATAAAATGCAGGAAAATACACAAGTCCAGTTATTTGATCAGGTTAGTAAGAAAGCGAGCGGTTAAAGCATGGTTTCAGTATTTGGTCGACACACCTCTCTATCGACTGTATCAAATCACGATAGATCAGTCATTCTTCAATGACAGTCACATGGAAATTAATTTGGCTAAAGCGATAATAAGCGAAACAGTTCCAATCGAGGAAAGTCTTATCGCCTAACAGCAAATGTTGCTGTGGGACGACAATAAATATCTTAGAATTGCCCCAGGATAAAGTAACATACTGCTGAGCTTACTGTTTGATGAGCATGCAGAGGAACTGTCCTATCCCAGCATTTATCTTGGACAATTCAGAATGTTCAGAGAAAATTCGCGTGCAACTCCATTCATGATGGCAACGAGCAAGCAGAGACGATCTGACCAATGTGGTATCATCTCATCATCTCCTTTACATAGCAATGAAGATAATGAGATTGAGAACAAGACTCTTTGATGGTGGATTTCAAATACATAGGTAAAGGTATTAAACTGATCTGCGAGCAAGTTCAATCCAAAGAATACGTTAACACCTGCATCGAAAACAATTTTGCCTTCCTAAGGACAATTCTAAACTTGACCTACTACTGGACTCAATGTAAGTGTGATCTATTTGCCATGATTTGCCACAGCTCAGTAAACCTGCAGTGCTCTTGACTCTGAGTGCCAATGATATTGGTTGGTTGTGCTTGCTTCAGCTATTGTTCAAGTTAGAGAATAAGGGGCATGATATTAGTGAGGGTGAGGATAATGTTGGGAATGAAGATGCTGCAACTTGTGTGATATACTTCAAGACTGTGGATGTACTTACGAACATACTGCAGTTGAAACATAGCCCATTTGGTAAAGTTTAGGTGGTCAACTTTTTCAAGTGCATAGAATTTCAACATCGCGGTAGTCCACATGCGCACATTTTGCTGTGGCTAAATAATGCTCCCAAAGACCCTTTGGGTGAGAACAAAGAAGACACCATCACATTGATCGACAAGTTAGTGTCTGTCTCCACTAGTGAGGCTTCAGGGAGCATCAAGCTTCAAACTCACAAACATATGTTCACGTGTTACAAGAAAATAATACTGGATAAACAACAGATGTGTCGATTTGAATTGTCATTCATACCTTGTTGCTTGACCGCAATATTAGTGCCCATGCATAAGGGACGCAAAGTAAAATACGGCACTCACTACAAGATGTGGCAAAATTTAGAGGATAATGATTAAGTCAACATTGATGCCTTCTTCAGGGTGAACAATGTAAACTTCTATAAATATTACCTGGATGTGTTGAGAGCTGGCATAAATCGGTCCAGGGTATTTCTAAAATGTCAACCAAGTAAGAAGTGGCCCAACCCATTCGTCTGTAACATTTTGAAATCAAACACCAACATCCAATTCATTACGGAGGAAAGTATTCCTCCGTAAAGAATTGGATGTTGGTGTTTGATTTCAAAATTTTACAGATACTCTTTATGCTCAAAAGCATCGAAATCACGAGTCAAGAGGCCACCCGGTGCTTGCTATGTCAGCCCACGTTAGAGAGCTCTGCGGCGGTAGTTTACATTCCCACCGTTTGACAGAGAGTGAGGAAGTGCAATGAAGAGATGAACGAGGAAAACCTTGCAAAGGATTTATGTGACATATGGAAAAAGAATTGGTTTGACAAACATGAGAAGAGACCACACCACATGTATCATGTTACTCTGTCATGCAACAGAGATACTATCAGAGATGGCATATGTCAAGATCTACGACAAAGATGTAGAGCTCATACTAGAACAGCGTATTTTGTATGAATTGGAACGTGTATATTCGCAAAGCGATGGAAATTTGTAAGGTGATGTGTCAAGACAATGACGACGCCAACCCTGATTAAGCATGCTGCAATGACCTGCATAGCCTTGTTATGCGACTGCAAAAGAAGACCCCTTTCGAGACTTTTATAAACATCCAGAGAGATGAATGAGGATCTAAAGCTCATCACACTCAACCGACTCAACGCAATCGCAAAGAAACGCAAAAACTTATGACCAACGAGGACTTTTGTAGCTTAATGAGAATGGCCAATGACAAGCAAAAGATTCTACTCATGCATGTAATTTGGAGTCTGTTATCTCCCAATCACAAACTGATTCAGACATTCTTGACTGGCCCAGCTGGTTGCAGCAAAACATTTGAAATTTGCCTGTTATTGAAAATATACAATAGCTTCAGCAATACGTTCAACTAGTAAGGCTGCCGCTGTGATAGACAGAATTGCTGTACACACTGCCCGCAAGATATCCACTTTGAGAAATCTGCCTCTGTCGGTGCAGGTCGCACAACACAGGCCCCTGTTTAAGTATGCCAGAGTGCTAATAACCGACAAAGTTAGTATGATCAGCGCTGAGCTGTTATTGAAAATGGATGTAAGGCTAAAACAGATAACTGGAAATGTTGAAATGAGCTTCAGTGGGCAGGACATGTTCTTAATTGGGGACTTACATCAGCTGCCTCCGGTTCGCACAACCCTGGTCACCATTGATCTACAAAATGAGTTTGCCAGGCTTGGCTACAAACAAGACAGGACAGCTTGCTTGAATTCATCTGCAATAGAAAGGAACTCTCAGTTCTCTAACTGAATTTCCAAAGCCTATGGGCGCACTACGCAGGCCTCACCGACACTGTTACACAGCAATGCCAAATCTTGCTGCTACCTGAGACCTGGTTAGACAATAACGAGTGTCAGCATCTCTAACTTCGACTGCATGGTTCAATTCGAGTGTGAAATCAAACAGACAGCTGGTGTCGCAATATACCATAACAAGATGGATGAGGTACACATCGTTATGTCATACTTAGTTGTCACCTATCGACAAACAACTGGTTCGACAGTCAGTGTTCAGCCCATTGGCGATATATGTAGAGCGGAGTGTTTGTTACCCAACAGCCAAGTCATACAATGGTTGTCTATATATCTCCTAACAGTGACATACAGGATATAACTGACTTAATTCATTTTGTTTTGTTGCTGTACTCAATTCTAGGTGCAGTGCTGTTAAAGAAAAATTTACATAAAGTATCCATGATCACAATTGACTAATTTTGCAGCTTAAAGCTTGAAGTACTGTTGATTATCCATTAAATTTTTTAGCAAAACTTATTATCTTCGTGCTCACCTCTGAGATCTGTATTGGTTAAAATTACATGAAAGGAAGGTAAAAAGGGAATAAAGGTGAACGTTCCATTACATTAATTAAATTTAAAAACATATCCCTAGGAAAAGGGAGTGCACCACCTTTTTCCTGGTTGTCATTTATAAAAATTGTATAGAAGAAATTTGCGTGTTGAAAAGCCAAGAAATGGACATGAAGCTTTCGATGTTGTCATCATCAGTTTGTGAATGACATAAGTTATGAGTGATAATTTATAGTATCGCAGTACCCAGGATGCGTCGTGTTAAACAAGCGGAAATTTGATTTGCTGCCATATTGGTGATAGGTTCGTAGGTAATCTGGTGTTTAAATAAAATTTCGTATGATCTATTTTGGTGAAACCATTCTATAGCAAGGGCCTCATACTGGAATATTTTACAATTCGATTTAAGTTTAATTAGTGTAAATGCATTATCTATTAATGGTCATGAGCGGTGATTTCAATGTTAACTTCAGACTGGAAGAAACTAAACCGTTAATTACTTTCCTGCAAGAAACATTTGATCTAACTCTAAACACTAATCCCTCAATTTCAACTACAGGATCAGGTAACTCAATCGAAGCTGTTTTCCAGACACACTTAGATAAGTTGCAATCACAAGTATACATTTCTTACTTTAGTTTCATAAATCAACTGTACCTTGTCTGCCAGCTGAAACTACGGAAATTTATGAATGACCAATAAAATATTTACAATACAAAAGCTCTTTTATTTCGTAATCAATATATACAAATCAAAATACCTAAACGAAATGCAAAGGATGTTTATATGTCTTTACATGACCTCCTAATTCATGCTTGCACAACCAAGAAATCCAAAGTGGAGTCAAGTCATTGTAGAAATGTAATATCATTCAAGGAATCACTCTTGAACATGTTTGGATTTTTTTTTCTTATTATTTCCTCTTTACAACTTTTCAGCTTACTTTTAAACTTTCCAATAAAAGTTTGTGTGCACATGTGCTTTTCAGAGAAAAAGAGACCTTCAATAAAAAAAAAATAATAATGTACACCTAATTCTGTTTTTGCACAAACTTTTTTTACACGAATTTGATTTAACACGAATTCAAAATAAATATTTCATTCTCTTTTTACACGAATCATTTTGATTTTATTTGTGGCATATTAGTATCATTTCTATATTACACGCACCAATAGATTGGATAACAGCTAGTGTGTGCGTTTTGAAACGCGTGCTTTTGCTTACCAATGTGTACGTCTAGGTATCTATGAATCATCAACGTTTTTATTGAATTTGGTGCACATTTACGGTATTCGTGCATTGTACCTTCGGAAGACATGTAGTAGTAAGCTCTATTTCAAAGTGAAAGAATCTTTAGTGAAATTTGTGCACATATAAATTTATTAATTTTGCCAATAGTCAATAAATTGTAAGTTTACAAATTTTTCATACCTTTTTTTATTAATTATAACTGAGATATTTTTCGGTAGCCCTTATATAATGTCGAATAATTCGCCTATTACCAAAATGAAAAGGAAAGCGATTTCTTTGGAACTTAAAATTCAAATTTTAGATCGTCTTGCAACTGGACAAGGGGCTACGTCTGTAGGAAGGCATTTTGGTGTACATGAAGCTACCGTAAGAACTATTAAGAAAAATGAAGCTGCAATTAGGAAGTCGGTATGTTCTGGAACAAAAGTAAGTGTTAATTCATCATCATATACAAGAGATATTGTCAAAGAAAAAATGGAAAAGGCTCTGGTAATATGGATAGAAGATCATCACAAAAAAAGAGTACCAGTAGATGGAAATGCCATCAAGCAAACAGCACTAAGAATTTACAGACAGATTAAAGAAAAGGAGACAAGCATTTCATCTCAGTTAAACAGAAAGTATGAATTTTCTGCGAGTACAGGTTGGATGACAGGGTTTCTTAAAAGGAATGCTCTTCATAATATAAAAATTAAAGGTGAAATTGCATCTGCAGATGAATCGGCTGCTAAAGTATTCCAGCAGGAACTTGCAAAAATTATTGAAGATGGAGGATACACTCCTGATCAAGTGTGGAATGCAGATGAAACTGGTTTCTTCTGGAAACGAATGCAACAGAATGTATGTAGCCAAATCGCAGAAAACTGCTGGTGGTTTTAAGGTAGCTAAGGATCGCGTGACTTTATTATTTTCCTCCAACGCTTCAGGAGATTGTATGTTGAAACCACTGCTGGTAAATCGAGCCCTAAACCCACGTTCAATGAAAGGTGTAGATATCAATAAACTGCCTGTTCACTGGATGGCAAACAAGAAGGCCTGGGTGACCACTACTATTTTTACAGAATGGTCCAACAAATGTTTCGTCCCAGAAGTCAGACGTTATATGAATTTGAAAGGTCTCGAATTTAAAGTTCTTCTGATTCTTGACAATGCACCCGGCCATCCTGTCTTGGAACACCCAAACGTACAAATTTTATTTCTGACACCTAATACTACATCTTTGATACAACCGCTAGACCAAGGTATAATTGCGGCAATTAAAACATACTACGTAAAACGAACATTCCAACACGTTTTGGACAAACTGAATGATGAAACACTAACAATCATTGATGTGTGGAAGAAATTCTCAATTATGGATTGTATCAATCAAGTTGGATTAGCGTTAACTGAATTAAAACCAGCAACTTTAAATGCGTGTTGGAAAGCGGTTTGGCCACAATGTGTAAAAAGCAAAGATCCCATCATCCCTAATACGACCGAATTTTCCAACATCATTACAATGGCACACAAAATTGGTGGAGAAGGATTCGATGATCTATCGTTTGAAGATATTGATGAATTGTTAACCGACAAAGCCCTAAGCAAAGATGAAATATTAGAGGTTGTCCTTGGGACTCCTTATCCCACAGAACGTAGGATAAGGAAGATAATGAAGAAAATGATCCTGTTCTAAATGCAGATTTAATAAAAGAAGGTCTGGAACTGGCCAGAAAATTAGGTAATCATTTTGTCAAAAATGACCCTAATGAGGAACGCGCTGGGAAGTTTCAACGTGAACTGAAGTTGTTGACAGCCTCTTACAGAGAATTATATAACGGCCTATCCAAAACACGAACACAACGATTAATAACTGAATTCGTTCGTAAAACCGGTGAAACATCAGCACCAGAGGAGACTCGTGCTGATTTTGCTCAAGAGATCACAGAAAGAATTTCATTAATAGAGGAAGAAGACGATGTCCACAACATTTCTAGTGATGGCAGTGATATTCCAGTCGTACGCAAACATATGCGCCGTTTATTATCAGAAAGTGAAAATGAATAAAATCTTGTTATGTGTAAAACAGATTTTTTTTGTTCATGAAGAATTTTTTTTCATTTCATATGCATACAAATTTATTTTAATACATTTTAATTACATATTATTACATGTGTATTTTGTTTAAATAAAATAATAAGCTTAAAACGAATATTTTTATGTGTTTTTTTTTAAATTATTTTTACTGATTTTTTTAGATCCGGAACCAATCTTCTTTTCTTCCATAAATACAATGTCTTTTTTTACACGAATTTTTTTTACACATATTTTTCAGGAACGTATCTATCGTGTAAAAACAGAATTAGGTGTATAGAGAAAGTCATTTCCAATTTCATACTTTATATGACAGCATATACTTATTGTAATCATAAGAATGTGAAGATAATTTTTTCCCCTTAAGTATTTGACTAATATTTAACAAGATGTTTTGCATTACTTACCTGTTGTATATTTCTTGAAAAATATCCTTGAAACGCCCATCATATCGTTTTAATATAGTATTTTTTGTACTCAAGTAGAGTGGCCATTTCTTCATGAGAGCATATTCAAAGCAACTGCGAGCAAAGCCCCTAATTGACTAGAAATATTAATTGATTTTAAAAATGACTGCCTATTTTTACAATATAACTACAATTTCTACAATATGAGCGCTTCTAACAAGTTTTTGGCTCACAATATAAATAAATACAATACTAAATTACAAACATTTAAACCAATAATTTCACAAAAGAAGAGAACCTTGATGTAATGAAAATAACTTTTTTTTTTTTTTCCCCCCCTGAAAGGATCTGGGAAGCAAATTCATGAGGATATGATAGAGGCATTACGTGATGAATGATCAAAATAAAATACAACCAAATATTGAGTTATTAGATTCAAAAGGGATCACAGAATCACTAAAGATGAATCCATATTTAGATGACCTGCGACCTGTTTTCTGTTGTTGACACAGAAAACACTGATGTTTATGATTTCATATTGAATGATCATCTAACTTCATTACAAAATATAGCTACGACACTAAACATATCCCTGTGAATGAATCAATCATACTATCCATAGAGAATTGAGCATGAAAGAAAAATTCAACTTCACCAAAAGATTTCAATATCTTCCAGTCGGAAGCAGGAGAGGGTGACCTATGCAAAGACAAATCTTAAAAAACTTACTCAAGTTGTATTTGTTATTGTTAATAAGAGCTTTACGAAGAAAGGGCAACTAAAGGACATAATGTGCCAAACAAAGGTTGTAAGTAACAAGCTTTAAAAATCAGGTATAGGATTGCACTGGTTATAGTTTCAAATCGTATCACTGAATCAAATCACTTTCAGGAAGGTAAACATTCAATGAATGTCAGAACTTTCATTCAAGATTTGTTTCAAGGTAGGAACAGTTTGTGCTGTTACTCTCAACTGAACTCTGCTGTAAAGAGGGCATCAATAATGATATGTCAGACTAGAATCTGAGTACTACGGTAAAGGTAAAATGTGGGTTTGAGGCAGTAAGGAGATAAGAGTGAGTAATGAGTATGTGGCATATCAGAATTGTTGCAAGGGCAACCTCTTCTTTTCTAGTTGAGCAGAAACTGGATGGACAGGATCAAAGGTCTGGTTTAATCTGTGGAAGTTTTCTACCATCTTTAGATTGCCAGAAATATGGTATTGAGAGAATCAGTGAAAATGATGCTGTGGGGTAACTGGGCCGAATTGACTCCAGGCCACTCGTTAATAAGGAGGCAGTTCAGTGCATAATGGAAACCAGCACAACCAACATCAGTTTTAGAGCCACCTACATATAAGAATCACATTGGGCAGTAAGAGCATTATGAAGCTACTTAATGCTTTGTTGTGAGAAAATGACTTTTCCACATTTGTGAAAGGTTAAGCTGTATAATGGGGAAGAGAAGAGCTGTGGAGGAATGAAAGAACAGTTAGCAGTGGTGGCTAATTTAGAAAGATCAAGCTACCCGTTTTGAGCAATGAGTGAATACATATACCAGCTGGTTGATTTATTAATGGATAAACGGTATAAAGATATTTTCTGAGCGAGGTGCAAATATGTAATTCCAAGTTAGGTGAGCCACTTTATTCTTAATATTAATGGCATAGTTCAAAAGAAGTCTAATATCGAAGATAATGTGGTGGATCATGAACATCTGCATAGAGACTATGAACAGGGGATGAATGATATGTGTCTAGAGAAATGCATAAGGCAATGTGATGGATGGGGTTCAATCACTTTAAGACACTAGATTTGGCAGAGTTATCGAATGGAGATGTGTGGTTGTAATTGTATTATTGAGTGATATAAGTTGGAGAAGAGTAGGGTGAAGAAGGGTGCTATTTCCCCACATTGTGATGTAATTAGCACCCCACAATGTGGGAAATTACAAACTCAGGATTTTTAATTTTTTTAAACAATTTTTCAAAGATTCAAATAACTTTATCAACCAACTGGTGACCATGGATGAAACTTGGATTCATTATAATAATCCACTACTCTGTACAAATCTGAAATCTTACCACGGAACACCGTTCCCACATCTGGGGTGGTACTCGCAAATCCTCTCTCAAGCTTCTAGACTACTCCTTTCAAAACAAGGTGCAGTCAGGTTAATCAATGACAGTTCTCTTACAAACTCTCCATGCTTTCTATCTCATAGGCATTCGGTTTCTGCTACATATCTTTTCTACAGGCACTGTTCTTCTGAATTGAAAACTGTAACCCCCTCATTCTCTTTCAAACTAGTCCAACATGTGTCACAACGTTCAGCATCAATTCTCTATCCAACTCCAAACTGACAGAACCAACTTTTCCACTCCTTCAATCATCCTTTCTACTACTTTTTTTTGGAAACCTTCCTTCACATGTATTTTCTGAAAATTATGATCTACAAAAATTCCAAGTTTAATGTCAACAAGCATCTTCTGTCTCCTGAAACTACATCCCATACACAGTTAAGTATTATAGGTACTAATACCTTACATGTTGGGGTTTTCATAAAAATAAAAAAAAAATAAAAAACTCAAACAATATAAAAAAGTTAAGAATTTTTATAGCATTATATAATGTGAGACAATCACCTCTTCTCTGTAAAGGGAACAGCTTTACAGAGAAATTTTGTAGATCATAATTTTCAGAAAATACATGTGATTTTTTCCATATCAACTACCTTGACTTTGGGCCTACCCTAATAGTGCGTTACTTGAGGATTACTGCTACCCAAATGCAACACCTTGGATTCATCAACATTAAATGTTAACTGTCATTTTTCAGTCCATCTGCCTAATTCATCCAGGTCTTGTTGACGTAGCATATATTGATTACTGTTATCACATACCCTGCCCAATTTTTTTAATATGAAAACTTAGATATCAAACTTTAATTCTTACACCAATATCATTAATAAATATTAAAAAGAGTAAGAGAGCTACACTAAATCCAGAGGTACCCTAGCCATGCCTTTAGTACACAGAGCAGTGGCCATTTTTGACTAAGCTTTTTCTTCTATCACTTACCGAACCCTTTATCCCTAAGCAGAAGCTCAGTTAGTAATGCCACACTGCTTCAATTTATACAATCATTCATTCATATTGAACAGTATCAAAAGCTTCAATGAAAGCTAAGTACAGGTAGTTCCCAATTTTACGAATTAATTCGTTCCTAGTGCACGCTTTGTAAAGTGGGAATGTACTTCACATAGATGTAATGTTAAAAACAGGGGTAAGTTCTCAATAATGAAATTTGACCATAGTAATGCAAAATAAATGTAAACAAAACAACAGTTTACACTTAAACAATGATTTATCCAAAACAGTCTTTAAAATCAAGCAAATTACAATAATAAAGAAATTATTTATGTCATACAAATGTTAAAGAATATTTATTCATCATCATCGACTAAATGCATACTTGTCGTTGATGGTTCTTTAACAGTCACTCCGGCCGCCTATTTACTTATGGTCTCATTTTGCTTCCAATGTTATTCCTCTTCACTGTTTCTTTTTATTAACATCACTCTGCGTATAATTACGTCATTTTGGCATGCTGTACAGTATTAATAAGGAGGATACGTTTAAAATTAGACAAGACAGCAAAAATGAAGAGCAACACAAATATGTTTTGTAATGTCAAAATGGTAACAACTGTATTTTATTGTGATTCAGTGAGACCCCCTCATCTGCCTGAATTGCACACACAATAGGACTGGATTGTAAAGCTACGTGAGTGGTTTGAAATGCTGTATTTATGAATATTTATCATTTATTTATTGCAATTAATGTTCATATTTATCTCTAATGTTCAATTTATTAGAGATTAGCCTGACTTTAAATCCCCCTTGGCATAGGCACACCACAAATATTGCTTCCTCTGCATCCTAAATAAATCTTAAATCTGCCCTATAATGGAATATTGTTCTCACAGTGTTGGAAACACTGTGAGAACAATATTCTACCTTTTACCCTTCCAGTAGAATGTCTGTGAATGTTTCCTGCAACAAGATTTCTCCTGTCAGCATGTGAATACTTAAGATCAATTTTCCTTTTTAGAACTATATTATTCTTTCACAGGTAAGTAGCTAATCACACTATAGTTATGATTATTCTATTACAATAAATTTTACATAAAAAAGCTGGCATAATTTTTCCACACTGAATCATTTAGATTATAATACTTTTTCAAGTTTGGACAATCCTAACATTAACTACATTGTATCGGTCCTTGAGGCTATTGCAGACATTCTCTCAGATATACCAGACAAGATGTGCTTGCTACTCAGAGTCTAAAACGCTTATGGAACTGATATTCGGGTGACATTCAAGTCAAGTGTACCTAATTTAGGCGAAGTTCAAACTCTCTGTGACAGCTAGTAATCCGGGGTATAACCCCCATGTGCAAGCGCACTGTGGGTAACCACCCAGGTGTGAACCAATGTAAGCAGGGGTCGAGGTGTGGCGCCCAAACCACATGGAGGAATGCTGCCCTCTGTGTTACCAGGCAATACTAGGTGGTAGATGACTCTCATCAACTGGTGCAATACCACTACTTTGCTTATTGGCGGCTGGAAGTGGTGGAACCCATGTTTAGTCTCCAGAACAAAGTTCCAGTCAACTCTCCCCCATCTATTCCATCATGCAGTATGATTGATGTCCTTTGAGGTTATGATGAACACCTTGGTGAGATCCAAACTTCCAATTCGAGGGTACAGCTCTAAAACGGTGTTCGCAGGCCAGTCGCTAGTTAGTACACCAGACTGAACCTATTGGTAACTCTCTAGGAGGCTTCCGCATCAGTTAGTGTATAATCTTGCTACCTCTACTCTGTCAGGTAGTGACTGGAGGGAGTCCAAGTAGTGAGTATGCGGGGGGGGGGCATTGTCGAGGCCACGTTATTTGATGGATCTGGGTATATTCTTACCATGTGTACGCCATATACAAAAATTTCATTACTTCATACAGCATATCCTCCCACTTTTTCTTACACCATGAATTGTCAAACTAATAGAGCAAGCTTATCTGTGAAAAGATCTAAACCTCCCAAACACTTCCTATTTCATTTCACAAATATACCTTGTCTCACTTCTAATCTCAACTATGTTCATTTCCACTTCCAGTCTGCCAAGCCCCATGTACTTTTTCTAACAGAATCTCAGTTATCGGTAGATTCAACCACTACACATTTCAGTTGCCCAAATTATTTGCTGTATGATTACTTTTGCCTCAAAGGCAGTACTTGAGTATATGTCCGTTCCGATATTCGCTGTCAGAGACTTGGTAATTTGGAATCTCCTCTTTTTGATCTTCTCTGTCTTAAAATCTCTTTACCTCATTGTGTCAAATTCATCTGTTGTTTCTACAGTTCTTCCAACTCCACTAATCACTGGGAATTCTTCGACTTCCTCTATTTGCAACTTGACTTTCTCCAGTCCAACTTTCCTAACAGCGAGGTAATTTTCCTTGGCGATTTTAATGTTCACAACTCCAGCTAGCTTTCATTTTCTAGTCACACTGACCAGCTGGTCGTGATGCTGAGGCTTTTGCAATTACCAGTGACCTCGCAGAGATTGTTCATTTATCTACCAGAATACCGGACAATCCTAACCATACAGCCAACATGCTCGATCTTTTTCTCACAAACAACCCTTCGAGTCCATTAGGCACCTCAGACCAGAACTTGGTGATTGTCTCTTCTGCAACGGAGCCTTTATCTCATGGCTATTCCCAACCTAGTGTTGTTTGGCATTACAAGAATGCATAATGGGATAACCTGCAAGATTTCTTTTCCTAGTTCGGATTACTGTTTCAAAACTTCTGAGGTCAATGTTTGCTCAGATAGTCTCAGTGAAATTATTCTTGTAGGAATGGAATCCTTTATTCCATACTACTCCACTTTAAAATCTCGTTCCTTTATCTAAATCTTGGTTTCCAATAAATGTGCCAAGGCTGTTCAAGAGAAAAACGTTGCATATCGTAATCGGCTTGTTTCCAATTCTTCAGTTTCATTTTCTCACTGCACCACAGCTCGCAACAATTGTAAAGCAGCTACTGTTCAGTCCAAACTAGATTTCGAACAGGCTAAGAGTAGAAAACTTGCTTCTTGCCCTAATGGTAGCCGAGCATTCTGGTCTCGTGCCAAAGCTATTGGCTTCAACTTTTGCCCATCTCTGCTCCAACCTCTGTCAAATCCAGATGGTTCTATTGTCACTTCAGCCAAGAATAAAGCTGATCTGCTAGCATCCCATTTTTCTTCCAACTCATGTATTAGTCTTGGTAAAACCTCTCCTACCATTCCCAGCACACTCCATTCAATGCCTCCTGTGTTGTTCCGTCATAAGGATGTCAGAAGGATTTTGACAAATCTTGATGCTAAGAAAGCTCCAGGTCCTGATGGTATATCTCCACTTGTTCTCAAAACCTGCACTCCTGAACTTAGTCCTGTTCTTTGCCGCCTTTTTCCACTTTTTTATTCCAAAGGTGTTTTTCCTTTTACTTGGAAATTTGCTCATATCCAGCCAGTTCCCAAAAAGATGACAAATCCCTCCCATCCTATTATTGTCCCATTGCAATTACTTCTACTCTTTCTAAGGTAAAGTAATGGAGAAATCAATTAGCCGCCAACTCTTAAACTATCTAGAAACCTTCCATCTGATCAACGATCTCCAGTATGGATTCTGCCAGTGTCGATCCACAGGTGATGTTATGTTACTTATTTATGGACAGATTCAATGGAAAGTGTGGTGAAACACAAGTAGTTGCTCTTGACATTTCAAAGGCTTTCGGTCGTGTTTGGCATAAAGGTCTTTTAAACAAACTTCCATCTTATGGTTTGCCAACTGTTTTTTGTAATTGGTTATCCAGTTTTCTGTCTGCCCACTCACTGAGGGTGATGGTAGATGGCTCTATCTTCTAACTTATCCACTAATGCTGGTGTTCCCCAAGGTTCAGTTCTTTCCCCACTCTTTTCCTCTTGTATATTAATGACCTTCTTCTGTTGACTGGAAATCCTATCCATAGTTTTGTTGATGATAGCATATTGTATTCCACTTTCCAGTTTGAGAAACCTTGTCCTGCTCAATCAGCTTCAACTTCTCGAATATCTGCTACCAATTCCTTAAATGCCGATCTCCAGGTAATTCTCCAGTGGGGCAAAGATAACTTAGTTGATTTCAACCCTTCTAAAACTCGGTCTTGTATTATATCTCGCTAAAAGGATTCTTCTGCTCCTATGCTATCTTTGGTGACACTCCAATTTCTAAGCAAAATGATATATCTCTTTTGGGGATTACCCTGACTTGTAATCTCTCTTGGCACAAGCACATTACAAATATTGCTTCCCGTGCATCTAAAAAACTTGGTTTTCTCTTTTGCTCTCGCTGTGACTTTTCTTCCAAACAGCTGCTCACTCTGTATAAATAGCAAATCCGCCCTACCATGGAATATTGTTTCCACATCTGGGGCAGTGGCCCCCCAAATCCTCTCTCAGGATTCTAGATTCCATTCAGAAGAGGGCAGTTAAGTTAATTAATGACTCGTCTCTAACAGACTCTCTCTCTCTCTCTCCACTTTCTGTTTCATAGATGTTCTGTTTCTGCTGCATGCCGTTTCTACAGATACTTCCACAGGCACTGTTCTTCTGAATTGGCTTCTATAATTCCTGCTCTCTCTCTCTCTTTCAAAATAGTCTGAACACATGCTGCCATCAGCCAACATCCATTTACTGTCCAATTTCAAACTCACAGAAACAACTTTTCATGTTCCTCATTTATTCATTCAACTGCTGTTTTCCGGAACAACCTTCCTGTATACATATTTCCATGGAAATTAGTCTACAGAAGTGTTCAAGTCTAATGTCTTCTCGATCTCTAGCCCATGCACGGTATTAAGTACAGTACTATAGGTTCTAATACCTCGTGTTTGGGATTTGCGTAAAAAAAAAAAGAAAAAAAAAAAAATACGGTAAAAGCTTCATTATCTGGAATCGGTAGGTAACAGATTCTTCAAGGTATCTGATTACTATATGCATAAGTTTTAACAGTCATTTTCAAAGGACATCGAAATATTTGCAAATAAACATATGATAACAAGTTTTCAAGCATATACAGTGGCAGCTATTTTCTGTTTGCCACACGTGTTCAAACTGCTTTGAAAGAAAGAGTATGAATTATAGAAGCCAAATTTGAACAACAGTGCCCACAGAAATATCTATAGAAAAGGCATGTAGCAAAAAGAGAACATCTGTGAGACAGAGTGGAGAGACTCTGTTACAGATGAGTCATTAATTAATCTAACTGCTCTCTTTTGAATGGAATCTATAAGCTTGAGATTTGGGGTCAACAATATTCCATGGTAGGGCAGATTTGCGATTTGTACAGAGTGAACAGCTGTTTGGAAGAAAAGTAATTCTGAGAGTGAAAGAGAAAACCCAGATTATTTAAGATGTACAGGAAGCAATATTTGTGATGTGCTTATGCCAAGAGAGGTTAGAAGTCAGGGTAATCCCCAAAAGAGATATAAGATCATGTCTAGAAATTGGAGTGTCACTGAAGATAAGCAAAGGAGAAGACGATTCCTTTTTTGCGAGAATATAAGACAAGACTGAAATCAACTAAGTTATCTTTGCCCCACTGGAGACTGGCATTAATGAATCGGTAGTGGATATTCAAGAAGGTGAAGCTGTTTAAGTAGGATAAAGTTTCTCAAACTGGAAGGTGGAGTGCAATGTGCTATCATCAGCAAAACTATGGATAGGATTTCCAGTCAATGGAAGAAGGTCATTAATATACAAGAGTTAGAGAGTGGGAGAAAGAACTGAACCTCAGGGAACACCAGCATTAGTGATGAAGTAAGAAGACAGAGTCAGCTACCATCACCTGCAGTGAGTGGTTAGAGAAAAAACTGGATACACAATTACAAAAAACAGTTGGCAAATCATAAGATGGAGGCTTATTGAGAAGACCTTTATGCCAAGCGTGATCAAAAACCTTTAAAATATCAAGAGCAACTGCTTGAGTTTTACCAAACTTTTCTATTCAATTTGTCCATAGATGAGTAAAAAGCCAGATTATCATCAGTGGATCGACACTCACGGAATCCAGACTGGCAATCGTTGATCAGATGGATTGTTTCTAGATAGTTTTGAGAGTTGGCGATTAATTGATTTCTCCATTAGTTTAGAAAGAGTAGAAGTAATTGCAATGAGAAGATCATTGGATCGGAGGGATTTGTCACCAAGATCATTAATACATGAGTTGGAAGGAAAATAGGATGCTAGCAGTTAAGCTTTATCCTTGGCTGAAGTGGCAATAGAACAATCTGATTTTGGCAGATGTGGGAACAGAGATGGGCAAAAGATGTGGCAAATAGCTTTGGCAAGAGGCCAGAATGCTTGGCTACCATTTGGACAAGAATTAAGGTTTCAACTCTTAGCCTGTTGAAAATCAAGTTTGCACTGATTAGAGGACCACCCACCTTTATCATGTACTTAGAAGGTTCATTTGTGAGAAAAAGATCAAGCATGTTGGTTGTGTGGTTAGGATTGTCTGGTATTCTGGTAGGTAAATGAACAATCTGTGCATGGCATTAGCATGTGGAAAAGCTTCAGCATCTCAACCAGCTGACTCCGTGTGACTAGAAAATGGACGCCAGCTGGAGTTGTGAATATTAAAATCACCAAGGAAAATTACCTCACTGTTAGAAAAGTTGGACTGGAGAAAGTCAAGTTTTTAAGAGAGGAAGTCAAAGAGTTCCAAGTGATTAGTGGAGTTGGAGAACGATAGAGGCAATAAATGAATTTGACAGAATGTGGTAGAAAGATTTTAAGCCAGAGAAGATTCCAAATGATTAAGTCTCTGACAGGGAATATTAGAAAGGACATATGCACAAGTACCACCTTTGAAGTGAAGCAGTTATACAGCGAATAATTCAGACAACTGAAATGAGTGGATGAATCAGCCGATAACTGGGATTTTGTTAGAAAAAGTACATAGGGTTTGGCAGACTGTAAGTTGAAATGGACATCACTGAGACCACTTATTTTTGTGAAATGACTGAGGAAGTGTTTGGGGGATTTAGATCTTTTCACAGATAAGTTTGCTTTATCAGATTGATAATTCATGGTGTACACAATAGTAAGAAAAAGTGTGTGGTGGGTAATGCTGAATGAAGTAATGAAAAGCTTTGGATGTAGCACACACATGGTAAGAATATACTCAGATCCTTGACGTAACATGGCCTCGACAATGCCCCCCACATACACACTAATTGGACTTCTTCCAGAGTAGAAGCAACAAGATTAATACACTAGTTGATCTGGAAGCCTCCTAGAGAGTTACCAATAGGTTCGGTCCAGTGAAATAACTAGTGGGAAACCTGTTAATACCATTTTAGAGCTGTATCAGGAAGATTGGATCTTAAGATGATGTCCATCATAACCTCAAAAGACATCAATCATACTGCATGACGGAAGAGGTAGGGGAAGGTTTACCGGAGTTTGGCCTGGAGACTAAACATGGGATCCACCACTTCAAGCCTCCAATAAGCAAAGTGGTGGTATTGCACTGGTTGATGAGTCGTGTACCACCTAGTATTCCCTGGTAACACAAAGGGGCAGCATTCCTCCGTGTGGTGTGGGCGCCACACCTTGACCCCCGCTTACATTGGTTCGCACCTGGGTGGTCAAACCAATGTGCTAGGCGTTGTATTCAGGACTTCCTCATGGGGGTTATACCCAGGGTTACTAACAGTTGCATCATCGTGAAGATGCAAGCAGAGGATTTGGCTGTCACAGACTGACCGGACTTTGCTGAATTCGGGTGACACTTGACTTGAGTGTCACCTGAATATCAGTTCCATCAATGTTTTAGACTCCCAGGTAGCAAGCAAAGCCTGGCATATCTAAGAGAACTTTGGCTGTACTACTCAGACTTTGGTCCTTGAGGGTGTCTGCGACACCTTCAAGGACCAAAATCCGAGTAGTACAGATTAAAGCACCCAATAAACTATTTTTGTTATCCATATGGTATAAGAGCAGCTAATTTCAAAAATTAATATCAGCTGATTGTGAATTTTTGCAGGTAACTGAATGTAGTGCTATAATGGGAGGATAGGATAAGTGTCACTGAGCTTTCCATATGTCTAGATATCGGATAAATGGACTTTTATTGTGTTATGCTACATGTCTAATATCATATATGATAACATTTTTAATTTTAATTCTTTTACTTTTAAATGGAAAAATGTTAAGTACAAAATCTGGATGCATGCAAACATCACTGAAACATAATATCTATTCTCAAAAAAAAAGTTGTTATAAAAATATAACTTTTAAAATAAGAAAAAAAAATTACAATTACCTCTTCTGTATTATACATGCCCATTGTTACCCCACCCATATCTCTGAATTCATACACCTCAGTTCTCTCTGGTGCACCTCCATCAGCAGGAGTGAAAACGAGCTCTATTTTCCCGGGCTTGCTAATTACAATATCTGTAGCTTTGTACTAAAGAGAAAATGCACAAAATCAACTGGTATCAGAATGAATAGTGCTTATTAAAGCAGATGACTATATATAAACTACAGACATATATACAGTAATCACATGGCAAATAAAACAAGCTAGGCAATGTATTATGCACTGCATTATATTTTAGGTGTGTTTCAAAGGGGTTGTGAATGGTATGCCAAATCTCTGACATTGAGATGATGGGGAGTGAGGAGGGAGGAGAGAAGTAGCGAAGGGAATCCTGCAACTTTTCTCTTTTGTAAAAATACAATTTTACATTATTTTGTAATGAAAAAATGAATTTCATTAATTTACATATAAATACATATTATTTATTACAAAAAAAAAAAAAAAAAATTAATACCAGGATTTGTTTTTGCAATAATTATTTATTTTTACAGGTTTCTTTCTGCTTCAGTACCCCATCAACACTACTTACAACACTGTAGTACACGAAACAGTGTAACCTCGATATACTGCAGTTTCGGATAGACTGTGGGTATGTGTTCAAGTCCCGAAGATAATCTAAAAACTATACCTTATGCCAAAATACTAATTTTTCAACAGAAAAACTTCCATGCCTCTTACTGGAACTAGCTATTGAAGAGGGTTCCAAAGTATGGGGCACCCACCCTTACTTCCTTCCCCCCATGGTGGGGTGCAAACGAAAATGCATTTATCTGTATGTTCCATGTAATTTACTGTATGGTCTGCTTACAATTCAAACATTCAACGTAAAGAAGGCAGACACAGTGAGGGAAGTATAATTATGTAAAGCTCGGAAACTACTGAGCTAATGTATTCTCTACCTGTGGTCTATTCAGTTATTATCCAAGAGTAATTATTGTAGATGCACAGTTTCTCTTCTGCCTTCCTTAACTGGAGATGTAATAAAAAGAGGAATGGATTTAGGATATTAGGGATCCTAAGGTGCAAAGCCAATAGGTGAGTCACTACAGGTATCTTCTCAAGAGATATCCCTACTAGTGCCTCATGCACTTGTACATGAATCTGCTTCTGAATACAAAAAATACATCAATGAAAACACTAACTGCACATGGGATACTTGCAAAAGTAAATTATAATGTAGATGTTAATGTGGTTGCCCCTGGCATTGATGTTACATTGTAGTAGTGCTGTATAAATATTAAACAGATTTGTAAATTATACCTTCTTAAAAAACACCATACTATATTATTGCCTCAAAACGGAAAGGAAGTTTTAATTTTTCTTTATCACTCTATGACCTGTAGAAATGAAGACAAAATTGGGAGAGGTGGCAAACTCAGATACAAGTTATGAAATTTAGTGCAAAGATCTTTTAGAAAATTCTAAATAAGTTCTGAAAAAGATTGGAGGTCTGTCCAAATTTATAGCAACATATCTGTATGATGGAACTGGAGGGAATTATGTATATCAAGAATTGTACCTCCTTGGACCAACAGAACCTGCTAAACACCTGTGTGCCAATCTGACTTTTCCTTATTGTGTAATGCCCAAACATCTAAAAACATACTTCATTTATATACATCGATGAGCCAAAACATTATGACCACCTACCTAATATGATGTTGGTCCTCCACGTGCAGCCAAAACAGCTCATACCCAGCGAGGCATGAATGCAAAAAAAGATTTCTAAATGTGTCTTGTGGTATCTGGCACCAACACGTAACCAGCAGGTCCTTTAACTCCTGTAAGGTCCATGGTTGAGACACCGCAGATCAGAGTTGCTGTTCCAACACAAACCACAGATGCTCGATGGGATTGATGTCTGGGGAATTTGGAGGCCAGGGCAATACCTGGAAGTCTTCCTCATGTTCCACGAACCAGTCTCGAACAATCCGGCGGTGTGGCATGGTGCATTATCCTGCTGAAAGATGGCACTGCCAAAGGGGAAGACCATTGCCATGAAATGGTGTACCTGGTCAGCAATGATGTTTAGGTAGGTGGTAAACGCCAGAGTGTCCGGCACATGGATGACTGGACCCAGGGTATCCTAGCAGAACATTGCCCAAAGCATGACACTGCTGCCACCGGCTTGGTTTCATCCCACGGTGCATCCAGGCGCCATCACTTCCCCAGGTAAATGATGCACACATACCCGGCTGTCCACATGGTGCAACAGGAAATTCATCAGACTAGACGATCTTCTTGCAATCACTCAAGGTCCAGTTTCGATGCTCGTGTGCCCACTCTAAGTGCTGTCGCCAGTGAACCACGGTTAGCATGGGCACTCGGAGTGGCCTGTGGCTACGCAGCTCCATTTTCAGCAGAGTTTGATGTACTGTGTTGTTGTTGTTGTTGTTATTATTTGGTTTTTAGGAGCATTAGCAACTAAGGCCATATTGCTCCATAATATGCGGTGGTCATTCCCCGACCTTTCCGCATCCTCCGTATTTGGTGGTGACGGGCTCGAACCCCGGTCTAATCAAGAAGCGTGTGCTACACACTGCTGCTCCTTCCTACCTGGCTATGGAGGCGCCGTACTGTGTTGTGACACGTTACTCTCGTCACCAGCATTCCAATTACCAGCGAGTTGTGCCACAGTTGCCACATACCATCCGGGAGAGCCTTTGCTCACCTCGAGCATCAATGAGCCGTGGTCGTCCAACACCTCGCCGGCGGTTCATGATCCCCCCTCCCCCGACCACTTTTGGTAGATACTAATTGCGGCTAACCGCGAGCACCCCACCAGCCGTGCCGTTTCGGATATGCTCTGACCCAGTCATCTGGCCATTACAATTTGGCCTTTGCCAAATTCACTTAAGTCGGCTGCCTTTCCTATCTGAAGAACAAGAGTAACACTGATTAACGGAGATAAGTATCAGGCGTTTTTTATATCGTGTCCCGACCTTCGCAGTAGTTCACCTGCAGTTGCTTCGATTTGATTAACGACTCATGGTCATAATGTTTTGGCTCATCAGTGTATAGAGAACTAGAAATTTTATGGAAGGGGAAGGAGAAGCAGAAAATTTGTCTACTAGGAATTCAGATGTTACATGCAGACAGATGGTGTGTAACACCAACTCCTAGTTGAGGTATTATACCCCATTTTATGCACAACTAGGAGTTGAGGTGGTACATGCAGACAGATAGTGCTCTTCATGGGCTAATGTCCATGAAGCAAATTGCCCATTAATAACCACTCCTGTCGTCTCCCACTCAACCATCCCTTTACCCAGAGCCAGTAGCACTGCACTCCTATGTGCTGCTAGTAAGCAAAATATAATATGCCACCCTAAATGTTGAATACTGATAAGTGTTAACCAATCAGAAAACAATATTTAAAAAAATGTTGGCACCCTCTTCAACTGCCGCCCGTAAGCGACGCTTATCTCGCCTACCCACTGGCGGCGGCCCTGTCCAGAGCAGTCTTTTATGTGCAACAGTATCAAAAGCTTTCCTGAAATCCAAATATATATCAAATTATCTTTTCATTCAGTTCCTTCGTTACTGCATTATAATATCTAATCAGATTGGTCATACGAGATCACCCCCTTAACAAATCCATGCTGTGACTGCAGTGTATAAACACATTCCTCTCTAGATGATCCTGCATTATTTCTTTAATCAGACACTCCATTATTTTACTCGGAACGAAAGTTAAGCAAATAAGTCTGCAATTTCTCATCACCCATTGATCCCCTTTTGTAAAATGGGGATACATTTGCATATCTTCAGCTCATAGGGATTTCTCCTGAATCCAAAAGATGTTCTCATAATTATGGCTAAGCATTTGCTTACTTACTCTGCTGCCTCCCTTAATATAATTGTATAGATCCCATCCACCCCAGAACATTTTTTATGGTGAGCTTCAACAATCCCTCTTCCACTCTCCTCTCAGTTATCACAAAACCATTTAGCTTCCTTTTAGATTCTGATGAACTTTTGGAATCCCCCCCCACAATAAAGAACTTCTCATGCATGAATGTAGATGCAGAATACCTATTCAGTTTGTCAGCAACCTGGGCAGGATCTAAGTGAACCAATGTGATTCAACCCCTTCTTTCTACTGTTAATATAAGTAAAGAAGTCTTTGTTGCATTTCTTGGCATTCTTTGCCAGAGCCTCTCATAATCAGCCTTAGCTTGCCTAACTTCCTTTGCGACTTGATTACAGACTAGTTTATATTTACATAGGCTCCTGTATCACCATATATCTGGTGTCTGTGCAACACTATCACGAATAATTATATCAAAGTTTAACGAGATATTTTTAGAAAGACATTTAGAGAGCATGCCATACACTGTTAAAGATGAAATCATTAATATTTAAAAGTTATGACAATTGATGGGGAAATCAAACGTTGGCTCTCTATGGGTCTTCTTTAATGGATTTTAGGGTGGATCAAAAACATTTGAAAACTTACAACTCAGTTATGTGATAAGGATTATACATTTAAGCAAAAGTGCTGGCAGAAAACTCAGATATCTGGTGCAGGTATGGAACACTAAAGGCAGAAAGAGCTTGTTCAAAATAAGGTTATAATTCTAGGCGATTCAATTGTTAAGAGAAATTGAAATTTTTTTTTTTTAACAAGGATGTGAAAAAGTATCAGGCTGTGTTTGCAATGAGCAAAAGTTACGAAAACATATGTGTCATCTTTTAAGGGTATAAAGTGATATTTTTATACAGGCATTTACTAATGACACAAAAAAAGCAACATTGGCCCTCAGTGAGTCTTCTTTAATGGAGTTTAGAGTGGATTAAAAATATTTGAAAACTTACAACTAATTTAGTTACAATATGCGATAAGGATTATACATCTAAGCAAAAGTGCTGGGGACACACTCACAAGCATCTAGCTGCAGGTATGGAACACTAAAGGTAGAAAGAGCCTTTTCCAAATGAGGCTATAATTCTAGGTGATTCAATTGTTACAGAAGTGGAAAATATGTTGTTTAACAAGGATTGGTGAAAAAGCATTAGGCTGTGTTTACCATTAGCAAAATTTAACAGAAACATATAATAATTCTCTCTTTTAATGGTATAAAAGGGATATTATTATGAGGGTGGTTCAATAAAGAATCGCCCTAACCTAGCTGCAGAGGTGATAGCCTGTTAATCTTGGCACAGGTTTTAGTCCTTCTCTACACAGCCACCGGGCAGATTTACACACTGTTCCCATTGATGGATGAGGCTACGAATACCGTTTTTGTAGAAGCGAGGTTGGTCTTTGAACCATGACTCCGTTGCAGAAATGAGTGTCTCGTCATCGGGGAAGTGAGTCCCCCGAAGAAATTATTTGAGGGAAGAAGAAGTCCGCTGGGGCAGTAGTTCATATCCACAAGTGGCCGCTTGTGTTGTTGCACAAGCGACCGCTTGTTGCAATTTCAGAAGTGTTAACTGGAGCATTGTCTTGAAGCATTCTCACTTAAATTGCATTCTTAATCTCTCTATTTCTTATTTAGCCTCATTATTTCTGCATTAAATAACAAAACTTTCTCAATAACAGAAAAATCAAAACAATGACACCTTGAATCCCGAAGGTGCAGTTATTCTGAAAGTCTACTGTATCAATATTACAATTACATTCAAAATTGTAACCCTTTCTATTTTTTGTTCCACCAACAGCATGGTCTGATGATGGGTATCGGTAAGAGTAAGATACCTGAAACATTACCTTAATGTATAGTAGTTTAGGCGAATAGCTTAATAAACTATATTATTAATTTCATGTGGTATAAGAGTGGTATTAATTATAGTAATAAACATAAGTTATTTTTTCCCCATATTTTTCTTTTCATAAACCTTGAGAATTGGTGGCTATGAATATACCAATATGTTCTTCTTTGTATATTCATAGCTACCAATAAATGATACACTTGTGTGTGTGTATGAGAGAGAGAGAGAGAGAGAGAGAGAGAGAGAGAGAGAGAGGGGGGGGGGGCTATTCAGCAATACAGAACACACAAATTTAATAGCAAGATGGATCGTCCCTGCCCCTGGGCAAAGAATGCTAAAAAATTTTCATTATCCAAAAATGTTAAAATATTATCTTGATTTCAGACATTATCAATTCAGTGGATCCGAGTCAATAAAAATACCTGGATGCAGTTTATAAAAAGAGTTAACGGAAAAACACTTGTATGAAAGGTAAGTTGACAGTAGGAGTAATTAAAGTATGGTGTTATAAAATACGAAACATTTAAAAATACTTGCATTATTGTAAAAGTGATATACATTATCTTAGATATTTGACAAAGTATTAATTACAATTGTAGATAAATAATAAAATAATAATAAAAAACCTAAATAACTAAAATGTGTGTGTGTGTGCACGTATAAAATGTCTAACTATAATGTACCTTCACTAATTCAACAGCACTTTTAGCAATACAAGTAACAGTTCACTATTTAGCTTACCTGATCACCATGAGCATGTCTTCCTATCACAATTGGTTTTGTCCATCCTGGAACTAAGCGTGGAATATTTTTGCATATTATTGGCTCTCTGAAAACTGTTCCACCAAGGATATTTCTGATTGTTCCATTTGGGCTGGGCCACATTTTTTTCAGTTTGAATTCTAAATGGGTTAAAGGTAACATACAATTAATAACAACAAAATGAATTTAAAATGAAGAATAAATGTAAAGTCTATATTTGTGTAATTACTAATACAGTTGATTCCAGTTATTTTGGACACATCGGGACTAGTGAATTTTGGCCCGATGTGCCCTAATTATGCGAAGTTTCACGTAAATAGTTAAAAATACAATGGACCCCCCCCACTTTACAATTGGTTCACTGTACAATCAAACCACATTAGGGACTCACCATAGTAAAGTACCATTCACTATACAATGCGTGGTAAGCGCAGGTCATTGTGATCACGTTTGTGAATTGAATTTTAATTCTATTAAACAGCGATTCTAATTAGTGAAATTAGGGAATACAGCCACAGGCTATAAAAGTAAAGATATATTAAGCACAAATTTATCCTTTATTACCTTACCAATTAAAAAATTAAATGATATGTGAAAATCGGAATAATTAATACGTACTATAATATGTACATACTAACTAGTTGACATTTCTCTTCACTGACATTTGTGGGCGGGGGCTAAAATTTAAAACAGTAAAAAGATAAGCAATCAATAACCAAGAACACGGCACACACAAATTGCAAGTAACACAATACAAGTTACAAGCTTTAAAAATAGGAATGAAGAGAAGATTCTGAAAATTAAATTTTTTATATGATTGAAGATTTCATGGAAGTGTAAACACATTTCACCATAATAATCCACAGATTTCCAGTTGTCGGTACCATCGCAAGTTCAATAAGATCGAGTTTACTATCCATTTATGATAGATTGCACTAACAGAAAAGCCCAATAAACAGGTGACCGCTAATTGTTTTTATTGTTTTATGGTTGCGATCTCCAGGAATCTGACCGAACCACGAGGTACGGTCGGAGACAATCGTAGGGTATTCTCCAGTGCTGCAGTCTCCTGCCCCAATTAAACAGCATGTTGTCCCAATTAAAGCAAAGTAAACCCTAACTGTTTTCTTGATTGAGGTCTGTCTTTAAGATTTGTTCCAAATAACCGGAATCCACTGTATTAGATTATCATATTTCTTGGAAAGTGAGAAGCTTAAGGTTATGAAAAATTTAAGATAATGAAAGATAATGAAAAATTTTCAGAAATAATTGTACACCTGACAAATTTTCTCAACAGTGCAGACAGACGGCCAAGCAACACATGGCATTTTATTGATGATGTATTTTGCTAATAGCAACAAAGGTTCCCTGTTCCATTAGTATTAATAAAGGAAAATTGATACCAGAGAGCTAGGCTTAAAAAAGTGACCTACTTTGATTCAGATATCTGGTGCAACCCTTCCTTAAATTTACATATCATAAGAGAGACCATTTCCCTGGAAAATGTTGCCTAAAATTGCCCGGTATCTTATTGTCTAAAGCAGTGACAGCTTTATTTTGTGTGTGTGTGTGTGTGTGTGTGTGTGTGTGTGTGTGTGTGTGTGTGTGTGTGTGTGTGTGTGTGTGCATAAGTGCATGTGTGTGTGGACAATAACAAGATGTTGTTGTTATTTGGTTTTTAGGAGCATTAGCAACTATGGCCATTTTGCTCTGGGATATGCGGTGGTCATTTTCTGACCTTTCTGCATCCTCCGTATTTGGTGGTGACGGGCTTGAACCCCGGTCTAATCAAGAAGCGTGTGCTACGCACTGCTGCTCCTTCCCACCTGGCTACGGAGGCGCCACAATAACAAGAGAGGTTTACTGTTCCATCAGTATTAATAAAGGTAAATTGATATGAGAAAGCCAGGCTTAAAAAGTCACCTAGGAAAAGCAATAAGTGCACTTACTTTTATTACGATTGGAATTCATTTTCTGGTTCTTTTCAATCAATGTTGGTATCAGAGTCAGTTTAACCACGATTTTTTTCACATGATTATAGCATTTTTTCCATTGTGCTATGCTATATACATTGTGAACACTGAATTTTTCTCATTGAGACAGTCATGGGCATTTTTGCCAGCTGTCCTTTAATACAAGTTAATGTATGCAGTGCTTTATATTTCAGGCGTGTCCACAAATGGTAATAATTTATGATTTATAACAAAATTAGAATACCTGTGATGAATATTTCACCAAAACTATTTCAGAGAAGTAAAGATTAATATCAAAGTAATTATGAAAAGCTCCCTTTGCTGCTAGCTAAGGTGTCAATTGGATAGACAGGTAAAAATGTAATTTGATAATTTTTTACATGTATGATATACAGGCCTTTAAAAAAATTACAATTATTGCACAAAAATTATCTAGACCTGGAAACTGCTAAGTGAAGTTGTTCATGAACAAAAACAGCAACTTTGTTGAAAGTCTGACTCTGAGATTTGTTTATTATAATGATAAAAGTTAAGATATTGTCTTCTCTTCAAAAGTAAATGGCAAGTTAATTTCACTGGAAGCTAAATCAATTCTCAGGATATGAAAACTGGTCAGAAATTTTTTTGGAATTTTATTCCCCCCTCAATTTTACTTATAAATAAAACCCATTACAAAAGGAATAAAGTCAAAAACTTGTTTAGTTTTCATGTATGCGATGACCCCAAAGCTGTTTTCTAAGTTGTCATACAATAGTACTACATCATTCCAAAGGCAAGGGGCAATAACTACTGTTGTTTCGGACAATACAGTAGTTTTGCAATATCGCTCATTCGGACTCAGACCCCATCAGTGACTGGAGGAATTCTTAATGGCCTCTTCGATTGAGGCTGCAGTCAGCTGATCTCAGGCAGAGGCAATGGGGTTCCCCCCTAAGAGCTATTCTGGGTTTTTCAGGGCACACAACATGTAAATTAGCTAGCCCACACTTAGCACCATATGGGTTAACTCTCTGTGCATTATATAAATACTGTGCAGCAACTGCAATAACTAATAGCGTTACAACTTGTGCCCTAGTATACAGCCTGCAAAGATGAAAGGACTAATCAACAAAAAGAAAGGAAAAATGCTTACTAGGACTAAAATGACATAAGAAGTAGTTAAAACAGATATTAGATTAAAGTCTGAGCAAGCTTAAGTAATAGACATTGATGCACACCAAGCATAAATAAGAGTAGGGGAAAGCTTACTATGCAAGTCACAAAGGTCCAAGTTGTTCATGCCAAGTTGGACACTGCAAGATGGCAGACCAAGTGGCAAAGCATATCTTCGGACATGAGCACACAGGCCACTTAGCCATACAAGGAAGAGAAGAAAAATACAATTATATAAATGATAATTAATTGACTTTTTAGGTATTAATTAAGTAATGATACACATAATTGTATATTTGAGTTAATATTACCAGCTGATAAGGTCTAACGTTACACATTCAGCAGAGGTGAACAACAAAACTGAATTTGTAAAACTTTCAACATCGATCCATCTTTCAGCCATGTTTTGGAATGTTTCATTCATGTTTTATAATAATAATTAATGAGTAAACACATTAATTATAATTAATAACTGGTATATACATAACTGATTATTTATCAAGTTATTAATAATAATTGATGGTGGGTTCACCTTGGGTGATCTATTAGATTAAAAATGGTATTAGTAACTGATACTAATACCATTAAGATGAAAATGCAGTCATTTCTAAACTAAGCATAAGCTCAAGCTATGCCAATTCAGGGCCAACAGTATCCCAGACAGTAAAGAGAGAAAAATATAACAGAATTGTGTTCTTTTCTTAAATTAAAAGGTTTTAATTTTGTAATAAAAATTTTTTTTATCCACTAAAGCATTGTGATATAAAAATAAATTAAACTGCAAAAACTTCCTGATTATAGTATCTAGAGGTGAATTTTTATTATTAAAAAAAAAAAAAAAAATCTGTTATCTACGGGAGCTGTTGTTGTTGTTTGGTTTTTAGGAGCATTAGCAACTAAGGCCATATTGCTCCGGAATATGCGGTGGTCATTCCCTGACCTTTCCGCATCCTCCATATTTGGTGGTGACGGGCTCGAACCCTGGTCTAATCAAGAAGCGTGTGGTTCGCACTGCTGCTCCTTCCCACCTGGCTACGGAGGCGCCTACGGGAGCTGAGTATTATTAATAAATTCAGAATTAATGCAAGTGTTGTAGTGCAGCAGGCAGGTGACAAGGCAGTTATCATATATAAAGAGGATGATAATACAATTTAATGGATTTACGCACTGTTATTTGGTTTTTAGGAGCATTAGCAACTAAGGCCATATTGCTCCAGGATATGCGGTGGTCATTCCCTGACCTTTCCGCATCCTCCGTATTTGGTGGTGACGGGCTCGAACCCCGGTCTAATCAAGAAACGTATGTTACGCACTGCTGCTCCTTCCCACCTGGCTACGGAGGCGCCCTAATGGATTTACACAATTTATGTATTCAGAGAATGTTAACACATGAGATCTTTCAATAAGTATCTGGATTATTTTTGCTGTTGAATTGAGACAAAGCACACTACAAAAAAGCAATAAATATATTGCTTTACTGTAGTGTTCTTTGATTCCAGATGGCGCTAGTTTGTTATAGCTGCCTTTTTTTTGTGCTGTGACCCATCCCATAGTGTTAATTTTTTCAGTTTTCACATGGCTACGCGATTGATGTTAATAGTTAAATATATGGAAGTGTGCAGCCCTGATGGTGCTTATATTCCTGTAAGTCGACGGTGAAATGATGTAAGTACTGTTTTGAAATATAAAGGAATGCTCATCCCCAAACTTCTAAGCCTAATTGCTTTGTCCCACATGGTAGCACTAAGCCTAGCATTTTTACTGACAAACCTTGCTGGGCCAGAATCTGCTGCATTGCAAACCATCAATGTACATTGCTCTATGAAAATCTCAAATTCAAATCTACAATCCTAGAGCTGAAGAAGAACCACTGGAATCACTACTTCCAAAGGCCATAATGCTACAGCAATGAACAAATGATCTTGTCGTCTGACTCAACAGCAACTGGCTCCATATACCAAAATCCAGCTTTATGTGCTCAGGAACTATATTGATTGCATCAGCAATGTTAACATCTGCAATATTATGTATTTAGCCACTTCATGTGTCGTTAATTTATTTGTTTTCCTATGAGTTGTACTTTATTCCAAAATTTTGTTCTCATATAATGTAAGCCCTTATAACTATTCCATTAGTTGTCCCTGGGCAAGCTTGTAATGATCAGAGCTAATAAATGGAATTTATTATCATTATTATTAGTCGTGTCTCATCTTTACCTCCATGCGGTAAGCTGTCCACTCATTTGTGGCAGTCTGTTATTGTCAGCTGATAAAAAATACACATTTTCAAGTCTTGTATTTATGTCAGAATTCAAGTAACATTTGTGTTAAATTTTACTTTAAAATTAAAACAACCAAAGCGAAACATTTGAACTTAACATAGTATATCAGAACTTCTCAACAGGGGCAAACATTTCGACTGGCACTGTTGTTTCAGAGAGGGAAGGGAACCTGTAAAGTGATCCGTGATCTGGACAATTCTTAATTTCAACAAATGATGAAATCGTGTTAAGTGTGGATTTTGGGATAAATATGCTCCAGAGGGAGAAATAGATTTACAAAGGATGGTTGCTTCAATACAATAATGCATTGTTATAGTCACTGCTACAAGTGCAGTGTTTTTGGCCAAATATGGAATTAGCTCAAGTCCTGCATTTAGGAGATATGGCTAAAAAAAAAAAAAAAAACACTGAGAAAGGGCACTGATTTTATGATGTACAAACCCGGAAGTGCTTCCAAGGATGAGAAAATCATTGGGCCAAGTGCATTGTCTCAGAAAGACTATTTTGAAGGGGATTAAGTTACCCACCCCAGAAAGGGAACACACACACACACACACACACACACACACACACACACACACACACACACACACACACACACACACACACACACACACACACACACACACACACACAGCTGCAAAAAATAGAAATTAGGAACTTCATGTTTCTTTTCATTTTCTTATCAAAACATCTGAAAGTTAACTTACTCCAGAATTTGATTTGATTGCTTACAATCAAACAATCAAATGATATGTTGGCATTTAGGCACAATAAGCTTACTTCTGTTTCATGTTAATCAATTATTTACAGAGTTTACTGGAATAAGGTGTCTCTGAGTGAATATATTAATGGAATGAGACATAATTAATTTAATTTAATTAATGATGTCTCATGTTCCATGTATAAATTAAATGTTTTGTCTTTCATGGGCAATGTGCCACAGACCGTTTATTTACTAATGGGTATGAGAATATACCCATGCCTATTTCATAATGTAGACTGCTTCAGCACAAATGGCAGCCGATTTGTTAAAATAAGCAGAAATTAGCAAAATTTTAAATCCAGTGATAAGATAGTTTTATTATTTTTTTTTGGGAAACAAAAAACACTGAGTTTTCACAAAAACATAGAGAAACTCTTTATTACCAAATATAGGAGGGCTGTTCAATAAAGAATGACCATAATTTTTCCCCCCACGATGTATCTTTATTAACCGTCTATATTTTGATGGTCCTTTTTAAAGTAGTCCCGTTTGATGAAATGCACTTATGCCAATGTTTCTGCCATTCTTTAAAAATGGTGGAAGCCATTTTTTGACATGCGTTTAAAAATCACATCTGATGTCTTGACGAGTTCTTCTGACGACTGGAAACATTTTCCTTACATAAGATAAGAATAAAAGCCTGACATTAGCAAATAGTGATTGAAATAAACATTTGGAAAAATGAACAAAAGCATTATTGCAATTTCATATTATTTGGTAATATCATACTGAAGTATATATATCTGCTTTCAGAGATCACTTGGTATCATACCTTCAACTCGAGCTTCATCTGGAGTAATTGTAGCACATTTTATACCAACATTATGCTTTTTAATGGCAAAGGCTGCATCTAAAGTAACTTGGTCATCTGTCTGATCTCTGTGAGGAAGACCAAGGTCATAATAAAGACATTCTACTTTTAGATATGGAAACAGCAACTGAAAAAAAAAAAAAAAAAATTAAAGACATAATATATATATCGCTTATTTCATGTACTCTTAAAAGGTAATAATAAATATGCAATTTAGAAAGTATAAAACGGCAGAATAACTTACTAAAATAATTATAATTTAAAGATTAACCCCTTCCTGGAACATTTTTTCCCCGGAAAATGTGCTGTAATGGATCGATTTTTTTTATTTTACAGATTAAAAGTATGCATCATGCGAATACTCACTGTATAGTTTTTTGTATTTTTTATTAATTTTTTCGTAGAAAATACATGGGAGTAATTAACCCATTTGGGCTATCCCAAGTTATCTCATGTACGCCAAAAGGTGTGCAAATGATACAGATTTTTTTTTAATAAATTAGCGCTTGAGCTAAAAGAAAGCCACAGAAAAAAATCTTCATTACTCATTATATAAATAAATTTTAAAAATCAAGTGAAACGCACAAGCAGTAACCTCCTGCCACACGGCCGCCACAAGTGGACAGGCGAGGTAAGCGTCGCTTACGGGCTGCAGTTCAAGAGGGCGGCGAAATATTTTTTGATATTGTTTTTGTAGATTTTTTTCGTGGGTTCAGTATTCTGCATTTAGAATGGAAAATTATATTTTGCTTACTGGCAGCACAGGAACGCATGCTACTGTTCTATTGCTGTACAATATAAGTAAAACTAAAGCCCGTCGTTTTCTGCCAGGGGCAAGAAAATATTGAGAAAACTTGGGATTTACCTGCCAAATGCAAAATTAGCCAGATAAATTCCAGAGAAAATACGTTTCAGTCCTAAATTTGGAGGTATTATTGTTTGCTTTGGGTATTATTGTATCCCAAGATATTTCGTGTAGTTCCAAATAACTTTTAAAACTAAAAACGAGATATCTCAGGATAATCCATGAAGCAGTTAAATATCAAGTTAGAAAATATTCTTAATTTAAACATCTTCCAGTTCTTTTTCTTTCAGTTTCACGAATACCAGTCCACATAAGTAAACTTAGAAGCTGAGAATTCAATGAAAACTGATAAGCTATGTAGCAGAAGCAAAACGTTTCTTTCCCTATTCTATTTTTAAATTGTATGCAAGCTAAGAGTTACTCTATATGCAAAGTAGACTACTTTGTTACTTTCAGTCATCCTCACACCATATCGTAACGTTTCTTAATGGGGGGGTTGTAAAACATCCAAGGGGAAGGGGGTGCACAGTATTCTTACAAAATTTCAGAGCAAGAATATTTTATAATGCACCAAAACATTGTACTGTAAAAGTTCTAACAACAAAAACTGTGAATTGCATGTCACCAACATGCTACCTATTGAATCATTAATGTATTTGCTACCTACTGAATCATTAATGTATTTATCACTTAATAATATTATGAGAACTTTTTCTAGAAGCTGAATGCTTGAATATTCTGATGCAGCTACCTGGATGATAGGTTCAAAGTCTTAAGAACTCACTGTGCAATACATACAGTTGGACCTTTATATAAGAAATCGATTGTTTGTTTGAAAAAATTCGTTACACAGAATTTTGTTATAAAAAATATTACCTTTTCAGCAATGAAAACCACTGTAGTATTTTTCATTGTTGAAAAGGTCATACTGCTCAACATTGAGAAACATAGTAAAAGATGGGAAATAAATCAGAAATAAGTGCGGATAAATAAATTTTCTAACATTTTAAAACAATTAATTTATTAATACACACATATTAAGAAATGACTATGTACATGATGTGCACATTATATTAGTATCCTTTTAAGAATTATTTCTTAAAATATTTGGTTATTTTTTGTTGTACACAGGATTTTACTGTTTCATAAAAACGTTCGCATTTGTTTAAACACTCAAATATATTTTCTGGCACATTTTCTTCACACTGAAGGTCTCGACGCAATGTTTCAAATGTTGCCAACATTTCATGTTTGGAAGGTTTAATATTACCCTCTTTGCCTTCGTTGCCCTCATTTTCATCCAACTCACACTGATATCGTCACTAGTTCTTTGAATACTCTCCAAAATGTTGGATTCACTTGGATATTCAGCTTTCAATCAAGACATCATTATCAACTCCTAAAAATTTGTCAAGAATAATTTCTCCACTGATCAAACCTTTCACTTGGAGTTCTTCCAAAGATTGCTCAATATCTTGTAGTAGTTCATCCTCTCGTTGCTGTTAACCGGCATTTTAGCAAAACCTGCTTTCGCAAAACAATTCTTAATCTTCATTTCTGTCACATCTTGACTCCACACTTTCGGCAACTCTGATATTCACATTCGAAAATCTATAACAGAATCTATAGGTTGGTTAGTTTCTATTCTCAGTATAATTTTTTTAGTGTGCACCTCTGGTAGCGCATTTTCGAATTCTTGATAATGCCCTTGTCCATTGGCTGCAGTTTAGACAAAGTATTTGGAGGGAAGAAAACAGGCTTCACACTTGTAAGTTTCAAAATTACCGAGTGAAGATGGGCAGGGCAGTTGTTGACTATCAACGTGATTTTTCTGTTTTCTTTCGTCATCTTTCTATTGAAATTTAAAATCCACTGTTTAAAAATTTCACTTGTCATCCAAGATTTTTTGTTGTAGTTGTAGTCTAACTCAAAGGACTTTATATCTTCAAAACATCAGGGTTGTTTACTTTTGCCTATTACCAAAAGTTTCAGTTTTCCATTACCAGCCATATTTGCACCGACCAAATCTGTAATTCTCTCCTTACTATTTTCACCATCTAAACATTTATCATCTGTAAAAGTAGTTTTTTTTTGGCAAACATTTAAAAAATAGACCTATTTCATCAACATCAAATGTCTTTGGGCTCATAGTCTATAACTTTTTTCAAAACTGTTTCTTTCTAATGGCAACAGTCTTTTTCGATTACAACTCCACTTTCACCAGAAATAACTTTTTCGAGTTTTTAAATTTGTCCAACCAACCATAACTGGCTTGGAATGTTTTATACTCCAGAATAGCCGCGTACTCCATTTATTAATGGTCCTGACATAAGCGTGTTTTGGTATCGAATCAACTTTACTCACTTAAAAACGACTTCATCTACATCTTCATACAGGCATAATTTTGCACACTTCTGAATGGGTCTCGTTTCCTTGAACAGTCTGAGATTCAAAACATGGTTTTTCAGAATGGTTGGCACGCTACTGGCAGGGATACCAAATTTTAAAGCGATGTCTTTTTTTTTTTTTTTCTTAACCCCCCCAATCTACACTATTAAGTACATCTACTTTTTTCTATTGCATTCCTCTTAGACATTGTAGGATTACTTGCACAGCAGCTAAAACAAAACTGATTTAGGGACCACTCATACCTACCATTAAACAGAAACAGGTGAAATTTAGTGAAAGTGTGCTTGATTCATTTCTGTGAAACAACGGATAGATTTCTGTGATAAAGGAAAATCACTTTCTCCCAATTCTCTAATAGGGTACTTACAGTAGAAAACAAGTTGACCAGAGCCAATGTCCACGTCAGGAATATGCCTTAATCTTTGTCAATGGTTGTGGACACATAGCAGTTGACCAGCATGACTTCTCAAAACAGTAGAGGTGGTTGTATAGGTTTTATGAGCACCACTAAATTATGGGATGTTTTAGCTCTAATTCTTAACCCTTTTAGCTCTTAAATCCTGCTTTCTACAGCATCAGCTTTTGCCTAAAGACCAGAGGTTTAAACAATGTGTACCCAGGCACAGCCACATTAAGAATTAGGTGGCAGTGACCCAGGTCTCTTGAAATTAGTTTGTTGTATGGAAATTTTCTTTGTTATACGGAACCTATTTTCAATGTAATGACAAAGGGGAAATAAAAAAAAATTCGCTATATGGAAGTTCGTCAAAGAGAGGTCTAACTGCATACATACATATATATATATATATACAGGCATACCTCGGTTAACGTTACCTCTGATAACGAAGCTTCGATATAACGAAGTCGGCAATTTCAAGGCCCATTTAACAAAAAAAAAAAAATATTCCAGTTTAATCACCTGAAATCTAAACAAACTGAAGAAATTACGGAAACCTTTGGGGCTTCTCGTGGTTGGTTCGAGAAATTTAAAAAACGGTCCAGGATTCATAGTGTAAAATTAACAGGAGAAGCTGCAAATAAGTTTCCAGAAAAACTAAAGGAAATAATTGAATGTGAAAATTTTCCAAATTTGGTGTTCAATGTTGACGAAAGCGGTTTGTTCTGGAAATGGCTACCAACAAAAAGCTTCATTTCTATTGAAGAAAAATCAGCTGCTGGGTTCAAAGCAGCCAAAGACCGTTTAATGTTACTCTTTGGATCAAATGCCTCTGGCGATTATAAATTAAAATTGTTATTAGTTTACCATTCAGAAAATCCGAAGGCGTTAAAAGGTAACATAAAAATAAATTTACCTGTAATATGGAAAGCAAATAGAAAAGCGTGGGTTACCAAGGAGTTATTTACTGATTGGTTTGTTAACCACTTTTGTCCTGAAGTAAAACGGTATTGTCAAAAAAAAACAACTTTGAAGAAAAAGCTCTTTTGTTGTTAGACAATGCTCCGGGACATCCTACTGATCTTAACACGGACACATGCATTCCTGTCAAAGTTGTTTCTTCCAGCAAACACAACTTCCCTGATTCAACCATTGGATGAGGGAGTAATAGCATCATTTAAAGCTTATTATCTGCGTCGAACATTAAGCAGTTTAACTGAACTAGAGGATAAAGAGGAAATGACAGTTAAAACTTTTTGGAAAAACTACACCATTAAAAACGCAATTGAAAATATTGATAGTTCTTGGAAAGAAGTCACTAAGAAATGCTTAAATGGAGTTTGGTGCAAAATATGGCCAGAAGTTGTACTAGAAGAAGAAAATAACATCCAAGAAATTAGAAATGAAGTTATCCAGATGGCTCAATCAATAGGTTTCGAAAATGTCGATGAAGAGGATGTTAGAAATTTATTGAATGCAGAAAATGATGGTTTTTCAGTGGAAGATTTAGAAAACCTTGTTAGCAACGAAGACAAAGATAATGAAGACGAAGTTAAAGGAGTTCCTGCCGAAAAAGTGTTAACAACCAAAGATTTAAAAAGGTGCTTAAATGACATTGAAAACGTTTTAAATTTTTTTAGTGAAAATGATCCTGATTTAGGAAGAAGTGTTATTGTTAAGCGATCAGTGTTAAATGCAATAACTCCGTATAGGCAATTGTTAAATGAAAGAGAAAAAAAGCATAAGCAATCAACTTTAGACTCATATTTTAAAATGTGATTTCACTTTGTATGTAAGTTGACCGTTTATTTAATAAAACTTTTCTTTGTTCGAAAAAAAAAAAAGCTTTTCATTTTCTTTACATAGGAACGTATCCCTATTCTGGCCATAGTATTTTTACCTCTGAAAACGAAGTTTCGCTTAATGAAGTAATTTCGTGGAACACATCCTATTCGTTATTCGAGGTATGCCTGTATATATAAATAAAACTGTAAAAATAATAAGGTCGGAGAAAGAAAGGAAAGGAAAAGAATGACTATGAATACAAGTGGCTGCATAAGCGATATCCAATAACATGTCGTGTGACATATAGAAGCTATGTGTATAGCTGATGCTACAGATATGTGGTAGGAATATATGTTGAAAAAAAATTTAGAAAAATATTAAATATACAGCAAATATAGCCAAAATTACAAGTCAACAAATAATAAATTTAGACTGGTGCCACTTGACTGTGCTGAGCCAAAAAGGTCTGAAATATCACTAAAATGACACAATAAACCAACCATACAATAAAATAGATATAAGGCAAACAAAACAAGGAACAAAAAACAGGCGCCTGTTGCATCCAATCTCTCAGAGGATTCCGGATACAAACAGCCGTGAACAGCATTGCATTTTGAATGTAATGCAAATTACATTCAAACTGAGGTCATGGGGTTCAAATCCCGGACGAGCCTATTGTGGTAATTTTTTGGGTGTAAGAATGTGCTGATGCTATCGAGGCAGTGTTAGGTGGGTCGGAAAACTGCTAGCTTGGGAGAATCACAGACAAAAATTAACAATAGCCGCAGGCAGAGGTGAAAGTCATCCTTGCACTGCTTCTATTGTATTGACCAGCAGCCTGGAGAGCAGGTTGCTGGGGATTTCAAGAGCTGCTGGGAGTCATCATGGAACAAGTAAATACATGGGCTGTGTTAGGGTAACTAAGAGTAAGAACAGGTGCATGTACACCAAAGCTAGAAGTATAGTAAATAAATTTGAAGTGCTGATCAAGCCATAAAAGGCATATATTGTTGGGATATCAGAGACATGGTGTCACACAGATATAAGCAGTGAAGAACAGGAATATGGGTACAATATGTACAGAAAGGACAGACAGGGTAGGAAGGGAGGAGGGGTTATGCTGTTAGTTAAGAAACAAATAAAATCTAAGGAAGTGAATCCAGTTGATATGGGTGGACAATGCAATGTTGAGTCAGTTTGGTTTGACAGAAGAACTGGGAAAGGGAAAATGAGAGTAGGAGTGTGTTATAGGCCTACTGACTCTGATAAGTATAATGAAAAATTTTGCAGAGAAACAGAGTGGGCCAGTAAATCAGAATGTCCTGTAATGGGGGATTTTAACTTTCCAGATATTGACTGGAACTTGTGGGTTGGTCACTCGCACGCTAACAAGATTTTTGTGGATTTATTGGAGGATTGTTTTCTACAGCAACATGTTTGAGGGGGCAACCAGAGGAAGTAATACTTTTGATCTGATTATCAGCAGTGATTATTCATGCATTAACAATTTGCAGATAAAGGAACCACTAGGTTCCTTTATCTGCAAATCCAGGTGACAGTGATCACAGTGTTTCGATGTGGGATTTACATAAAGATGTAACTACCATCAAGGATAAAGGGAAGGGTTTTTGTTTACAGTGGTCTCAGACAGTTTTTAAATTCCATACAGTGGGATCAACTGATGATGTTTAAAACAGAGACCTCCAAATGGGATGCCTTCAAGGAATTAATCTTGGAAGCTACTAGGATTTTCATTCCAACTAAGAAATACTGTTCAAGATTTAAACCTAAACGGCTGTCAGATGAATTAACGAGGCTCGCAGTAGAGAAGAAAAACATGTGGGATGCATATAAATTATCAGGTGACACAGAAGCCTATGGCAGATATAAGCTAGTCTGTAATCAAGTCACAAAGGAGGTTAGGTAAGCGAAGGTTGATTACGAGAAATCCTTGGCAAAGGATGCAAAGAAAAACAACAAACACTTCTTTACTTGTGTAAATTCTACAAGGAAGGGTATGAATCAGATCAGTCCACTTGATGTTGGTGGTTCGACTGTTGATGATCCTGCTCAGATAGCTGACAAACTAAATGAGTATTCTGCATCTACATTCACACAAGAGGAATTCTCTAAGGAAGAGGAGGACAGAAGTTTACTGAACTCTAACAGGGAGCTAAATGATTTTGTAATAACAGAGAGCAGAGTGGAAGAGAAATTGTTGAATTTAAACATAAAAAAAAAGACACCTGGGGTGGATGGAAACTATCCAGTTATATCGAAGGAGGCAGCGAGGGAAGTTCGCAAACCCTTAGGCATAATTATAAGAGCATCCTTAGATTTTGGGGAAGGTCCCCATGGACTAGAGATATGGAAGACTACTGTACAAATTGGAGAAGTATGGCATTAAGGGCAAGTTGCTGCAATGGATAAAAGGTATGGTTGAGTGGGAGACAGCAGAATGGTAATAAATGGACACTGCTCTACATGGACTAATGTTATTAGTGGAGTCCACCATGGTTTGGTGCATTAACAAATTAAAAGTACTGCATATGAGTAGCAGTAACCCATGAGAAATGTATCAACCGTGTGGTTTGTTTGTTATTTGGTTTTTAGGAGCATTAGCAACTAAGGCCATATTGCTCCGGGAATAAGCGGTGATCATTCCTTGACCTTTCCGCATCCTTCGTATTTGGTGGTCACGGGCTCGAACCCCGGTCTAATCAAGAAGCGTGTGCTATGCACTGCTGCTCCTGCCCACCTGGCTACGGAGGCGCCAACCGTGTGGTACTACACTCAGTAAGGTGGAGAATGAAAAAGACCTGGGGCTATTTGTGCAGTCAGATATCTCTGAGCAATGCAGACAGGCTGCAGAGCAGGTAATGGAGGCGATTATCCCCTCGTATAAGGCAATGGTCACCCAACACCTTGAGTACTGTGTACAAGTCTTGAAGCCTCATTTTAGGAAGGATGTAGAGTTGCTAGAATGAGTATAGAGAAGGGCAACAAGATTGGTGAGAGGAACAAAGGAGTGCTCATACCAAGAGAGGCTTAAGTTCTGCAAGTTGCAACATCTGGAGACTGGGCATAGATTCAAATTGAGGAAAGACAGTTGTAGAATAGATGTGCAGAAGTTTGCCTTTAGCCAGTGGGTAGTTGATTGCTGGAACTGGCTTCCATCTGTTGTTGTGGAAGTTGACAGCTTAAATAAATTTAAGGCTGAACTAGACAAACATTTGGAGTGAACGGATGGGTGAAATGGGAAGTTTTTTTTTGGCTGATGCTATATAGATAAGCTTGCTTTCTTGCATCATATCCCTCAACTAATGCTAATGCTAACTTCCACAACGACAGATGGAAGTTTGTTTCAGCAATCAACCATTCACTGGCTAAAGGCAAATTTCCGCACATTTATTCTGCGACTGTCTTTCTTGAATTCGAATTTATGCCCCCACTCAAGTGCATAATCTGAGCAAGAGGAACAATTCCATCAGCATTGAGCTTGCTCAACCCATTCAAAGCCCTAAATACTTCAATCAGATCACATTACAGATGCCTAGTCTCCAGATGCTGCAATTTGCAGAATTTAAGCTTTCCTTGGAAAAAGCACCCCTTTGTTCCCCTCACTAATCTCTTTGCCCTACTCTGTATTCATTCCAGCAGCTCTACATCCTTCCTAAAATGAGGCCTCCAGACCTGCATGCAATACTCAAGTTGTGGCTTAACATCACCTTACACCAACAGTTAATTACCTCCTTAGAAGTTCTTATAAATCATTGACAAGATCCCATGGCTGCTCTGGCAGTCTGTCTGCACTGCTCTGAAAACTTCATATAAGACGGCACAATTACTCCCAGGTCTTTTTCATTCCCCACTGCCCTGAGTGTAGTACTGCATAGTTGGTACATTACTCTGGGGTTACTGCTATCCATATGCAGTATTTTGCATTTCTCAATGTTAAACTTCAGTTGCCACCTCTCAGCCCATCTGCCCAACTTTATTAGATCCTGTTGCAGCTGCATATTGTCTTTACTGTCACTAACAACCCTGACAACTTTTGTATCATCTGCAAACATGAACATTAAGCCCATTATACTTTCCTCAACATCATTGACAAACACAGAAAACAACAATGTGCCCAACATGGACCCCTCCAGTAACAACATTAGTCCACGAACAGCAGTGTCCATTTATTACCATTCTCTGCTGTCTCCCACTCAACCATACCTTTATCCTTTGCAGCAACTTGCCTTTAATGCCATACTGCTCCAATTTGTACAGCAGTCTTCCATATGCAACAGTATCAAAAGCTTTCCAGAAATCCAAGTACAGCATTCGCAGGGGTTATGTTCCTGAGAAATGCTGCGAATACCGAAAACGCGAATACTGAGTTATGGCTCCCATAGTAATAAAGGGGTTCCGTTCCAAAGTATGAAATATATAAGAAAAAGTAGTCTAAAATTTTGTCTATGTATGTATTATATGTACCTTCATAATATGACTATGTATAGACAGCACATAGTGAAATGCAAGCACATGGCATCGAAATGAAAATAAGAAACAATTTAATATTAAATGTAATATTTATTAGAAATTTCAAATCTTTCAAACCAGCGGCTTTGCTAACAAAAAAACTTATCCCGCCAGTGCTATCACCAGTTTCGCTAAAGTGTTGATAAAGGAGTTTTGCCTTTTCACGAATGATGAGTGAACTTAATGGAATTTTATTTTGAGTTTGGTCTTCTATCCACAGATTTAAAGCCTTTTCCATTTTTTCTAATTTAACTTCACGAGTTACAGAGCAAATTTTTGAAGCAATTAGCGCGTTTTCACGGACACTACGGCGGATTTTTTCTTCCGATTTCTTGATTGATCGTACCATTGACTCATTGATTTTATAATGTTTTGCCACTGAGGAGACACTTTCACCATTAGAAATTTTATCTAATAACTCAATTTTATTCGCTAATGTCATCACCTTCTTTGATCTTTTCACATTTCCCTTGTTATTCGTAGCCATATTTTTGTACGGGTTAGAAAGAACTTGTCCACAATAAAGTCACTTTCTTCCATTAACCCACTCGAAAAAGTCTGTTTTACACTGCAAAACGGTAGATTTATCACTTTTGTAAGCATATCAATTTATAAATTGATAAATTTATTCAGTTTATAAGCATATAAATTAAAAGCAAACGACGAAACCTTCCATGACAAGCGCATAACACATACTAAACAAGGATTAGCGAGAAACATCCACACTCGCGATTTTGTCACCCCTCTCCCACTGAGGGCTGTTTTGACCGGGAAAGATGATTTTAGCCACGCCCATGTTTTTTTATGGTGGAAAATGTTCACGGTGCTTTAAAATTCACATTTTTTTAGGTTTCATTTTATATTAAATCAGCGACCGCGAATACACGAAACCGCAAATAGCGGGGGTTTACTGTATATGATATCAGAATTATGTTTTGCATCCAGTTCCTTTGTGACCACATCGTAGCATCCAATAAAATTGGTCAGGCAAGATTTCTCCTTAAAAAATCCACGCTGTATCTGAACTGTAACTGTAGTCTGTCTAGATGATCCTGCATTGCTTCTTTAACCTTTGTAAGTCAGAATGCTGAACACTGCTTAAGATATCAAAATCATTTAATTCTTTTATAACTCCTAAGTTTTGATCAGCACATGACCATTTGTCTATTTCATTCATTCCTAATTTTAAACTGGGTTTGAATATGGGGCATTTTAACCTTCTTTAACCTTTAACTTTGTATATTTCAAGTTTCCTTCTGTACTTGTCAGTCTCCCAACTGAGGACCATTGTACATTAATTCTTTCTCATACTTAACAGCTTCTGGCAGGTCCTCACACTAAAATTAACAGAAGTGACTTCAAAACATTAACTGTTTATTTATATCTTTACCTTTAATGAAACCAAGAAGTGCTAGAACTTTATACAAAATTTCAAATTTGAAAATGATCCACTGCCAACTGATGAAATTTGTGCAACCTTTTATGAAGAACATAATTTTTCTGTGAATTCTTATGCATATAGTCACATGTGGTAATAAAGTACTTCCTGACGAAACAAATGAACAGAATCTTCTCTTGTTTTGGACTCACCGCAGTCTATGACTAAGTCAGAATCAACCCTCTGATTTTGTCTGCTGTGGTAATAAAATTACAAAATGGAAGTAAAAGATTAACATGCTAGTCTAACAAATTTATACATCACACTCTTCAACATATAGCAGAGTAACAACTTCAGTTAATGGATATGATATGAGGCACATTTGATTGAAGAGTTATGTTTGGATTGTGCAACACTTGCAAAACATATGCTGCAAAAGAAACAAGCAAAATGTTTTGTTCAAGTCAGAAGAGAGGAACACGAACATAACCTGCCTAGAGTTGTCAGGGTGCATGGATTGTCTAGGACTGCTTGATTTATGATTCTGAAGTTCTTTTTTGGGAGTTCATTAATTTTTCTTATTTCTAAACTTACTTTGAGTTCTGAACTGGATGCAGACATTAATGCCACTCACTAGTGATTGCTCATGGTACTTTTCAATTTGGCAACTATGAAAAAGTGCTGACATAGCTTTAGCCACCATTTCTAACCTCTTCTTTAAATAGCCTGGTTATAGGATGCTGCTGTTTTACCAGTGTAGTTAAATAGTAACCTAAAGACAGCCAACTTGTACACATATTTCACAACTTTTTTTCACATCAGTAGTATGTATTAATTGAAACCATCTCGATCTGTCTTTCCTGTTAGCAATTCTTTCTAGATAACAGCAGCAATTGTCCACCAAATATTTATAAATTTTCAGAGGAAGGCATGGAGTCCGCTTTTCAACACACATATTAATCATATGGTAATAAAGATAGTCTATTACATATTACCATTTACTCAATCTCTTCTTTTAATATGCTCACTAATTAAGTTTTCTGGCCTAATATAACAAGGGCATTATTAAAAATAAGTGCCACACAGTTTTCAAAATGAACCTTGCACAGGTTTCAGATGTATAGAAAATGCCCACTATTGAAACCCCAGATTCACCTTCCAACATTGGCACTGATAGGAAGACACTTTTAATTTGACAATTCTTTTTGTTAGGAAAAGGCATCACAATGGATACAGCTTGAAATCACTTTGATTACTGCCATCTGTATGGAAATGGAAGATATTTCAAAGCAATCAACATATATCCTCTTCTTCTCTATCAAATTTTGCTAACAATATCTGCTGTTTATATTCTTCAACAACCACAGTTTTTTTTACTATTAAGAAACATTTTTTAACGCTCACTTGCATGGTCAGCACAGCTCAGAGAGGAAGATGTTCTATGGTAAGCAATGCAAATAGGCATTCAGCATGTATGATACTATCGGGGCAATTTTTGTGGGGGAACACTCTGGGACAGCATTCTAGAGCATTAACTTTGTTTAAACAGACAAAAGGTGCAGGTATAATGAAATAGATGCTATACAGTGATGACATTTAATGTTCAAATAATAAAATGTTACTTAGATGTGTTTTTATATAATTTATAATAATGAAGAAAAGCTTAATTATTATCTTTTATGAGCACCTGTGCCTGAAGAAATGATTTAAAATTTTAGTAGAGCTACAGTCAAACATGGCTCCATGTTTGGCTGAATCACCATTCTGCATTAAGCAACCAAAGTAAAAGATGAATGGAGAGGGATCCAGGAGGGTCAGTGCATCCCAAAACCTATATATTTTTACAAAAAAAAAAAAAAAAAACTGGATACTATCATCTTTGCTTGAATGGGCAGAATTGCTATATCAATTTTTGCATTTCTTTCCCCTATATTGCATTTTTCTTATGCTTACCTCTTTACAAATATCGAAAGTGATGGACATTTATATTATCAGACAACAGTCACCATTCTATAGTTTGGTTGATTTAGTACTCCTGTATTATGTACTCACCAGAGAGAGTCTCAAACTCTAGGTTTTTATTTTGCCCGAGGTGTGCCCCTGAGTATTAAGTTTGAGACAATGGCACTTTAGTGCATTTCACATTCAGTTATTCTTAGTCTCACTGAACATTTCCAGAAGTTTCTATATCATAGATTCTGATGGTGTTTCACAAAAATCATGTTTAGTAGTTTTTAATAACTGTTTTGGGGTAACATGAACATAATCCTATGTGCTGAATGACAAACTATCACAAATATTACTTGTAAATTTCTTGTCTTCAGCACTCTTCCTTTTACTCAAAATTATTCAAATTTTAAATGATTACCTTGTACTCAAGCTGGTCCAAGAAATTGTGCATTATATTTTGAATAAAAATCAAAGGATGCCAAAGCCACTGCTTCCTCTGACAGCTACTATAAATATTCACTAAATTTTTTGAGTGCTACAAGAGATACAGTAAGGTCTATTCATTTATGTGAAGAAGAATGCTCAACAAAAATTTCAAACCCTAGTAACGAGATCTGGCAGCTACAGAAGTCTGAAAACAAGCTTTAAACATGCACATGCATGCCCGCATCTGTTTTTAGAGGAATTTCTTCAAGCAGAATTCTTCTCAATAGCTGTATCTTTAGATACAGCTGTTGAGAAGAATACAAACACCTGGTATCCTTTGAAATTGAGAAGAATATACAAACAACTGGTATACTTTTGGAGGCAAGCCTCCAAGGAAAATTATTACTAGCTCCAAGAGTTTCTTTACAATCCCTTGCAACATGATGTCTGTAACTGATGTAAAGCAAAAATGAGAGTATCTTCTGTTACATTCATTAAGGCTAAACTGACATACAAGTCTAGAATTCCTGTTCTGAATTTAGCAATATCAATTTCATAAGGGAAACTCTTGAAAAGACAAATATTCATATCTGAAGAATGGAAAACTCATTTCTCTTTGGCACCATTTCACTGATGCCCTCAAGGACAGTATAGATCTTACTTCAACTTCTGTTCCAATAATGTCCAAGTGCACTAGTTCTACTAGTGTTCAAAAAAGAGCTTGCATGTGGTCCAAGAGACCCCATTTCTTTAGATAGCTATGGATATTTCTTTAGCAATAGTATAGGAATTTTGTCAGGGACTAACAATAAGTGATGATCACTTATTGTTAGTCCCTGACAGTGTTGGCAGTTTTATTTACTGCATATTCTACAGTTTTCAGTCCACAATAGAAATTAATCCAATCTCAAAAAGGCATGGTTACTTACATCTTCCATCATGAAAGTCAAACAAGTAGATGTAGTAAAAATGATACAAAACAACTTCCTCAGCATATCAGTTGTAAATCGGAAACAATTGTGTAATTATTCTTGAAGAGTGATGATCCATATTTAGAATGCAAATATGTAATGATGGAGATTTTTCTGGTGTGTTATGTGTGATCTTATAAATTGCTCAATACAATATTTCAATTGCAGCAAGACTACAATTTGTAAACAATTTTTCCCGCCTAACTATTTAGAGGTTTACCCATTTCAAATGAAATATGTGCATTTGATAATGCTATTACTTCATGTTGCCACAATAGTTTCTAGCTAGTTAACATGCACAAAAAGTTGATTATCCATCTTTTTGTGTATGTGTTAAAAGCTGTTACACTCTTGTGATTGAGGGTATAGTGCTTTCTTATAATGGCGCATTATAGCCTTAGTTGCTAGTGCGCCAATAAAACCCAAATCAACAACAGCTTTCTTATAATGAAAGCACTATACCCTCTTGCAGATGTAATGAAGGTATTTTAAGATACATTCATTACATCTGCAAAATTTTTGCAGAATTTTTTTACATTTTTTTCAGTAATCAAAAAAATCTCTGCTTATTTTTGTTCAATAGTAGTAATAGTAGTGGCATGTGATGCAAGAAAGCAAGCATTATGAGCTTATGCAGCATCAGCCAAAAAAAAAAAAAATTACAAAACAATCCCCTCTAAATGTTTGTCCAGTTCCTCCTTAAATTTATTTAACCTATCAACTTCCACAACGACAGATGGAAGTTGTGTTCCAGCAATTAACCACCCGCTGGCTAAAGGCAAATTTCTGCACAGCTATTCTACATTTGTCCTTTCTCAATTTCAATTTATGGCCCCTTAGGTTC